>NC_141876.1:527919548-528222578 GCF_056163025.1 Triticum urartu
TTGCAGACTGTGCTACTTCCTCCGTCCATGTCAATAAGTCATCTTTGGTTGTGCACCGTGACCAACAAGGAGGGAAGACTTATACACCTAGACGGAGGGAGTACTACTATTACTTATGTAAAAGTAGAAAAATAGCACTAGTCAAGCTTGTGAAACGATTCAATGCAAAACAAATGCAAAAATGCTCGTTTGATTGTTTACTTTTAGCTTCCTTCTCTGTGGTTATTTCTCTGTCGTACTTTGTATGGAGTATCTCACTGGTTGGAAAGGCATGCAAATTCCCAAGCCGCTTCCTACACCCTGTATCGAATTTTTTTCCTAACAAGTTGTGCCGTGCAATTGGAATTCCAACTTGAGTACTACTACTAGTAGGAGTACCACGAGCCAGTTCTTTTAGGCTTCTAGATTAGTAATCCCATAACTACTACCTCCGTCCTAGTTTATTGGTCCCCGTTGTAATCTGTGTCAAATTTTAATCATAAATTTAACTAATGAAATGTTAGTGCATGTCACATGCACTACTCCATACATCTAGGTGACTAAGTCATCTTAGGCGGTGCACCGTGACCAAGGAGGAGGAGAAAATGAGAAACGTTAATGTTTATTTGCTAATTAATAGTATTACATGCAATGAACTAACCACTGCATGTCGAGTTCGATATCTCAAGTCATTAAAAGCATGCACACTCTTTATCTCTTATTGGTTGATATGTCAAGAAACAAGAAACGGGGTAGAAGTTAATGCACTGCGCCTAAGTGTTTTGGGATTATTTGGTTTTCGTAAGATGACTTACACACCTAGATGGAGGGATTACAATGGTGACGAATAAACCAGTTAAATCTTTGGTCAAAATTTAGCACAAATTACAATGGTGAGGAATAAACCAGGACGGAGTAGTAGTTTAGAAGCCCAAATAAATGAGTGAGGCACCTTATTGTTACTCTCCAGTGTGACTAGTCTTGTGGGAAAAGATGGGGAAGCCACCAAAAGAACTGGCCCTAGGAGTAGTAGCTAGGGATCGAGTGTGCGAGATGAACCGGAGAAAGTAAATGCAGAGAGATGAAATGCAAAAAAGACGGAGGGGTGTGATGGTTGCTTGTCCGTTTATTTTACCAGGCCACTTATTACTGGGAGTGGTTGGGTTTTGTGATATGACGGCTTTACTGCCGCGCCACGAGCGGGGTGAGAGGTGAGACTCCCGTGCAGCGCCACCCTCTACACTTGTACTACATCAGTCGTGGTTTATTAGTCCCCCATTGAATTTGACTGAAGATTTAACTGACAAAATGTTAGTGCATATCAACAAAAACTATATCGCTGGATTCGTATTTGAACGTAGTTTTGAATGATATAATTTTAGGTGACATGCTTCAGCATTTATCGTACTATATATAATGTTAGTTCAATTTTTTGGTCGTACTAATCTATAGTAGTAAGGTGCCCGCGCGTTGCACCGAAGAGTGAAATGCATTGATCGGGGAGTTGTTTATTTTGACAAAGGATGTGGGGGTCATCTCATGTGTAACGGGTATCGATAGGTTTCTTCGGATATTATTTCATCTCTAGAGCTCACAAACATCCGGGTGAAATAGATAAAAAGGTATCTTTTGCAAACAAAAGCGTTCAACTGTTCAACCTGCATCCAAAACTTGTGAAGAAATAACACTTATTGTGCTTTGCAAGAAATGATCTTTAAGAATTAGTTTTTGAGTATCGATTGTTATACATGTTGGCTACAGATGGCATGGCACTTTCTTACAGTCAACAGTTGGCTATACTATTAAGTAATATTAACCATGCCCTTATACACCTAGACGAAGGGATTAAATCAGGATGACTTGTAAGCGGGCAGAGGAGATGTAAGAAATGGTTCATCGTAAGTCTTTCACCAGTACTGTAGTAAAAATTCATACATGGAAGATTCTAGACTAAACCATAAACGGATACACTTTTATTCATGCGCGATACTCCAATAGAGCAAGATCATTCATGGAAGTCTCCACATGCTTAGACAGCGGATTACATTGAGCGAAGACTAATGATCAACATTTAACTTGATAATGCATATGTCCAGGTGAACCTCCTTGGAGTCCCCGTGCACCGCGTTAGCGGCTAAAGGATGCCATGGGTTTTCCAAGTCCACATTGGCGGGATAGTCCCATCTCCCCAGAGTCCAAGTCCGTTCGATGAGGCCGGTGTCGCCGCCCACGCGACCCGAAGGGGTAGTAACACTGACCACGCACCCATACATCAGCCTCGTGCCAGTGTCAGCGTCAGCGGCGTCGCCCCTGACGCACATTACAGAGACGGGGCGGTGGCCTGCGCGGGCCTCGCCGGTGCCCACGATCAAGAGGAAGACGTTGTCGTCCTCCTCCGAGACTAGCAGGCAGCGGTGATCCTCCAGCGACTCCGGCATGGTGAACGGGTAGCACGTCTCATACTTGATGTTCTCCGCCAAGGGCCAGTAGTGACCGTTGCACGCATCCGTGAGGTGATGCACCATGTCCGCCGGCGAGCCACAAAACGGCATCGGGCACTCATAGCAGTGGACGAAGGGCTCCTTGGAGGCATCGACCAGGTGATACGTCTCCAACGTATCTATAAATTTTGATTGCTCCATGCTATATTATCTACTGTTTTGGATGTTTATGGGCTTTATTATACACTTTTATATCATTTTTGGGACTAACCTATTAACCTAGAGCCCAGTGCCAGTTTCTGTTTTTACCTTGTTTTAGGGTTTCGAAGAAAAGGAAAATCAAACGGAGTCCAATTGACCTGAAACTTCACGGAACTCATTTTTGGAAGGAAAGAAGCCCATAAGACTTGAAGTGCACATAAGGGAAGCTTCGAGGAGGCCACACGAGGTAGGGGGGCGCGCCCATCGCCCTAGGGCGCACCCTCCACCCTCGTGGGCCCCTCGTGGCTCCCCTGACGTATCTCTTTCACCCATATATACCCACGTACCCTAAAACTATCGAAGAGCACAATAGATCGAGAGTTCCGCCGCCAGAAGCCTCGGTAGCCACCGAAAGCCAATCTAGACCCGTTCCGGCACCCTGCCAGAGGGGGCAATCCCTCTCCGGTGGCCATCTACATCATCCCGATGCTCTCCATGACGAGGAGGGAGTAGTTCACCCTCGGGGCTGAGGGTATGTACCAGTAGCTATGTGTTTGATCTCTCTCTCTCTCTCATGTTCTTGAGGTGGTACGATCTTGATGTATTGCGAGCTTTGCTATTATATTTGGATCCTATGATGTTTTCTCCCCCTCTACTCTCTTGTAATGGATTGAGTTTCCCCTTTGAAGTTATCTTATCGGATTGAGTCTTTAAAGATTTGAGAACACTTGATGTATGTCTTGCCATGCGTATCTGTGGTGACAATGGGATACCACGTGATTCACTTGATGTACGTTTTGGTGATCAACTTGCGGGTTCCGCCCATGAACCTATGCATAGGGGTTGGCACATGTTTTCATTGTGATTCTCCGGTAGAAACTTTAGGGCACTCTTTGAGGTTCTATGTGTTGGTTGAATAGATGAATCTGAGATTGTGTGATGCATATCGTATAACCATACCCACGGATACTTGAGGTGACATTGGAGTATCTAGGTGACATTAGGGTTTTGGTTGATTTGTGTCTTAAGGTGTTATTCTAGTACGAACTCTAGGGCTGTTTGTGACACTTATAGGAATAGCCCAACGGATTGATTGGAAAGAATAACTTTGAGGTGGTTTCGTACCCTACCATAATCTCTTCGTTTGTTCTCCGCTATTAGTGACTTTGGAGTGACTCTTTGTTGCATGTTGATGGATAGTTATGTGATCAAATTATGTTAGTATTGTTGAGGGAACTTGCACTAGCGAAAGTATGAACCCTAGGCCTTGTTTCAACGTATTGCAATACCGTTTACGCTCACTTTTATCATTAGTTACCTTGCTGTTTTTATATTTTCAGATTACAAAAACTATTATCTACTATCCATATACCACTTGTATCACCATCTCTTCGCCGAACTAGTGCACCTATACAATTTACCATTGTATTGGGTGTGTTGGGGACACAAGAGACTCTTTGTTATTTGGTTGCAGGGTTGCTTGAGAGAGTCCATCTTCATCCTACGCCTCCTACGGATTGATAAACCTTAGGTCATCCACTTGAGGGAAAATTGCTACTGTCCTACAAACCTCTGCACTTGGAGGCCCAACAACATCTACAAGAAGAAGGTTGTGTAGTAGACATCACCAGGCCCTCCATGAAACGGGAGTGGCTGTAGGGGATGTTGTGCCAGTTGAATATATGAGCAAGTTACTAGGAGATTTAATCCGAATAAGCACAAAATAAATCATGAATTCTACCATGATTTCGAACAGGAAGGACAGAAACACATACGGTGCAACGGGAGCAGCACCGTTGGCGTTGAGGTTGTCGCCCATGTCCGAACACCACATAGACACGGTCTTTGAGCACGGTTCGTAGTCGTTCCACGCTCAGGCATTGAAGTTTGTAACTATTTTAGATTAGAATATACTACTCCTCTGGTGCTAGTAGTAGAGCAGAGTCCTACTCTACTACTCTACTCAAGCAAGTTAGGGCATAGCACTGTAGGGAGTACCGGTACTGTGATCACTCAAGCAAGTTGTCTGGCATCGACATGACCCTACGCTGCTGGTATGTGTCTCATAAGTCAGCGGCGTGCTGTAGTCATCATCGCTTGTCCACTTCCCGCAGCACATATTTGCTTCTCCATCTTTGTCTGCACATAATCTCGTCCAATCTTCCATCCCCGCTAAGGCGCCTCCCCCCCCCCCTCGTCCGAAACCCAAGCACTAACAATGGCAGAACCGAGCAGCGTCCGCCGAAAGAGTGGCTGGAATTTGCTCCCCACAGAGGTAATCAAGCTCATTGTTTCGCGTGTGGACAATCTCAGTACCATGCCGCTCGCCGCGTGCTCGTCGGGGCTGTATCGTTTACTCAAAGCCCTTAGGCCGGAGCTTTTTAAGCCAGCTCCTTACTTGCTGATGCCGCCTGATCTTCAGAAATGGCATGTCACGCAGCATAACGGTCGTAGGGTGGCGAGCATCAACCCCCTTGACTGCGATCCAATCCCCGTCAGCCTCAACTACATTAACGGTATGTACTGGGTCGGCATGAACACGTCTTGGATGGTGCTCATCGATGGTCGCGGCAGCTGGATGCTCGTGGAGGTCTACACCCGGCGATTGATCCCCCTTCCTTCGATTTACACTGCACTGCTTTGGCACCGCGGCCCAGAATACTCGGAATCTTACAGTAGCCAACATGATACCAAGTTTGATTTGCTCAAGGTTGTAATATGCCAAGTGCCCACAAGATCTGCGAATTATAAAGACTTCAGGCTAATTGCGTTCTTCAACCGCGGTCTCGCCTATCTGACAGGTCACTGCGGTAAGTGGATAAATCTGCACGTCCATCGCAGGATCATACATCCTCCATGGTTCTCTGATGCCATTGAACGCAAGGGCTTCATTTATGTTGTCGACTCCTTCTATGGCTGGACGTATTGCTGGCCTACTCCAGCCATCGCTACAAATGGCTGTTACAGCAGTATGTTACTTTCCTATGATATCATGATGGCTTGCTTATATTACTGTCAACATTTGCTGAAAAAATATTCATGCTCATAACATGTTGCTCTTGAGATTGACTAAATCAACAGCCCTTTTTTATTTGACTCCAACTTGATATGATGTTGTAGGCCGCCTGGTGTCCCTACCCTTCCTAATCCTAGAACCTTTCAAAGAAAAGCGGCATGGCAGTTGCAGGTGGTTCCTGGCTCGATCAGACGACGGCGAAAGATTGATGATCGTTCGCACGTACCGGACGTGTTGTTTCACGGAATACAATCACAGTCACTGCAAGGTCTTTGAGCAGGATCCCAGCTTCTCTGGGCCTTCAGGAATTTTTGACTGGAGGCTGGTAAGTAGCCTTGGTACATGCTCTCTGTTTGTCGGACTGAATTATCCGATTAACTAGGAGATAACCTACGGCAAGGATCATGATGGCAGCGCCGTTTCGTTCATCAGGAAAAACTGTGTGTACACAGCATACCATGCGTCTCTGCATGCACCATACCATGATATGTGCCGCCACGCTCTGCAACCCAAAGTAGGAGAGAGGGTCGCAAGTATCAGACTTCGACCTGCTGGCTGGAGTTTCCCCCGTCAGGCACCCATCTGGTTCAAGCTGTCAGCCAATCTCCACAGCTTAATAAATAGTAACATCTAACTGAACTAGTTAGTTAGATGCGTACACTTGGTGTAGTAGGATCTTTATTTAGTTTGATGCATACACTTGTTCTTTTTTGGTAGCCCTTTTGTAATGATGGCTGATGTTTGGTTTGGAAGAGAGAGCTGCGTCTTCACTCTTCTGGCCTGCTTACTGCTTCTGTTGCACCCCCAGCCCTGGTTGCTGCTGCTGCTGTTTTCAATGTACAATCAGTAGTATATTTCGTCTGTTGGTTGAATAAATGTGTTGTTAGAATGAAAAACACAATGTTTTGGAAGTCGTTGCACGGTTCGATCCTTTAGTGCCCCGTACCGTATGTAGTGCATACTATTTTTCGTACGGAACACATTTTCCACTTTCTGATAACATGCAGCCCACTGATGAAGGCCCAATAGAGAAGCCCATAATTAACTAGAAGGGAGGCTCTCACATGAATCCAGCCCAGGTACATGCTCATGGTTCCCTAAACATAAATAAGTAAATAAATAAAGCTAAATGCTCATGCACCAGTTGTTTGGGAAAATAGGTAGCCCAGTATTTCTTTTTGAAGAATACCCAAGCTAGGCCTATTTGTTTTCTCCGAATTACTAGGATGCAAATCTTTCAAGACGAGGAGGGATGCATTCCGGCCTGGCTTAAGAGTATGGTCAATGTCTGTTAAAAGTAATACCAAAAGGGGTTGAAAATTCCAAAAAAATTATAGCAAATGGGATATAAGTTTCTTTTTTTGTTTTTGTTCTTCACTGATATCTTATACGTATTTCATTGGATTTAACATGACATAGTACTAATTTATTTTTAAATTGGTTGTAGTATGGCTATTAATTTTTGGATTAAGAATATTTCATTCCCAGCAAAAATTTGCGAATTTTCAAAATTTCCTACATATTTAGTTAATTTTTTAACCCTGGTACTGACCAGAAAATGGCCAGCAATTCTAAAAATGGAAAACGGGCTGCAATAAATTCCATATGAATTAGAAAATGAGTAAAAATTATAAAAATAATAGCAAATGGGCTGTACACGCCACAGATTTCGAGGCTGACTTGTTTACGCAAGGCTTTGTCAGTGAACGCACGATTCTAGCAGCAGTGACTGTTGGATGGCCATCCAATGGCCGTCGTGCTTCTTCAATCTCTACTCTTCCTGCTCCAGCCACTCAAACAAGCGCCGGAGGGACTGCCTGCTCCCTCCTCCCCGCGGCCGGCTCTGCTGCCGCGCAGGCCTCACCGCCCCACCGTACTCCCATCGCTGGCCTAGCCATCCCTCTACTCACCCACACCTGATGTTATTCTCCGGCGACGTCAGACGAACCAGTAAACCCTCGTACAGCCGTACCCCCCTTCGCGTGGGAAACAACTACCGAGTCTTCCCTGCCTCCGTGTCATTCCCTTCCTAGGACTCGCCGTCGTCCACTGCCCTGGTGCTCTCGGCGCGGCCTGGTCAACGCGGTCAACGACCGACATGCATCTGAAGTGGACTATGCGTGGAGAGGCCGACAGCTGGGTCCATGACCGCACGCAAGGAAATGCCTCCTTATTATGCGCAAAATAATGGTTCCTCCACCTGACATCAGGGACCCACCGAAAGGGCCTCTGTATTTCACGAAAAAACATTACCGCCACTGACAGCTCGGACCCACCAGCTATATCTTCACACGCAAGGAAGTGCCTCCTTATTACGCACACACAAAATGAATACTCCCCCTATTAGCTGGGACACGGTATAGTGGCAGGCTGACTTGTGGGCCTACTAAGTTGACGGGGACAGAGGGCTTTGTCAACTTAGTCAATATGCATGATTCTAGCTCCAGTGACCGTACGATGTCCATCCAACGGCCGTAGTACTTCTTCAACCTCTGGTCTTCTTGCTCCAGCCGCCCAAACCAGTGCCGGTTGTGCCTCGTGCTCCTACCTCCCGTGGCCGGCTGCGATGCGGCGGAGGCCTCACCACCCCCTACTATTCCCACTGCTGGCCAGGCCATCCCTCTACTCATCCACACCCCCTGTTATTCTGCGGCGACGGCAACCTCACACCGCAGCGAACCAATGAACCCTCGTACTCCTCTACGCATGGGCATCCACTGCTGCATCTTTCCCAGCTCCGCATCATCCCCTTCCTAGGCCTCGCCGTCGTCCACCGCCCTAGTGCTCTCGGCGCGGCGTGGTCAACGTGGTCAAGGAACGGCTTCCATCGGACATGGACCGTACGTGGAGAGGCTGACAGCTGGGTCCACGACCACAGCAAGGAAGTGCCTCCTTATTACATGCAAAATAATTATTCCTCCACCTGACAGCGGGGACCCACCGGACGGGCCACCATATTTCGCGAAAAAAACGTTTTCCCCCTGACTGCTGGGACCCACCAGCTACATCTTCGCACGCAAGGAAGTGCCTGACATTCGGGACCCACCTGGTCGAAGCATACGTAGCGTTCTCATTCTGGTCGCGAACATGTACGTACATATATACTGGTGGATGTAGAGGTGCGCACGTGTCGTAGTAGAGGCACGCACGTAGCATGTACACGTACGTACAGCGGCCAGGGTGCAAGAAAGAAAATACGGCCACGTATGTGTACATACGGGCGGGGTCTCGAACGCCTACTCGTGCATACGTACGGCCAGGGCTCGTGTACATGGCTGGGTCGGAACGGAGAAACAGCATCGTCGTCGTGTTCATGGGGAGGCAACAGAATGCGTCATGTTCATCGGGAGGCAACGGAATGCGTGGGAGCCAACCGGCTGGGTCGGAACGGAATGCGTGGTCGTGTTCATCGGGAGGGCTTGGACGGAACAGGCGATGGAAACGAGGCCTGGCGTACCGCAAAATGGAGGAAACGGACCTCCTACATTCGGAATGGGGTCCTGTTGATCGGGAGGGGTGTGGCGTACCGCAAAACAGAGGAAACGGACCTCCTACGGTCGAAACAGGGGTCCTGTTGATTGGGAGGGGTGTGGCGTACCGCAAAACGGACGAAACGGACCTCCTATGGTCGAAACGGGGGTCCTGTTGATCGGGAAGGGGTGTGGCGTACCGCAAAACGGACGAAACGGACCTCCTACGGTTGAAACGGGGGTCATGTTCATCGGGAGGGGTGTGGCGTACCGCAAAACGGGACTCCACGGGATACAGTTCATCTCCACCATCGACCTCCTCCAGCCTCCACGGGCTACCGTCGACCTCCTCCAGCCTCCACGGGCTCCTGTTCATCCAACCTCCACTGTGCGCTACTCCACCGGCTACTGTTCAACCACCCCTCCACCATCTACTGTTCATCCAGCCCTCCACACCACTGGGTCCTGTTCAACCACCCCTCCACCGTCTACTATTCATCTAGCCCTCCACACCACGGGGTCCTGTTCATCCAGAGGCAATGCCAAGCTCACTGTTCATCCAACCACCACCACCACCCCCCCCCCGGCAACGCTCACTGTTCATCCAATCGATTGGCTTCAGTTAGCAGCAGTAGCGAAGGAATCGCTCGATCGGGTTCAGTTAACAGCCATCGATCGATCACTTGGGTTCAGTAACGCGTAGCCTGTAGTGCAATCGCTCGGGTTCAGTTAGAGCCCAACGCCTCGCTCGGGTTCAGTTAGAGCCAACGCCTCGCACACACACACACGCGTACGTTTACGAGAGAAACACGCATCGCTCGGCCCCCGACCTCCCACCGTAACCGGGAACTCCCCGAAATTTTCCTCCCCCTCACTTCTACCACGGTTTTTTTCGTCATGGACGGCCCAAAGAATGTCATGCAGCTGCGTCTCCGGCCCGCCCAGGACGAACAACCCATTTTCTGTCATGATTTTTTGTCATAGAAGTAGGAGCCCACCACATCTATGATGATACCGGGTTTTGTCACAATTATCGTCATAGAAGTGTCATATGTATGACAGAAAAAAATTTCGTTCAGCCCAAAATGTCATGGATGTGTCTTTTTTTTGTAGTGTATGTTCAGATCCATTATGCATATTAATACCCCTCTGATTATGAACATGAATATGATTTGTGAGTAGTTACGTTTGTTCCTGAGGACATGGGAGAAGTCTTGCTATAAGTAGTCATGTGAATTTGGTATTCGTTCGATATTTTGATGAGATGTATGTTGTCTTTCCTCTAGTGGTGTCATGTCAACGTCGACGACATGACACTTCACCATTCTTTGGGCCTAGAGGAAGGCATTGGGAAGTAATAAGTAGATGATGGGTTGCTAGAGTGACAGAAGCTTAAACCCTAGTT
This sequence comes from Triticum urartu, assembly GCF_056163025.1. NCBI lineage: Eukaryota > Viridiplantae > Streptophyta > Magnoliopsida > Poales > Poaceae > Triticum > Triticum urartu. The sequence continues at coordinate 527,930,061 of NC_141876.1, forward strand.
TATGCGTTGCTTCGTAAGGGGTTGATTTGGATCCATATGTTTCATGCTATGGTTAGGTTTACCTTAATACTTCTGTTGTAGTTGCGGATGCTTGCAATAGGGGTTAATCATAAGTGGGATGCTTGTCCAAGTAAGGGCAGTACCCAAGCACTGGTCCACCCACATATCAAATTATCAAAGTACCGAACGCAAATCATATGAACGTGATGAAAACTAGCTTGATTATAATTCCCATGTGTCCTCGGGAGCGCTTTCCTTTATATAAGAGTTTGTTCAGGCTTGTCCTTTGCTACAAAAAGGATTGGGCCATATTTCTGCACCTTATTTACTTTTATTACTTGTTACCCATTACAAATTACCTTATCACAAAACTATCTGTTACCGATAATTTTAGTGCTTGTAGAGAATACCTTGCTGAAAACCGCTTATCATTCCTTCTGCTCCTCGTTGGGTTCGACACTCTGACTTATCTAAAAGGCTACAATAGATCCCCTACACTTGTGGGTCATCAAGACTCTTTTCTGGCGCCATTGCCGGGGAGTGAAGCACCTTTGGTAGGTGGAATTTGGTAAGGAAAAATTTATATAGTGTGCTGAAATTTACTGACACTTGTTACTATGGAACATAATCCTTTTAGGGGCTTGTTCGGGGTATCTTCACCCCGACCAATAGAGCAAAGAGTTGCTCCTCAACCTACTGAACTTACTAAAAATGTTTACTTTGAAATTCCTTTGGGTATGATAGAGAATCTGCTAGCTAATCCTTTCACGGGTGATGGAACATTACATCCCGATTTGCACCTAATCTATGTGGATGAAGTTTGTGGATTATTTAAGCTTGCAGGTATGCCCGAGGATGTTATCAAGAAGAAGTTATTCCCTTTATCTTTGAAGGTAGAGGCATTGGCATGGTTTAGGCTATGTGATGATATTGGATCATGGAAGTACCAATGATTGAAATTGGAATTTCATCACAAGTTTTATCCTATGCATCTGGTTCATTGTGATCGTAATTATATATATATATATATATATATATATATATATATTTTGGCCTGCGAAGGAGAAAGCATCGCTCAAGCTTGGGGGAGGCTTAAGTCAATGTTATATTCATGCCCCAATCATGAGCTCTCAAAAGAAATGATTATTCAAAAAAATTATGCTCGGCTTTCTCTCAGTAATCGCTCAATGCTTGATCCTTCTTGTACTGGATCTTTTATGATGACGACTATTGAATGCAAATGGGATTTATTGGAAAGAATTAAACACAACTCTGAAGATTGGGACCTCGATGAAGGTAAGGAGTCAGGTATAACACCTAAGTTTGATTGTGTTAAATCTTTTACGGATACCATGTTTTCCATGAATTTAGTACTAAATATGGACTTGACTCTGAGATAGTAGTTTCTTTCTGTGAATCCTTTGCTACCCATGTTGATCTCCCTAAGGAGAAGTGGTTTAAATATAATCCTCCCATTGAAGTAAAAGTAGTTGCACCTATTAAAGTTGAAGAAAATACTATCACTTATAATGATCCTGTTGTTCCTACTGCTTATATTGAGAAACCACCTTTCCCTGTTAGAATAAAGGATCATGCTAAAGCTTCAACTGTGGTTTGTAAGAGTAATACTAGAACACCTACTCCCTCTGAGAAAATTAAAGTTGAACCTAGTGTTGCTATGGTTAAAGATCTCTTGGCCGACAATATTGATGGGCATGTTATTTACTTCTGCAATGAATCTGCTAGAATTGCTAGACCTGATACTAAAAATAAACATAGACATGTTGTAGGCATGCCTATTATTTCTGTTAAAATAGGAGATCATTGTTGTAATGGCTTATGTGATATGGGTGCTAGTGCAATACCTCATTCCTTATACAAAGAAATTATGCATGATATTGCACCTGCTGAGATAGAAGAGATAGATGTTACAATTAAGCTTGCCAATAGACATACTATTTCACCAGTTGGGATTGTTAGAGATGTTGAAGTCTTGTGTGGGAAAGTTAAATATCCTGCTAATTTTCTTGTTCTTGGTTCCCCATAAGATGACTTTTGTCCCATTATATTTGGTAGACCCTTCTTGAATATTGTTAATGCTAAGATAGACTGCAATAAGGATATTGTTTCTGTTGGTTTAGGGGATATGTCTCATGTGTTTAATTTTGCTAAATTTCATAGACAACCCCATGATAAAGAATTGCCTAGTGAAGATGAAATTATTGGCCTTGCTTCTATTGTCGTGCCTCCTAGTGATCCTTTGGAACAATATTTGCTAGACCATGAAAATGATATGTTTATGAATGAAAGAAGGGAAATAGATGAAGTATTCTTTAAACAGGGACCTATTTTGAAAGACAACTTGCCTGTTGAAATCTTAGGGGGTTCCTCCTCCACCTAAGGGTGATCCCGTGTTTGATCTTAAACCTTTACCTGATACACTTAAATATTCTTATCTTGATGAGAAAGAGATATATCATGTTATTATTAGTGCTAACCTTTCAGAGCATGAAGAAAAGAAATTATTGAAAACTCTGAAGAAGCACCATGCTGCTATTGGATATACTCTTGATGATATTAAGGGCATTAGTCCCACTCTCTGCCAGCACAAAATAAAATTGGAGAAATACGCTAAACCGGTTGTTGATCACCAACAACGGTTAAATCCTAAGATGAAAGAAGTGGTAAGAAAATAAATACTAAAGCTTCTGGAGGCAGGTGTAATTTATCCCGTTGCTGATAGTCAGTGGGTAAGTCCTGTCCATTGTGTCCCTAAGAAGGAAGGTATTTCTGTTGTTCCTAATGATAAAGATGAATTAATCCCACACAGAATTGTTACAGGTTATAGAATGGTAATTGATTTCCGTAAACTAAATAAAGCTACTAAAAGGATCATTACCCTTTACCTTTTATTGATCAAATGCTAGAAAGATTGTCCAAACATACACATTTTTGCTTTCTAGATGGTTATTCTGGTTTCTCTCAAATACCTGTGTCAAAAGAGGATCAAGAAAAGACAACTTTTACTTGCCCTTTCGATACCTTTGCTTATAGATGTATGCCTTTTGGTTTATGTAATGCACCTGCTACTTTTTAAAGATGTATGACTGCTATATTCTCTGACTTTCCTGAAAAGATTGTTGAGGTTTACATGGATGATTTCTCCGTTTACGGAACTTCTTTTGATGATTGCTTAAGCAACATTGATAGAGTTTTGCAGAGATGTGAAGAAACTAATCTTGTATTGAATTGGGAGAAGTGTCACTTTATGGTTAATGAAGGTATTGTCTTGGGGCATAAAATTTCTGAAAGAGGTATTGAAGTTGATAAAGCTAAAGTTGATGCTATTGAAAAGATGTCGTGTCCTAAGGACATTAAAGGTATAAGAAGTTTCCTTGGTCATGCTGGTTTTTATAGGAGGTTCATTAAGGACTTTTCTAAACTTTCTCAACCTCTGACTAATCTTTTACAAAAATATGTTCCTTTTGTCTTCGATGATGATTGTGTAGAAGCATTTGAAATACTTAAGAAAGCTTTGATTGTTGCACCTATTGTTCAGCCTCCTGATTGGAATTTACCATTTGAAATTATGTGTGATACTAGTGCTTATGCTGTAGGGGCTGTTCTAGGACAAAGAGTTGATAAGAAATTAAATGTTATTCAATATTCTAGTAAAACTCTAGACAGTGCTCAAAGAAATTATGCTACTACTGAAAAAGAATTTTTAGTAGTTGTGTTTGCTTGTGATAAGTTCAGACCTTATATTCTTGATTCTAAAGTAACTGTTCACACTGATCATGCTGCTATTATATATCTTATGGAAAAGAAAGATGCTAAACCTAGACTTATTAGATGGGTTCTCTTAGTACAAGAATTTGATTTGCATATTATTGATAGAAAGGGAGCTGAGAACCCCGCTGCAGACAACTTGTCTAGGTTAGAGAATGTTCTTGATGACCCACTACCTATTGATGATAGCTTTCCTAATCAACAATTAGCTGTGATAAATGCTTCTCATACTGCTCCATGGTATGTTGATTATGCTAATTATATTGTTGCTAAATTTATACCACCAAGTTTCACATACTAGCAAAAGAAAAAGTTCTTCTATGATTTAAAACATTACTTCTGGGATGACCCACATCTTTATAAAGAAGGAGTGATGGTGTTATTAGACGTTGTGTACCTGAGCATGAACATGAACAGATCCTACGCAAGTGTCACTCCGAGGCATATGGAGGACACCATGTTGGAGATAGAACTGCACACAAGGTATTGCAATCCGGCTTTTATTGGCCTACTCTCTTCAAAAATGCCTGTAAGTTTGTCTTGTCTTGTGATGAATGTCAAAGAATTGGTAATATTAGTAGACGTCAAGAAATGCTTATGAATTATTCACTTGTTATTGAACCATTTGATGTTTGGGGCTTTGATTATATGGGACCTTTTCCTTCCTCTAATGGGTACACACATATTTTACTTGCTGTTGATTACGTTACTAAGTGGGTAGAAACTATTCCAACTAGTAGTGTTGATCATAACACCTCTATTAGGATGCTTAAAGAAGTTATTTTTCCGAGGTTTGGAGTCCCTAGATACTTAATGACTGATGGTGGTTCACATTTCATTCATGGTGCTTTTTGTAAAATGATTGCTAAGTATGATGTTAATCATAGAATTGCATCTCCATATCATCCACAGTCTAGTGGTCAAGTAGAACTGAGCAATAGAGAGCTTAAATTAATTTTGCAAAAGACTGTTAATAGATCTAGAAAGAATTGGTCCAAGAAACTTGATGATGCATTATGGGCTTATAGAACTGCATATAAGAATCCTATGGGTATGTCTCCGTATAAGATGGTTTATGGTAAGGCATGTCACTTACCTCTTGAACTAGAACATTGGGCTATTAAAGAGCTCAACTATGACTTCAAACTTGCCGGTGAGAAGAGGTTGTTTGACATTAGCTCACTTGAGGAATGGAGAACCCAGGCTTATGAGAATGCCAAATTGTTTAAAGAAAAAGTTAAAAGATGGCATGATAAAAGGATACAAAAGCGTGAGTTTAATGTAGGTGATTATGTATTGCTCTATAACTCTCATTTAAGATTTTTTGCATGCAAACTCCTCTCTAAATGGGAAGGTCCTTACATCATCGAGGAGGTCTATCGTTCCGGTGCCATAAAAATCAACAGCTTCAAAGGCACATATCCAAGGGTGGTGAATGGTCAAAGAATCAAACATTATATCTCAGGTAATCCTATAAATGTTGAAACTAATGTTATTGAAACTGTAACCCCAAAGGAATACATAAGGGACACTTTCCAGAACGTTTCAGACTTCGAGAAGGAATAGGTACGTGGTACGGTAAGTAAACCGACTCCAAAACAGTTCTAATGGCAATTTTTCTCCGTTTTGGAATATTTAATAAAATAGGAAAATAAGAAGTAGTCTGGGAAGGACACGAGGCGTCCACGAGGGTGGAGGGCAAGCCCTACCCCCTGGGCACGCCCCTGCCTCGTGGGCACCTCATGTGCTCTCCGAACTCCGTTTTCCTGCATGATACTTCTTTTGGTCGGTAAAAATTCACTATATAATCTCCCGCAGGTTTTGACCACCGTATCATGCAAATATCCTCTGTTTTTGTTTCGAGTTGTTTCTGTTGTAGATTTAGAGCAAGATGTCTCCTCAAGAGTCAGTCGGGGAGAGTCGGGTGTCTCATCCGACACCGGGCCTAGAGCAAACAGTAATGCTGACCACTTTGGGCCATCAACTGAGGAAAAGATGGAGGCTGACTTGAAATGCCATGGAGGATGATGAAGAAGTTACTTCTCGTTTCCGAAATGGATTCACGATGGAGGAACTACAGAGCTCAGCTATTCCAAACTCGGTCATCCCTTCCAATGTTAGATTTATTTCTTATGAAAATATGAAAAAGAGTGTTACTTGTTCTCCCGCAGCTATGCAACATCCTTGGGTGACAGGAGCTTTAGCAGTCACGGGCAAGCTCCGTAAGGAAATAATAGACCTCAAGCAGCAAATCAATAAGCTTGGGGGGGCATCATCGCCAAGAATATCACATCACCACCCTCGAAGAAGGAGACATAAACACATGGGTATGGGCACTCCCCTTGGAAACTACCAAGCTTGGGGGAGTGCCCCGGTATCGTATCACCATCACTTTTATCTTTACCATTTTTCTTAGTTTGATCCTTTTGGTAATTTATTGATCTAGTAGAATAAAGTTTTAGTATGACCTAGTTGTGAGTTTTGCTTTATGATCCTTATATGTAATCGAGTTCGTGAGCTATATATAACAAAGATTAGTGTTGAGTTAAAGGCTATGATCTTGAGGGGATGGAATAAAAGAGAAAGAAATAAAAAGAAATAAAGAGATCATATGGATCTTATGGAGAGTAATGACTTCACATATAAAGAGTATGATGAATAAAAATTGTTGAGAGTTGACAAACATAATTTTGGTCATCGTTGCAATTAATAGGAAGTAATAAAGAAAGAGAGGTTTTCACATATAAATATACTATCTTGGACATCTTTTATGATTGTGAGCACTCATTAAAATATTACATGCTAAAGAGTGGACGTTGGACAAGGAAGACAACGTAATGGGTTATGTTTTCTTGCATCTGAGATAAATTATATTGTCATGGATCGTCCAACATGTTGAGCTTGCCTTTCCCTCTCATGCTAGCCAAATTCCTTGCACCAAGTAGAGATACTAATTGTGCTTCCAAATATCCTTAAACCTAGTTTTGCCATGAGAGTCCACCATATCTACCTATGGATTGAGTAAGATCCTTCAAGTAAGTTGTCATCGTTGCAAGCAATAAAAATTGCTCTCTAAATATGTATGATTTATTAGTGCGGAGAAAATAATCTTTATACGATCTTGTGATGTGGAAGAAATAAAAGCGATGGACTGCATAATAAAGGTCCATATCATAAGTGGCAATATAAAGTGACGTTCTTTTGCATTTAGATTTTGTGCATCCAACCATAAAAGCACATGACAACCTCTTCTTCCCTCTGCGAAGGGCCTATATTTTATGCTTGTCTTATACTTCATGCAAGAGTCACGGTGATCTTCACCTTTCCTTTTTACATTTTATCCTTTGGCAAGCACAATGTGTTGGAAAGATCCTGATATATATAGCTAATTAGATGTGAGTTTTCATGAACTATTATTGTTGACATTACCCTTGCGGTACAAGGTTGGGAGGCAAAACTATAAGCCCCTATCTTTCTCTGTGTCCGATTAAAACTTCATAACCATAAATATCACGTGAGTGTTAGCAATTGTGAACGACTAAATGATGGTTGAGTATGTGGACTTGCTGAAAAGCTCTTATTGACTCTTTCTGATGTTATGATAAATTGCAATTGCCTCAATGACTGATATTATAGTTTGTTGGTTCTCAATGAAGTTTCTGATTCATACTTGAAATTGTGATTGAATTGTTACTTTAGCATAAGAGATCATATGACAATATATATATATGTTGTTGTTCTAAGAATGATCATGATGCCCTCATGTCCGTATTTTATTTTTATCAACACCTCTATCTCTAAATATGTGGACATATTTTTTGATTTCGGCTTTCGCTTGAGGACAAGCGAGGTCTAAGTTTGGGGGAGTTGATACGTCCATTTTGCATCATGCTTTTATATCGATATTTATTGCATTATGGGTTGTTATTACACATTATGTCACAATACTTATGCCTTTTCTCTCTTATTTTACAAGGTTTACATGAAGAGGGGGAATGCCGGCAGCTGGAATTCTGGGCTGGAAAAGGAGCAAATATTAGAGACCTATTCTGCACATATCCAAAAGTCCTGAAACTCCACGGGAATTATTTTCAGAATATATAAAAAATATTGGGCGAAAGAAGTACCAGAGGGGGGCCACCCACCGTCCACGATGGTGGGGGGCGCGCCCTACCCCCCTGGGCGCGCCCCCTGCCTCGTGGGCCCCCTGGTGGCCCTCTGATGCCCATCTTTGGCTATATGGAGTCTTTCGTCGAGAAAAAAATCATAAGAAAGCGTTCGGGACGAAACTCCGCCGCCACGAGGCGGAACCAATCTAGGGCTTCGGCGGAGCTGTTCTGCCGGGGAAACTTCCCTCCGGGAGGGGAAATCATCACCATCGTCATCACCAATGATACTCTCATTGGGAGGGGGTCAATCTCCATCAACATTTTCACCAGCACCATCTCATCTCAAACCCTAGTTCATCTCTTATATCCAATCTTTGTATCCAAACCTCAGACTGGTACTTGTGGGTTGCTCATAGTGTTGATTACTCTTTGTAGTTGATGCTAGTTGGTTTACTTGGTGGAAGATCATATGTTCAGATCCATTATGCATATTAATACCCCTCTGATTATGAACATGAATATGATTTGTGAGTAGTTACGTTTGTTCCTGAGGACATGGGAGAAGTCTTGCTATAATTAGTCATGTGAATTTGGTATTCGTTCGATATTTTGATGAGATGTATGTTGTCTTTCCTCTAGTGGTGTCATGTGAACATCGACTACATGACACTTCACCATTATTTGGGCCTAGAGGAAGGCATTGGGAAGTAATAAGTAGATGATGGGTTGCTAGAGTGACAAAAGCTTAAACCCTAGTTTATGTGTTGCTTCGTAAGGGGCTGATTTGGATCCATATGTTTCATGCTATGGTTAGGTTTACCTTAATACTTCTGTTGTAGTTGCGGATGCTTGCAATATGGGTTAATCATAAGTCGGATGCTTGTCCAAGTAAGGGCAGTACCCAAACACCGGTCCACCCACATATCAAATTATCAAAGTACCGAACGCGAATCATATGAACGTGATGAAAACTAGCTTGATGATAATTCCCATGTGTCCTTGGGAGCGCTTTCCTTTATATAAGAGTTTGTCCAGGCTTGTCCTTTGCTACAAAAAGGATTGGTCCATATTTCTGCACCTTATTTACTTTTATTACTTGTTACCCGTTACAAATTACCTTATCACAAAACTATATGTTACCGATAATTTTAGTGCTTGAAGAGAATACCTTGCTGAAAACCACTTATCATTTCCTTCTGCTCCTCGTTGGGTTCGACACTCTTACTTATCAAAAAGGCTACGATAGATCACCTACACTTGTGGGTCATCACCCAACTTTTGTCACATCATGTAACCTATATAGTATGTATGTATGTATGTATGTATGTATGTATGTATGTATGTATGTATGTATGTATGTATGTATGTATGTATGTATGTATGTATGTATGTATGTATGTATGTATGTACCCGTGATCACTTGTGATCACGGCCCGATAGTATAGCATGGCAGATGGACAAGTATGTAAGGCCACTTATGATATTCTAGCAACCTATACTAAGCATTTAGGATTGCAGGTAAAGGTATCAACGGTAGTAACAAGGACAGGTTATGCAGTAGAATAGGATCATCCGAAAAGAGTAACAGTACTCTAATGCAAGCAATAAAAGGAAAGAGTAGGCGATGTCGGGATGATCAAGGGGGTTTGCTTGACTAGTTGCTCTGGCAAGGAGGGGTCGTCGTCGATGTAGTCGATCACAGGGGTATCGGCAGCGGTCTCGGGGTCTACCGGAAAGAAGTAACGGAGGGGGAACACAATAAATAACAGAGCAATCAAAGCATCACGAAGCATAACATGGCAATACGCGGTGCTAGGGGTGACCTAACACAGTACTAGGTGATACCGACGAAGGGGGAAACATCCGAGAAAGCATTCCCGGTGTTTGCCATTTTCGGACAGACGAACCAGAGGGGTCGGTTGCATGTTCGGAATGCTAGGGACGTGCTACCGACGAACGGACTGTGTATTTGGATTCGTCTCGTCGTTCTGAGCAATGATATGTCTCTAACATATCTATAATTGTTTATTGTTTCATGCTATTATATTATCTGTTTTGGATGTTCTATACGCATTAATATGCTATTTTATATTATTTTTGGGTATAACCTATTAACCTAGAACCTAGTGTCAGTTCTTGTTTTTTCCCTGTTTTTGAGTCTCACAGAAAACGAATACCAAACGGGGTCCAAACAGAATGAAACCTTCGAGATGATTTTTCTTGGACCAGAAGCGAACCAGGAGACTTGGAGATGAAGTCGGGGGAGCCACGAGGCGGCCACAAGGACGAAGGGCGTGCCCCCCCACCCTTGTGGGCCCCCTGTGCACCTCCTGACCTAATTCTTTCGCCCATATATTCCCAAATATCCCCAAACCACCAGAGGCATCCACGAAAACACTTCTCCACCGTCGCAACCTTTTGTACCCATGAGATCCCATCTAGGTACCTTTTCTGGCACCCGGAGGGGGATTCGATCATGGAGGGCTTCTACATCAACTCTATTGCCCTTCCGATGAAGCGTGAGTAGTTTACCATATACCTATGGGTCCATAGCTAGTAGCTAGATGGCTTCTTCTCTCTCTTTGAGTCTCAATACCATGTTCTCCTCGACGTTCTTGGAGATCTATCAGATGTAATACTTTTTTTGCGGTGTGTTTGCCGAGATCCGATGAATTGTGGATTTATGATCAGCTTATCTATGAATATTATTTGAATCTTCTCTGAATTCTTTTATGCATGTTTTGATATCTTTGTAATTCTCTTCAAACTATCAATTTGGTTTGGCCAACTAGATTGGTTTATCTTGCAATGGGGGAAGTGCTTAGCTTTGGGTTCAATCTTGCGGTGTCCTTTCCCAGTGACAGTAGGGGCAGCAAGGCACATATTGTATTGTTGCCATCGAGGATAAAAAGATGGGGTTTTCATCAAATTGCTTGAGTTAATTCCTCTACATCATGTCATCTAACTTAATGTGTTACTCTGTTCTTCACGAACTTAATACTCTAGATGCAGGCAGGAGTCGATCGATGTGTGGAGTAATAGTAATAGATGCAGAATCGTTTCGGTCTACTTGAAACTGACGTGATGCCTATATTCATGATCATTGCCTTAGATATCGTCATAACTTTGCGCTTTTATATCAATTGCTCGGTAGTAATTTGTTCACCCACCGTATTATTTGCTATCTTGAGAGAAGCCTCTAGTGAAACCTATGGCCCCCTGGTCTATTTTCCATCATATAAGTTTCTATTTTCCATCATACAAGTTTTCGATCTACAATATTAGTTTCCGATTTACTATTTTTGCATTATTTTACTTTTTGATATGTAAACCAAAAATAACAAAAATATTTATTTTATCGTTTATCTATCTCTATCAGATCTCACCTTTTGCAAGTAATCGTGAAGGGATTGACAACCCCTTTATAGCGTTGGGTGCAAGTTGATTGATTGTTTGTGTAGGTATTTGGTGATTTGTGCATTCTCTCCTACTGGATTGATACTTTGGTTCTCAAACTGAGGGACATACTTATCTCTACTTTGCTGCATCACCATTTTCTCTTCAAGGGAAAAACCAACGCAAGCTCAAGAAGTAGGAGGAAGAATTTCTGGAGCCATTGCCAGGGAGATCTACGCCAAGTCAAGACATACCAAGTACCCATCATAAACTCTCATCTCTTCCATTACATTATTCGCCATTCACCTCTCGTTATCCTCTCCCCCACTTCTAAAATGATTTTCGAAAAGATTTACCCTTTCTTCGCCCCTCTTCTGTTCATCCACTTCATTTGCTTTTTGTGTGCTCGTGTGTTAGATCGTTTGCCTTGCTTTCATGGCTAGTTCTCCCCTTATTGTGAACACTCCTGATAATGAAGTCCTTAATATTAAACAAAGGGAGGGAGAAAATTTAAAAGATGCTTGGTATAGAATTTGCAATGCTCAAAATAGAACTACTGGAAAGCGATCTACTGTTGTTCTTCTCCGCAATTTTTATGTGGGCGTTACTCCTTGGAATAGATATGTTCTAGATACTATTACCAGGGGAAATTTCTTGGGGAGCCATACTTTTGATTCTTACAATGCCATGATAGATTTGCTAGCCCCCCACCTCTTTTGATCAATGGAACTGTTTTAACCTTGGAACATGTGATGCAAAGACTTGATATTATTGAGCATAAAATTGCTACTATAGATTTGATTGAAAATTTGGATAAAAAGATTCATAATTGGATTACTCAATATGGATCTAAGGTAGGAGTTACTTTAAAGAATCTAGGGAAAAGGAACCCATAGTTAATGAAAAGATAGATCAAGATTCTACTAGAATTGGCAAACTAGAAGATATTATTACCAACTTGGGTTCCGCTTTTTCCTCCGTTAAAACTACTCAAAATCTTCCTCCTACTAAGATTGCCAAGTTTAATTTCGTTCCTAAGAATAAGGGTGAATCTTCTAGTAAAGAAAATGTAGATCTCAAATCAACAAGTGTTCACCGCAATTTTCAATATTATTAAGGAACCAATTGCCACGAATGAATTTCTTGATTTCTTGCCAAAGAGTTTGACCATTGATAAAACCAAAGAATCCCAATTATTGGTGTGTAATTTGAAAATTGCATACCAAAGATGACAATACCTAGATCAATTCATGCTTTTATGCCTAGCTTGGGGCGTTAAACAATAGCGCTTGTTGGGAGGCAACCCAATTTTATTTTTTCTTACTTTTTAGGTTCTGTTTTGCAATAAATAATTCATTTAGCCTCTGGTTAGATGTGGTTTTGTGTTTTAATTAGTGTTTTTGCCAAGTAAGACCTTTGGGATGGCTTACGGTGATAGTTGATTTGATCTTGCTGAAAAACAGAAACTTTTGCGCTCAGGAAAAAGTTCCCATTTTTAACAAAAGCGTGATAAAATACTGATTATTTTTGTAGAAGATTACTAAACAAATTTCTTAGGCTATCCTAATTTTTTAGAATTTTTGGAGTTACAGAAGTATTCGTAAGTTACAGATTACTACAGATTGTTCTGTTTTTGACAGATTTTGTTTTCTTTGTGTTGTTTGCTTATTTTGATGATTCTATGGGTAGTATTGGGGGGTTTGAACCATGGATAAGTTGGAATACAGTAGATATTACACCAATATAAATAAAGAATGAGTTCACAACAGTACCAAAAGTGGTGATTTATTTGCTTATACTAACGGAGCTTATGAGATTTTTTGTTGAGTTTTGTGTTGTGAAGTTTTCAAGTTTTGGGTAAGGATTTGATGGACTATGGAATAAGGAGTGCCAAGAGCTTAAGATTGTGGATGCCCAAGGCACCCCAAGGTAATATTTAAGGACAGGCAAGAGCCTAAGCTTGGGGATGCCCCGGAAGGCATCCCCTCTTTCGTCTTCGTCTATCGGTAACTTTACTTGAGGCTATATTTTTATTCACCACATGGTATGTGTCTTGCTTGGAGCGTATTGTATGATTTGAGTATTTGCTTTTTACTTTTCCATAATCATCCTTGTTGTACACACCTTTTGAGAGGGACACGCATGAATCGCGATTTATTAGAATACTCTATGTGCTTCACTTATATCTTTTGAGCTAGGCATTTTTGCTCTAGTGCTTCACTTATATCTTTTTAGAGCACGGTGGTGCTTTTATTTTATAGAAATTATTGAACTCTCATGCTTCACTTATATTATTTTGAGAGTCTTTAAACAGCACGGTAATTTGCTTTGGTTATAAATTTAGTCCTAATATGATAGGCATCCAAGAGTGATATCAAAAAACTTTCATATAAAGTGCATTGAATACTATGAGAAGTTTGATTCCTTATGATTGTTTTGAGATATAAAGATGGTGATATTAGAGTCATGCTAGTGAGTAGTTGTGAATTTGAGAAATACTTGTGTTAAAGTTTGTGATTCCTGTAGCATGCACGTATGGTGAACCGTTATGTGATGAAGTCGAAGCATGATTTATTTATTGATTGTCTTCCTTATTTGCGGCGGTTGGGGATGAGCGATGGTAATAGATTATTTTCGATAAATAATAGATTTTTGCAATTAACATAATTAATTTAAATCAAAGAAGTAGCAAGCAACTTTCATGTACAAAGTATTTTCATTCGAGTTACAGATTATTTTCTATTAATTTTCAATGGTTTAATTCATTTTTGTAATTAACAGAATTAATTTAAATCAAAAATGTTTATTACGTTATCATGACATCAGCGTGACATCAACAGTCAACATGACCGTTGACTGGCTCAAATTATGGGTGGTCTCGTCTGTCATTGCCTCACTAACCTAATTAACAGATTAGTTAGGTTAATTAGTTCACTATTTTAATTAAACTTAATTAGTTTAATTAAGTAGAATTAATTAAGTTAATTAGTTATTAAATTATTTATTTAGTTTTTTAATACAATTTCCTTTTTCATTTATTACATTTCATAGGGACGGACCCCAGCTGCCAGTGGCACAAAAGGCCACTTGAGCGGGTGTGCGGGCTAACGGGCGTGGGGGTCAGGCACGGGCGCCCGACAAGGTGCTATGGCAAGGGGCGCACGGCGAGGGGCGGCGTGGCCACGACCGGTGGCGGCTGGAGCGGCCGACGGAGAGGCGGCTGCGGGCGCGTGCAGCGGCGATCACGCGTAGTGGGCAGCAGCGAGCGTGACACATGGGCAGCAGCGGGCGACGCGGGGTGAGCAACAGGGGGCGGCAAGGGAAAGGACACACGGTGGCTGCTGCATGGCGAGGATAGAGGCGGGGCGCATCCCTGAGCGGCATGCGCGGGAGGGGCGTGGAGCGATGGCCGGTGCGAGGGTCGAGTGGGCGTGGCCATGGTTAGATTGGGGAGGCACGGTGGCACGGTGCGGCGGCTGAGACGGAGAGGCGACGCACGGCCGTGCGCGAGGCCATGCGAGCGCATGCTCGGGCACGGGACGGCACCAGCGGGTGCGGGTACTGCGTGCTGCGAGGGGGAGGCGGACGTGCGACACGCGAGGGCTGAGGCGAAGCGGGCGGCGAGCACGACCATCAGGCGCGCGTGCCGGGGCGCGGGACTGGGGGGAGAGAGGAGAGGAGGGGGGGTCATTGCTCACCCCCGTTGCAGGGGATCGGCGTTTCAGCGAGGTGTGAGGTCGACCGGCGAGGGAGAGGTCGAGGAGGTCCGGCGCGGGGAGGAGTCGGGGTCATGGCGGGCAGTGACAACGGCTATCCGGGGAAGTGAGACTATCCGGGCGGCGGCGGTGTTCGTGCCCCCGATCTAGATCGGATCGGGTGGGGGGAGGGAGAGGCTGCTACCTCTTGAGCACTGCGTTGGTTTTCCCTTGAAGAGGAAAGGGTGGTGCGGTAAAGCAGCGTAAGTATTTCCCTCAGTTTTTGAGAACCAAGGTATCAATCCAGTACGAGACCACATGCGAGTCACCTCGTACCTACACAAACAAATAAGAACCTCGCAACCAACGTGATAAAGGGGTTGTCAATCCCTTCATGGCCACTTGCAAGAGTGAGATCTGATAGAGATGATAATAATAGGATTAAGTATTTTTGGTATTTTTATGATATAGATTGAAAGTAAAGATTGCAAAATAAAATAGATTGGAAACTTGTATGATGGAAAATAGACCCGGGAGCCATAGGTTTCACTAGTGGGTTCTCTCAAGATAGGATAAGTATTACGGTGGGTGAACAAATTACTGTCGAGCAATTGATAGAAAAGCAAATAATTATGAGAATATCTAGGCATGATCATGTATATAGGCATCACGTCCGTGACAAGTAGACCGACTCCTGCCTGCATCTACTACTATTACTCCACACATCGACCGCTATCCAGCATACATCTAGAGTATTAAGTTCATAAGAACAAAGTAACGCCTTAAACAAGATGACATGATGTAGAGGGATAAACTCATGCAATATGATATAAACCCCATCTTTTTATCCTCGATGGCAACAATACAATACGTGTCGTTTCCTTTTCTGTCACTGGGATCGATCACCGCAAGATTGAACCCAAAGCTAAGCACTTATCCCATTGCAAGAAAGATCAATCTAGTAGGCCAAACCAAACAGATAATTCGAAGAGACTTGCAAAGATAAACCAATCATACATAAAAGAATTCAGAGAAGATTCAAATATTGTTCATAGATAATCTGGATCATAAACCCACAATTCATCGGATCTCGACAAAAACACCGCAAAAGAATATTACATCGAATAGATCTCCAAGAGAATCGAGGAGAACTTTGTACTGAGATCCAAAGAGAGAGAAGAAGCCATCTAGCTACTAGCTATGGACCCGAAGGTCTGAGGTAAACTACTCACACATCATCGGAGGGGCCATGGAGTTGATGTAGAGGCCCTCCATGATCAATGCCCCCTCCGGCGGAGCTCCAAGAAAGGCCCCAAGATGGGATCTCTTGGGTACAGAAGGTTGCGGCGGTGGAAATAGGGTTTTGTGGTGCTCCTGGATGTTTGCCGGGTATGTGAACATATATAGGAGGAAGATGTAGGTCGGTGGAGCTACGAGGGGCCCACGAGGGGGGAGGGCGTGCCCCCCTGCCTCGTGGCCACCTCGTTGATTGCTTGACGTCCACTTCAAGTCCTCTGGATCACGTTTGTTCCAAAAATCACGTTCTCGAAGGTTTCATTCCGTTTGGACTCCGTTTGATATTCCTTTTCTACGAAACACTGAAATAGGCAAAAAACAGCAATTTAGGTTGGGCCTCCGGTTAATAGGTTAGTCCCAAAAATAATATAAAAGTGTAAAATAAAGCCCATTAACATCCAAAACAGATAATATAATAGCATGGAAAAATCAAAAATTATAGATACGTTGGAGACGTATCAGAGGCGACGTGGGGGGAGTGGGTGAGTGGGGGTTGAAACAGCTAGGGTTACGGGGGTTAAGGGGAGGAATGGGGATGGGCCAGCCTGGCTGGGCCTTGGTCCAGTTGGGCTAGTGGTGGTGGGGGGTGTCGGCGTCAAAACCGGTAGATCTCGGGTAGGGGATCCCGAACTGTGCGTCTAAGGATCGATGGTAACAGGAGATAGGGGACGCGATGTTTTACCCAAGTTCGGGCCCTCTTAATGGAGGTAATACCCTATGTCGTGCTTGATTGACTTTGATGAGTATATGGGTTACAAGAGTTGATCTACCACGAGATCGTAATGGCTAAACCCTAATTGTCTAGCCTGTATGATTATGATTGTGATTGCTCTAAGGACTAAAGGCTCCGGTTTATATAGACACCAGAGGGGGGCTAGGTTTGTACAAAGTCGGTTTACAAAGAAAGGAATACTCATATCCGCACGCCAAGCTTGCCATCCACGCAAAGGAGAGTCCCATCCAGACATGGGGGAAAGTCTTCTACCTTGTATCTTCACGGCCCATTAGTCCGACCCATGTTGCATAGCCTGGACGCCCGAGGACCCCGTAATCCAGGACTCCCTCAGTAGCCCCCAAACCAGTCTTCAATGATGATGTGTCCGGCGTGCAAATTGTCTTCGGCATTGCAACGCCGGTTCCTCCTCGACAGATCTCGAAGCATCTGAACCAAAGGACTGTATTCGGATCTACATCTTCGGTCTTCGGCTTTACATTAAATGTTAAATCTTTCAGCTTCTGCGCCATCGCCACTGCAGCTCCCACGTGTCAAACGAATACGAAGGGTCCAATCATTTTTACACATAACACCCGGGCTGTGTAAGGAAGGCGTCTATTTAAGGAGATTGAATCTCAGATGCCGTTCCACACCAGGCAGAGAATCCTTAGAGCTTGTCACAAGAAACCACGCAAACATGGCCAGCGCTCCCAGTTCTTCTGGCCGCCCCTACGGTCCGCAAAAAGGCGATTGGGAGAGCTATTCTGTATCCCACGCTCAGCTGACCAAGCTCCAGATGCTGGGATATCTCCCCCCTGTGGATCTAGTCCCTGTTCGAGCGGGATTAACCTCCTTTACTGGCGAAGCCCTGGCGGAAAATTTCCCTAATCCTTCAGAAGGGGAGCGAGTGTGCTTTGTCTCCTTTTTATTAAGAGGCGTTGGATTTCCAATCCATCCTTTCCTTTGAGGTCTCCTGGAGTACTATGGCCTCCAGCTGCACAACCTCACGCCAGGCTCCATTTTGCACATCGCAGGCTTCGTCGCTCTTTGCGAGCTGTTCCTAGGCTGTGAGGCCCATTTTGAATTATGGAGGAAGCTTTTCTGCCTCGTCCCTCGCTCCCAAAAGGGATCCATATTCGAGGTGGGCGGCGCCGAAGTGTGGCGTATAGCCGGGACAGGATACCTATCTGGCACTCCAAAGAAGGCATCTAAAGAGTGTCCCTCGGAGTGGTTCTATATTGAAGACGTCATTCTTTCGGACCCAATCCGACGTGGCCTACTTGAATTTTCCAATAGCTCGTTAAAGAAACGCCACAGCTGGCGCCCCCGGAGCCTCAAGGAGGAGGACAGTGCGGAAGTTAAGAAGTTAATGGACAAGATAAGGGTACTCGCCCAGTCCGGACTGTCCATAATTGCAGACATGGCGATTTCCATAAAGCGCGGTGTCCAACCGCTCCATTCCAGAGGACTCCCCATGTGGAACTACAATGGGGAGGATGGTACATCCTGCTATGGGCGCAAGGGTCTGGATAACTTCACCGCCCTAGCCGCCATGTTGGTTGATCTTTACAAAGGGGAGAAAGAAGAATTCACTCGCCTCAAGTGCCGAGATGGCTTTTCCATGTACAACCCCCCTAGTTGGGTAAGCTTTCAATTCGACACCTCACTTAATCTTCTTCCTAAGTCATAATTAGTCAATCTTAACCCGACCATTTTTACCAGGAATGGAGAAAGGCTACTGCGGGGATCTACACCCCCGCTCCGCAGCCAGAGGACCATAATCGGGACCTGGATCCCGGATTCGAGGAGGATATGCATATATCCGTGGAGTTCAAGGAGGGGGTCTTCTATCATGCGAGCTAGGATGGCACAGAAGTGGCCATCGAAGCCGATTTCCCTGGCCTCCTTCCGTCTTCCCATGTAAGTTCCGAGGGAGCATCTCCTACAAAAGAGTCTTCCCATTGTGCCTCACCCGCTGCACTGTCTCATACGTCAAAGGGGCGGCGTTCGTCTCGCCATGCCGCACCGGGATCATCCCTTGAAAAGGGGACGCCGACATAAGGTGGACCTCCGAAAAGAAAGGCGAACGTCGATTCTTCCAAGCTTCGTCCCTCATCAAAAAGGTACGGCCTTTGATATGTCCTGCGGCAAGCATACCGAACTGTGATGTTTTTCTCCTCCCCCATATTTCAGGAAGAACACTCACCGGACGATATCCGGGGACCTCGCCGGATACACATCCATAAATCCGACCCCGGACCCTGCCTCTAGGGCTGGAGTTGATACAGGTGCCATGCTGGACTGTCCTCTCTCTGATGATTCGGACAATGTATCCGTCACCAACTCCGAGGTGCAGAGTGCAATGAACCATCGACGCCGGAGGGCCGCCATACGCGATTCTACCTTTACTGAAGAGGCATTTAATGCCATTAGTTCGGCGGACGCATACATCCGAGCTGCTCGGGATGGGCTTGCTCGGGCCACTCACCAGCTTTCAAAGGATATGCAAGTAAGATCATTTCGTGTAGATTTAATAGCCATATACCAGTAGCCCCCGATACTTCAAAATAGTTGAAGCAACTGATTTTAAGGATCTATGTGTAATCAGATACACTCGGAGAAGAACAGTGTGCTATCTTGGGAGCTGGAGCTGTGTCGGATGAAGCTAACTGCTGCTACTGCCAAACTGGAGAAGTCCAAGGAGTCACCGATTGGTAATGTTCCCTTCTGCATGAAAAAGTAATCATGTTCCAGTCATGTTTATGCAAATGAACATTGTTGCGTTTTACAATGGCAGGATCGGTGGAACAACTGGAAGAGAAACTAAAGGCCGCACAGGCGGACAAAGAACATGCCGAAAGGCAAGAGGCCGTTGGTCAGCGTGTACCGACACAGACCAGGGATGAGAAGAACAAGCTATAGGATGCCAACACCCAGCTCGGCAAAGAACTGAAAGATGTGCGATCCCAATTAGCAGACGCCTTGAAGGAGAACAAAAAGCTGAGAGGCGGCATATTCAGTATGTCATATAACTTATTGTCGTACAGTTCGCTGATGCGAATCCTAACAAGTTTTATGTCTGCAGGTGTGTTGACTGGGCGGCCCGAAGAAGAGGTGTCCGGATTTCAAGGCGACCTCCTACAAGAGTTGTCCAAGGTGCATGAGCGAGCACGAAAGGCAATGAGAAGCATTGCTAAGGCTTTATGGCCAGCCGATTCTCCTCCAGGAAGTATGGAGGACC
The DNA here is from genome assembly GCF_056163025.1 of Triticum urartu. NCBI lineage: Eukaryota > Viridiplantae > Streptophyta > Magnoliopsida > Poales > Poaceae > Triticum > Triticum urartu. Next base: position 527,950,302 of record NC_141876.1, read on the forward strand.
TTGTGAATTTATTCAAGGGAGCTCGGCGCTGTTTTGGGCTATGGAAGATATCGGCATGCCGAGAAGGTGCTCGGGAAGCCTGGGCCATGGTGAGAACATGGTACACCGGTCTTGATCCCAATCATATGGCCCGGGTCGGACCTCGAGGATCCGACAGACAAGAAATTCTGGTCAGCCTGGTGTACGACCGAGTGAAGGTGGCCGCCAAGTTCTCCCAACAAGATTGTAAACTAGACAGCCTGCTAGAGGGTCTAGAGGAAGAAGAAGTTTTTGAGTCTAAGTAACAATGTACTTTTGTCAACAAACTTATCTCCAGCCGAATTTGTAAAATGATTGTCATGGCAGACTTTCTGCTTCGACCTCCAAAAATCCGAGGTGAGGAGTGTTTCTGAATACTATACCATAGGTAAACACCAAAGTATGTTCGGAAACCAGGCAGTCCAGTCATCATTGCTTGAACAGACAAGTTGGGTTTGGGGAGTTATGTTATATTACATTTGATTGTAAGAAACATCTTCCAGAGAGAATAGTTCTGTTAAGGGTTCCTTTCCCTGGGCTAGTATGCGGTTATTTGTGCATACCGAGGTTGTGATGCTAAGAAATCACAATATGCGTTTATACTCTGGAGCTTTGTAGTGCCGCGAGGGCAATTCGTCTTTTACTCACCGACCAATCATTCCCTTAAGAACGCTAGCTTTCGGCTTCACCCATCTGAGGTACATGTCCGGATGACCCGGCTGTAAAAATCGCAGAGGTGCTCCCTTTATGCCCTAGCTGAACAAACGGGAACGTAGGGCATAAGCACAGGAGCCAGGCAACCCAGCTTGGAAAAAACTTAAGTCATAAAGGTGCATATAATGGTGAAGAAAAGACATATATGGATAGATGACACATATATATATATATGGTGAGCTTGATGCTCGAAAAATAATAACCAGACTAAGCTTCTTGTGAAAAGAAGCCCCCAGGTATTGTGGGGTAAGTACATTTGAGGATGTCTACCCTTCAGGTGTATAGTTTATCCAAATATGAACTTAGAAGTCGTATAGAAACGAGGCAAAAAAGGGAAAAACTGTAAAAAGGAGAAAAGAGAGAACAAGAAAAAGGGGGTATGTGCAGACTTAGGTGTAGAATCTTCGGAGCCTTGCGGCATTCCATGGGTTTGTCTCCAAGCGATTATCCGAAGCGTTGCAAAGACGATAGGCTCCTCCAGTGAGAACTTCATCTATAATGAAGGGACCATCCCATTTGGGCTTGAGCTTGTCCTTTTTCTTTTCTGGTAGGCGTAAAACTAGTTCACCGACATTGTAGGTCTTTGCCCGTACTTCTCTGCTTGGGCGTCGCCGAGCATGTTGTTGATATAATGCGGAACGGGCTTTCGCGACATCGCGCTCCTCCTCCAGGCCGTCCAGGTCGTCTTGCCGATCCAGCTCGGCTTATATCTCTTCATACATGCGCACTCGAGGTGAGTCATGAATAATGTCGTAAGGCAAGACTACCTTTGCACCATACACCTTGAAAAAGGGTGTATATCCGGCCGTGCAATTGGGCGTGGTCCGTAGCCCCTAGAGTACGGAATTGAGATCCTCGACCCAGTGTTTGTCTGATTCTTGCAGAGACCGCACTAGTATGGGTTTGATGCCGCTCATTATCATGTCGTTAGCCCGTTCGACCTGACCGTTTATCTGAGGGTGGTATACGGAGGCGTAATCAAGCTTGATGCCCAAGTTGGTGCACCAATTTTTCACCTCGTCGGCTGTAAAGTTAGAGCCATTGTCGGTAATAATACTGTGTGGGACACCATAACAGTGTACGATGCCGGATATGAAGTCTATCACCGGTCCGGCTTTAGCCATTTTAACCGGTTTAGCTTCTATCCACTTAGTGAACTTGTCGACCATTACCAACAAGTATTTCATCTTATGGCTTCCCCCTTTAAGAAGTCCGACCATATCGAGCCCCCAGACCGCAAAGGGCCAATTAATTGGGATTGTTCGAAGGGCGGTAGGTGGCATGTGGCTTTGGTTAGCGAAAAGCTGGCATCCAACGCAGTGCTGCACGAGGTCTTGTGCATCTGCCCGGGCTATGGGCCAAAAGAAACCCGTGCGGAAGGCTTTACTTACAAGGGCCCGGGCTGCGGCATGATGGCCGCCAAGACCAGCATGTATTTCATCGAAGAGCTATCGTCCCTCGTCTTCGGAGATACATCATTGAAGGACCTCGGTAGTACTTTTCTTGTATAGTTCTCCTTCATGAACATTGTAGGCTTTCGAACGTCGAACGATGCGACGGGCCTCAGTCTGATCCTCAGGGAACTCATTCCTAGTGATATAGGCAAGGAAAGGCTTAGTCCATGGGGCAATTATAGCCATAATTTCATGGGTCGATGGTGTTATTTCGGTGCCTGAGCCCCCGATGATATCGAGACTGTGTTCGGAATCGGGGGGTATGATCGGCTCTGGGTCGGTGCTCCCGTTCTTGTCCTGCCACACCAAGGATGACTTGAAGGGCCTTTCCACAAAGGTGTTAGGTGGGACGGGGTCGCGTTTAGCGCCCATGCGAGCAAGGATGTCTGTGGCTTGATTACTCTCTCAAGCCACATGATGAAACTCGAGGCCCTCGAACCGAGCTGATATTTGGAGTACGGCATTGCGGTAGGCCGCCATCTTCAAATATTTTGCGTCGAAGTCTCCGTTTATTTGGGATATTGCGAGGTTGGAATCCCCGCGCACCTCAAGGCGTTATATGCCCATGGAGAAAGCCATCCGGAGACCGTGCAATAGGGTATCGTATTCGGTTGCATTGTTAGAGTCTGTATACAGTATTTGGTGCACGTAACAAACTGTGTCTCCTGTTGTTAAGGCATATCTCTCTCGATGTAGTTTTGGTGATTGATGACAACATATTTGCGGACTAACCATGTGCTTTGAGCATTTCAGAGATTCATCCTTTGGCTCAAGATGATTTCTTTCCCCTCGGAGTGTTTTTCAAGATGGTGTAGCTCTTTCGTTTCTTGTTGGTGGACTAGTTTCGTAGGAGTCACCGTACTATCAAGAGGGGGTCCTCTTTGGTAAGGCTAGGGTGGAATCATCACGTACACTTCCGTTTCACACCCTCTGGGACTTCCCGCGTCGTTGGAGGTTTGATTCCCTACTGTTTGGGCAGTCTTTGGCCCCAGCGGTAGTACCGCTTGAGGGTCCTCAGCGGCAGTACCGCTGCGGTACTGGGCCACTACTGCCTCGACTCGAGGGGGGCGCTTCTTGTGTCGGGTTGAGCGGCACTTGCAGCAGTAGTAGGTGCGGTAGTACCATTCGAGAGCGGTAGTACCGCCCTACCACCGCGGCAGTACCGCGCTGGGCCAGTCCCTCCTCTTTCTTCAAGCCCTCCCAGGTTGGGCGGTAGTACCGCAAGGGGGAGTGGTAGTACCGCTGCCCCCTACGGTAGTACCGCCCTCTGCGGGGCTGTTTTGGGGGTAACGGTTGGGTGGGGTCCTTTTGTATAAAATGGGGTCTCCTTCTTCCTCGTTGACTCACCTCTTCCCCCATAAGCTCCATTAATGCTCCAAGCTCCATTTTTGCCCGATCTCTCTCCCTAGCCAATCATACTTGTTGATTTGCTCGAGCGTGGTTGAGAAGGCCCCGATCTACACTTCCACCAAGAGAAATTTGATTCCACCACCAATCCCTAGCGGATCTTGTTACTCTTGGGTGTTTGAGCACCCTAGATGGTTGAGGTCACCACAGAGCCATAGTCCATTGTGGTGAAGCTTCGTGGTGTTGTTGGGAGCCTCCGATTGAGTTTTGGAGTTTGCCCCAACCTTGTTTGTAAAGGTCCGGTCGCCGCCTCCAAGGGCACCAATAGTGGAACCACGGCATCTCGCATTGTGTGAGAGCGTGAGCAGAATACGGTGGCCCTAGTGGCTTCTTGGGGAGCATTGTGCCTCCACACCGCTCTAACGGAGACGTACTACCCCTCAAAAGGAAGGAACTTCGGTAACACATCCTCGTCTTCACCGGGTCCACTCTTGGTTATCTCTTACCTTTACTTGTGCAAGCTTATTAGTGTTACTTCTCTTGCTTGCTTGTATGTTTGTTGTTGTTGCATCATATAGGTTGCTCACCTAGTTGCACATCTAGACAACCTACTTTGATGCAAAGTTTAATTTGGTAAAGAAAAGCTAAAAATTGTTAGTCGCCTATTCACCCCCCTCTAGTCAAACATATCGATCCTTTCAATTGGTATCAGAGCCTCGTCTCTTTACTAAGGACTTTGCCGTCTGAAGAGTATGGTTGATATCATAGACGGTGTGGAGGAACACTCCGGTGTGAATCCGATCTCGTCTACGGGTGATGGAGGAACCTCGGTCTCTCGTGAGGAGTTCAATGTGGCCTTGGAGATATTGAAAACCTCCATGACGACCGAGGTTGAAAGCATGTTTACTAAATTCATTGAAGGGCTTAAACTATCCACCACATCGTTGAAAGTGGGTGATCCCACTAACAAGGTGACGGATGCTATCTCCGACAAGGGGGAAGCTAGTAGTGAAAAGGCTCCTTCTTCTAGTGGTAAAAATGGCACCGGGATCTTTGCCCATGTGGAACCACCACTTGTTTATGGTGGACCGATTCCTTCCACTCATTTGAATCATGCCGGTCCTCCCCCTAAGATTGTGAAAAATGAGGACTTTGATTCTTGGGTCTATCGCTTTAAGCGTCATTTAAATCAAGTAAACACTAATCTCTGGAGAATCATTGAAGAAGGTTTCCATCTGCATGATCCAAGCAACTTCACTCCTCGAGAAGCCACGGATAATCAATTCAATGAGAATGCTCTCTTCATCATTCAAGATGCAATTCCACCCGAAGATCTACCTCATCTTCGGCCCTTCGCCTTGGCCAAAGATTCTTGGCTTTGTGTTGTCTCTCTCTACTGGGGAAGTGCAAGCATTCAGCGCTCCAACTATTAAGTAGTGCAAGATGAAGCCGATGAGTTTGCAATGAAGGAAGATGAAGAACCTCGTGAGATTTATCGGAGATTAAACAAACTCGCGATCTCACTCCGAGATCATGGGAGCAAGGACACGGATGACAATTGGATCAAGCGCAAATTCCTCAAGGCAATCATGTCGTGCCACAAGGCCATGTCCTCCGTCATTCGTCAAAGGCCGGACTTCCACACTTTGACCTCAAGTGAAGTGTTGGATGAGTTTGTGGCTATGAACATCTTGGACAAGACCGCCGACAATGCGGTGCTTCGTTCTCAAAGGGAAAATAAGCCCAACCTTGCATTGAAGGCCAAGGTTTGTGTTGAAGAAGAAGAAGAAGAGGAAGAAGAGGAAAGCAACCCCGAAGATACAAAGTATTCCTATCATGAACACATGGCACTTGCTTCAAGGCAATTTTGGAGCAAGAAAAACTCAAGGCCAAACTTTAACAAGAACAACTCAAGTGGCACGAAGAGTAAGCAACGCGTGAGGACTTGTTACAATTGTGGCAATGTGAGTCATTTTGTTGCGGAGTGCCCGTATGAGAAGAGGGAAGACAATGGTGGCAAGCTCATTTGAAAGGACAAAGCCAAGTCTTTCCCCAACAAGAGCAACTTCACCAAGAAAACCCCTCACAAGGCGTTGGTGGTTCAAGAAGAGTACCATGAGGATGAGGATGATGATGAAGATGGTGAGTCGGTTGCCATGGCTTCCGTTGCCATTGCAAAAACTCCACGGATATCTCTCTTCGACTCACCCAATGAGAACATCACCCCCAAGTGCCTCATGGCTAAAGCCACCAACAAGGTAACCCCCAACATCAGAGCTACCATCATTAATAATCCTTCCTTGACGGATTGCATTGATGAATGTGAGGGACCTAATGTGGAGGAAAATGAGTTTGAGTCCTTTATGGGTAAACTCAAGGGTAAAACCAAGAAGCATTTTGTTGCTCTCTTGGAACAACTTGGTGAAGCCAATGACGTGATCGAGGCTCACGAAGATACTATCTCCAAGATGGAGGGGCATAGTCGTGACTATGCCGATGATATTTCGGATCTTTCCAATGCTCTTGAGGAAGAGTGTGGTCTTCGTTTAGCTCTTGAGGAGTCACACAACGTTGATCATGCTAAGTTAAAGAAAGATTTGGATCATTCTCTCGTTGTTTCTCGTGTGCTAAACTCCGAGAAGGCCAAACTTGGGGTTGATCTTGCTAGACTCAAAGAGGAGTTTGATCTACTTGACAAGGATCACAAGGTCTTGAAGGGTGCTCATGCTAGCCTCAAAGAGTCTCATGATCAACTTCAAGTAAAGCTAACCAAGGAGAAAGCCATTTTTCCTCATATGATGTTAATTGATAATGCAAATGCTACTAACCCATGTTGTGAGCATGTGCATCTTGTTGAGGAGAACGCTAAGCTAAAGGTGCAACTTGAGAAAGGTCTTGTGTCTTGCATACAAGGCGAGAAGAATCTCAATGACCTTTTGACCAACCAAAAGGGAGTTGTGGCCAAGGAAGGGATTGGGTACGTGCCCAAGTCCAAGAACAAGAACAAGAATGACAAGGCTAAACGACCTCCTCCTCTCAAGAAAACCTTTGTGAAGGAGGGAGAGGGAGCTACTAAGGAGAAGGAGAAGAACTCCGTGAGGGGTAGTGATGCCAAGAAGGGAAATGCTTCACTTCCTAACAAAGCCGGCAACTTTAACCCTTCTTATGTGTTGTGCCGTGCTAGAGATGGGCATGTTTATGCCAAATTTGTTGGTTCTCCTTATGAGTACATTGAATGGTCTATTTGGGTTCCTAAGACCCTTGTTACTAACATCAAAGGACCCATTACAAAATGGGTACCTAAAACCAAGCATTGATCTCTTGTAGGTATTTGCTTCCGGTGGGAATCATGGTTGCTCGATAGTGGAGCTACTAATCATATGACCGGAAGCAAGGACTTGGTGGTGGACGTGCAAAAGATTCCATCCATGCCCACCAACGTCGAGTGGGGTGACGCATCGTCTTCTAAGGTATTGGGACTCGGCAAAGTTGTCATTTCTCATGATCTTACGATCGAGAAGGTCATGCTTGTTGAGTCCCTTGCATACAATTTACTTTCCGTTCGTCAACTAGCACTCATGGGCTTTGTCACTTTCTTTGATATTGATACCATGGCCCTCTTGTGGAGCAAGACTCTTAAAGTAGCCTTTGTTGGGCATGTCGAGAACGGTCTCCATGTGATTAACTTTTCGGAGCGACCCACTAAGACCGCGACATGCCTAATGGCTAAAGTTGACGTGGGATGGCTTTGGCATCGCCATCTCGCCCACGTCAATATGAGATCTTTGCAAAGTATTCTCAAGGGGGACCATGTCTGTGGACTAACAAATGTTAGTTTTGCCAAAGATCTTGCTTGCAGTGCTTGCATCAAAGGAAAGCTACATGAGAAGGCTCACCCTCCCACGACTATCATCTACTCGAAGAGGCCTTTGGAGCTCCTTCATCTGGATCTCTTTGGACCTCCATCCTTTGATAGTCTTGGGGGTAGAAAGTATTGCTTGGTGATTATAGATGACTATTCAAGATACACTTGGGTATATTTCTTCAAGAGGATGAGCGAGAACCAACAAACCGTCATCGACTTTGCAAATGAAGCTCAACGATAACACAATGCAAAGATCTTGACAATAAGAAGTGACAATGGATCCGAGTTCAAGAACTACACCTTGGATGAGTTTTTGAGTGATGAGGGAATCAAGCATCAATATTCCGCACCTTATACCCCTCAACAAAATGGTGTAGCGGAGAGGAAGAACCGGATGTTGATGGATGCGGCAAGGACCATGATGGCGGAGTTCAAGTCTCCCTACAACTTTTGGGCCGAAGCCATCAACACCACGTGCCATGCATCTAATCGGCTCTACCTCCATAAAGTCTTGAACAAGACTCCATATGAGATACTCACCGGTAACAAGCCCAACCTCAAGTACTTCCGGGTGTTCGGGTGTAAGTGTTTCATTCTCAAGAAAGGTGTCTGTTTGTCTAAATTTGAGGCTAGAGCTTATGAGGGCATATTTGTTGGTTATGCTACAAACTCTCATGCTTTCCGTGTTCTCAATAAGTCCACGGGACTTATTGAGGAAACGTGTAACGTGGAGTTTGATGAGAATAATGGCTCCCAAGTGGAGCAAAGTGGTACTTGTGATGTAGGTGATGAAATTCCTCCCCAAGCCATAAGAAGAATGGGTGTTGGTCTTATCCTACCCATTGAGGAACCCCTTGTGGCCGAAGGAGAAGGACAATGTTCTACTCAAGTGGAACCTTCACCAACCCAAGACCCACACGCTTCCGAGGAACAAAGTGAGGGCCCTCAACCTCAAGAACAAGACCAAGGGCGAGATCAATCTCAAGATGGTGTTGTAACATCAAGTGATGCCCAAGCTCAAGCTCCCTCCTCCGAGCAAGTTCAAGATCAAGAGCTTCCACGAGATCAAGAACAACCTCAAGATGACGCTCAAGATGACCAAGTGACCACTCCTCGTCTCACCCCCGAGGAGGAATTGGAGCGTCGTACCGCCAAGGTTGCTTCCAAGCTCTCCACCAAGGATCATCTCATGACAAATGTGCTCGGAAGCTTAAGAAAGGGGGTAAGCACTCGTAGACAATTAGCAAACTATTGTGAACATCATGCGTTTGTCTCTTGTGTTGAACCCCAAAAGGTCTATGAGGTGCTCGAAGATCCGGATTGGCTCAATGCCATGCATGAAGAACTCAACAAATTCGAGCGCAACAAAGTGTGGAGATTGGTGCCAAGGCCAGCGGTGAACCACAATGTCATTGGAACCAAGTGGATATTCAAGAACAAGCAAGATGCTCATGGGATTATCATTCGCAACAAGGCTCGTTTGGTAGCACAAGGCTACTCCCAAGTCGAGGGTATCGACTACGGTGAAACCTTTGCTCCTGTTGCTCGTCTTGAATCCATTCGCATGTTGATTGCATATGCTTCTCATCATAACTTTAAGTTACAACAAATGGATGTGAAGAGTGCTTTTCTTAATGGTCCTATTAATGAATTGGTTTATGTCAAGCAACCCCGTGGGTTCGAGGATCCCTACTTTCCCGATCATGTGTATCAACTCGATAAGGCACTCTATGGCCTTAAACAAGCCCCACGTGCGTGGTATGACCACCTTGCTGAGTTGTTACAAGACCGTGGTTTTGAAGTTGGGCTAATCGACCCCACTCTTTTTACTAAGAAGGTCAAAGGGGAGTTGTTTGTGTGCCAATTATATGTTGATGATATTATCTTTGGTTCCCCTAACAAAGCTTTCAATGAGGAATTTGCCGCTCTCATGACCTCAAAGTTCGAGATGTCTTCCATGGGAGAGTTGAAGTTCTTTCTCAGGTTCGAAGTGAAGCAGAGGGGAGAAGGAACCTTCATCAACCAAGCCAAATACACTCAATACATGCTTAAGAGATTCAAGCTAAGTGATGTCAAGCCGGCGTCCACTCCCATGCCCACCAAGTGCCAACTTGACATTGATCCCAATGGTAAAGCGGTGGATCAAAAGGTATATCGCTCCATGATTGGCTCCTTGCGTTACCTTTGTGCATCTAGAACGGATATCATGTTGAGTGTGGGAATTTGTGCACGGTTTTAAGCCGCACCTAAGGAAAGTCACTTTGTGGCGGTCAAGCGAATCTTTCGATATTTGGCTCATACCCCAAACTTTGGCTTATGGTACCCAAGAGGAGCAAACTTCAAGATTGTATGTTATTCGGACTCGGATTGGGCGGGAGACAAAGTGGATAGGAAGTCCACTTCCGGAGGGTGCCGATTTCTTGGTTGCTCTTTGGTAAGTTGGTCTTCCAAGAAGCAAAGTTGTGTGTCTCTCTTGTCCACGGAAGCGGAATATGTGGCTGCCGGTAGTTGTTGTGCACAACTTTTATGGATGAGGCAAACTTTAAAGGATTACGGTGTCAGTTGTGACAAAGTGCCTCTTTGCTGTGACAATGAAAGTGTCATCAAGATTTCTCTCAACCCGGTGCAACACTTCAAGACAAAGCATATTGAGATTAGGTATCACTTCATCCAGGATCACATTAGGCGAGGGGAGATTGAGCTCAACTATGTCAACACTCATGATAACCTTGCAGATGTCTTCATGAAGCCTTTGGATGAAGCAAGATTTCGCGAGTTAAGGCATTAGCTAAATATCATTGATTCGAGCAATGTGACTTGAACCCTTGCACACCCCACCACACTCAACCTGTCGTCTAGTTTAGGTGTAGGCATGGACATAGGGGGAGTGTTGTTCTCTCAATGAACTTTCCCTCCCCCCATAATGCATAAACTAACCAAACTCTTTCACATTAACCATTTTTTATGGTACTTGAGCTTCAAAGATGAGTGTTGTCATGGGCCCAAGGTTAAAATCTTCGCGGTGCCATACCTCTGAACTCAAACATAGGTGGCATCGGCCACCGCCCTCTCTTGGAGAGGTGTGTGTCTTCTTTCCTTTTGTCAGTTCTGTGTGTGTTCTCGTGTTTGTCTCATTTTTTCTTTTTCTTTTTCTTTTCCTTGAGCATAGCCCTTTTTGGTCAGTCCTTTTTGCGGCAGAGCAGAACTACAACTGCGTGCGCGGTACTACCGCTGACAAGGGTCAAGTGGTACTACCGCCCACCCCAGCGGTACTACCGCTGCAGGGCGGGCGATGGGGGGGTTATGTCGGGGGAGGGGGAGTTGTTTCTCCCCCATACCCATTCGCCCCCACTCGTCTTCCTCATCGCTCCAGCGTCCTCTCGCCACAGGAAGGGACCGGCCGGCCGCCGTTTTCGTGTCGTCCCTCTCCATTTCCTCCGGTGGAGTCGATCCCCACCACGTCCTCTAGCCATGGATGTCGGTATTGCCCCCATTCCCGTTCTCTCTTTGCCTAGATCTTGCATCTAGTTTTTAGGGGCAATAGGAATTGTTCTTCTTGTCTTTTGGCTAAGGCAAGGCTTGAATAGGATGGAGATGGCTTCTAGGCCATGTGGATTGAAGTTTGGTAGGTTTATTTTTGAATTTGGCATCTCCGGTAGTGTCGAATCCGTCCACTACAGTAGGGAACCGCCGTTCCCCATCTGGCGCGGTACTACTGCCCTCCTCGAGCGATACTACCGTGCAAGCGGTACTGCCACTTATGGGTCGCGGTACTACCGTTCCCCATCTGGCGCGGTACTACCGCCCTCTTCGAGCGGTACTACCGTGCAAGCTAGATGCCTAATTCCATCTTTTCCTACCAAGCTTTGATCCGTGTTGTGTTCTTTGGTGGCTTATGCTCTTTTCTTTCGTGTGTTTCTTTTGCTCGTGTGTTTGCTTCCAGGTGGTGATCATCCTGAGCAGCATGCCCGCTGTGTCAACCCCGGTCGTGCCACGTCAAAGCGCTACCGCACTTCTGAGTCGGCAGGTGGTTCCTCTAGTGCTCAACCGCCGCCAGCAGGCGCAACCTCAAGTGCTCCATCGCCACCTCAGCACTCAAAGAGATCTGCAAACAAGCCAAAGGGAAAGACTGTGACTGCGATGACTGCCAAGGAATTTTGGGCAAAGCATCGCCGCAACCCCTATGAGGAAGACCAAGATCCCACTTTGGTTAACCGCCCGTTCTGGAACCGCTTTCAGTTCTCCATCTTCTTTGATGTGATCAAGGCTAAGAAGAATCACTTTGTTGATGTCCGTTCCATCGACAACGATCCAATGGAAAAGGACCCTGAGTACTTTGGTGAAGCCCTTCAGATGTGCACTTAGTTGAACATTCTCAGAATCATGCAGTTCAACAAGGACTTTGATGCCGACATCATATGCCAATTCTATGCCACTGTCAATCTTGGAACTGATGCAGAAAGGACCTTGACTTGGATGACGAATGGCAAGTTGCTCACTATCACGTGGAAGGCCTTCATGGAGTTACTTGGGGTGGAAGATCACAGGCTTGAGCATCCAGTTGGCTTCCGTCCTCACCGCAATGTCACCTCCACTTACAAGCAAGCTCTCTGGCCCTACTACTCTCAGAAGGTTAACCCCAAGACAAAGAAGGTAACCTATGAGCTGTCTACCTATCTGGACATCCTTCACTGTGTCTTCCCCGAGACTCTTTTCCCGCACATTGGGAATCTGGATATGGTCCACTCCTATCTTGTGGACATGCTTCTCTTCTGCCAGCATGAGAAGGAAGAAACCACTGGAGAGACCCTGGAAATTTCTCATGTTATGTGGTCTAAACTTCTGTCTGCCATTTCTGAGCGCAAGTGCCCGATCTATGGTCCTTTCATCATGCTGCTCATTGAGAAGGCCTGTGCACATCACTATCCCAGGGCTGCAATGGAAACTGGAGAGTTGATTTCTCATAATATCAAACGTCTGCGGAGGAAGGACAACTGGGGCACCCAGGCCCCTCGTTCTTATGCTCCACCTTCTGAGGCTGACATGGAGTCCGAGGACAATGCTGAGGCCGACAAGGATGAGGACTATGAGCCCTCCGGTGTGGAGCCCTCATGGGCTAAGAGGATTAAGCGCAAGATGAAGAAGCTTTTCTGCATGGAGTCTCATGGCCAGTACATGTCTCATGTCTCTGAGAAGAAGGCCCGCAGACGTCACAAGGAGCTCATGCGCCAGTTGGGTGCCACTGTTAACAACGGATCTGAGGAGAGGATCACTGACGAGGAGGAGTGGGTTCAGCAGCATTGCCCATGGACCGATTCAGACGCTGAGCAGTTTTCGACCGACGACGGAGGTGCAGACGATCACACTGAGATGTGATGTTCGAGATCCTCAGCTTGCTATCACCTGGAGCCGTAGCAACGCTCTTTGCCCTTTTGGTGTCTCGCTGCCAAAGGGGGAGAGAGTTTAGGGATTTGTGTTGTTGTCGTGTTGCGAGTGTGTCTTTGTGGTTTGTGGTGTCTTGTGTTTTCTCGTTGTTTTGCTTGGTTTGGTGCCAGTGAGACCTAAGTTCTAGACATATGGTGTGAGACATATGCTACCTTATCTTTACCTTTATTATCTATGTCTATCCAGTACTGTAGTATCTTATGAGTTGCATGCTTATCCTGTTTTATACCCTGCTCTCATGTATCATGTGGTTAGAATTGTTGGACTATAAAATATAGGGGGAGTGTTGATCCTAATGTGTGTGTCTTGCATTCCAAAGGCACTACTAACTAGGTGCACACATTCAGGGGGAGCCCGTCTATATTTTGTAGTTCTAAGTATCTTTACTTTCATGTCTTTTCCCTGTGCAAATCCCTGGTTGTCATCAATCCACCAAAAAGGGGGAGATTGTTAAGGCATATCTCTCTCAATGTAGTTTTGGTGATTGATGACAACATATTTGCGGACTAACCATGTGCTTTGAGCATTTCAGAGATCCATCCTTTGGCTCGAGACAATTTCTTTCCCCTCGGAGTGTTTTTCAAGACGGTGTAGCTCTTTCGTTTCATGTTGGTGGACTAGTTTCGTAGGAGTCACTGTACTATCAAGAGGGGGTCCGCTTTGGTAAGGCTAGGGTGGAATCATCATGTACACTTCCGTTTCACACCCTCTTGGCCTTCCCGTGTCGTTGGAGGTTTCATTCCCTGCTGTTTGGACAGTCTTTGGCCCCAGCGGTAGTACCGCTTGAGGGTCCTCAGCGGCAGTACCGCTGCGGTACCGGGCCACTACCGCCTCGACTCGAGGGGGGCGCTTCTTGTGTCAGGTTGAGCGACACTTGCAGCGGTAGTAGGTGCGGTAGTACCATTCGAGAGCGGTAGTACCGCCCTACCACCGCGGCAGTACCGCGCTGGGCCAGTCCCTCCTCTTTCTTCAAGCCCTCCCAGGCTGGGCGGTAGTACCGCAAGGGGGAGCGGTAGTATCACTGGGTCCAGTGGTAGTACCGCTGCCCCCTGCGGTAGTACCGCCCTCTGCGGGGCTGTTTTGGGGGTAATGGTTGGATGGGGTCCTTTTGTATAAAAGGGGGTCTCCTTCTTCCCCATTGACTCACCTCTTCCCCCATAAGCTCCATTAATGCTCCAAGCTCCATTTTTGCCCAATCTCTCTCCCTAGCCAATCATACTTGTTGATTTGCTCGAGAGTGGTTGAGAAGGCCCCGATCTACACTTCCACTAACAGAAATTTGATTCCACCACCAATCCCTAGCGGATCTTGTTACTCTTGGGTGTTTGAGCACCCTAGACGGTTGAGGTCACCACAGAGCCATAGTCCATTGTGGTGAAGCTTCGTGGTGTTATTGGGAGCCTCCGGTTGAGTTGTGGATTTTGCCCCAACCTTGTTTGTAAAGGTCCGGTCGCCGCCTCCAAGGGCACCAATAGTGCAATCACGGCATCTCGCATTGTGTGAGGGCGTGAGGAGAATACGGTGGCCCTAGTGGCTTCTTGGGGAGCATTGTGCCTCCACACCTCTCTAACGGAGACGTACTTCCCCTCAAAAGGAAGGAACTTCAGTAACACATCCTCGTCTTCACCGGGTCCACTCTTGGTTATCTCTTACCTTTACTTGTGCAAGCTTATTAGTGTTACTTCTCTTGCTTGCTTGTATGTTCGTTGTTGTTGCATCATATAGGTTGCTCACCTAGTTGCACATCTAGACAACCTACTTTGATGCAAAGTTTAATTTGGTAAAGAAAAGCTAAAAATTGTTAGTTGCCTATTCACCCCCCCCTCTAGTCAACCATATCGATCCTTTCACCTGTGGGGGATGTCAAGACGACACCAGCCCCCAGTCCGGCTAACATTTTAGAGCCGTCAAAGTGCATCACCTAGTTGGAATACGTGCCATACTCTTTAGGGAGTTCAGCCTTAGTCCATTCGGCGACGAAGTCAGCCAACACCTGGGATTTAATGGCTTGGCGTGGTTTGTACGTTATTTCAAATGGTAGGAGCTCAATGGCCCATTTGGCAATCCTGTCGGTGGCGTCCCGGTTGTTTATAATATCGTTGAGTGGTACTTTGGAAGCCACTATGATTGAGCATTCTTGGAAGTAGTGTCGTAGCTTGTGGGATGCCATAAAGACCGCATATACTGTCTTCTGATAATGCGGGTATCGGGCCTTGCATGGTGTGAGGACCATCGATACGTAATGTACTGGTTTTTGGAGTGGGAATTTATGTCTTTCATCTTCTCGTTCGACGACGAGCACCGCACTCACCACCTAGTGAGTTGCCGATATGTAAAGCAGCATTGGTTCACCGACGTTTGGTGCGGCCAGGATGGGGTTGCTGCTTTCTAGCAAAGTTTTTATTTCCTACAGCTCGGCTGTTGCAGCATCCGTCCACACAAAGTGGTCGGTGCGTCGGAGCAGGTGATACAGTGGCAACGCCTTTTCTCCTAATCTGGAGATAAAGCGGCTCAAGGCTGACACACACCCGGCTAGTTTTTGGACCTGTTTGAGGTCTGTTGGTGTAGCCAATTGTGACAAAGCTCGGATTTTGGCTGGGTTTGCCTCAATTCCTCTATTGGAAACGATGAAGCCCAGCAGTTTTTCGGCGGCGACGCCAAAGACACACTTTTCCGGATTGAGCTTGATGTCATATGTACGGAGGTTGTCGAATGTGAGACGCAGGTCGTCTACTAGTGACTCCACGTGCTTAGTTTTGATGACGACGTCATCCACATATTCTTCGACCGTCTTATCGATTTGTTTCTCCAGGCATGTTTGAATCATGTGTTGGTAGGTGGCACCGGCGTTTTTCAGCCCGAAGGGCATAGTGTTAAAGCAGAAAGGCCCGTGTGGGGTAATGAATGTCGTTGCGGCTTGATCAGACTCCTTCATTTTGATTTGATGGTATCCGGAGTATGCGTTGAGGAAACACAATGAGTCATGTCCTGCAGTACCGTCAATGATCTGATCGATGCGGGGGAGGGGGAAGGGATCCTTGGGGCAGGCCTTGTTGAGGTCTTTGAAATCGACGCACGGGCGCCAGGATTTATCCTGCTTTGGTACCATCACCAGGTTTGCTAGCCAGTCTGGGTGTTTTATTTCTCTGATGAACCCAACCTCAATTAACTTGGCTAGCTCCTCCCCCATAGCTTGTCGTTAGGGTCCGGAAAAGCGCCGCAGTGTTTGCTTGACCAGCTTGTATCCCTTTAATATATTGAGGTTGTGTACAGCCAATCTGCATGGGATTCCTGGCATATTAGAAGGGTGCCAGGCGAATATGTCCTAGTTCTCGCGCAGGAACACGCGTAATGCGGCGTCGACCGTCGGGTCCAGCTGTGCTCCGATGGAAGCTGTCTTCTTGGGGTCCATCAGGTGAACTTGAAATTTAACTATTTCATCTGTTGGTTTGAAGGAGGTGGATTTGGGCCGTTTATCGAGGATTACGTCGTCCCTATCCACTATGGAACGCAGTGCGGTGAGTTCCTCGGCCGCTAGGGCTTCGGACAATGCCTCAAGGGCCAGGGATGCGGTTTTATTTTCGGCGCGGAGTGCTATGTCCGGATCACTAGAGATAGTGATAACACCATTGGGCCCGGGCATTTTGAGCTTCATATACCGGTAATGAGGCATAGCTTGAAAGCGTGTGAATGCATCTCACCCTAACAAGGCATGATATTCGTTGTTAAAAGGAGCCACCTGGAAGATTATCTCTTCGGACCTATAGTTTCCTGGTGTGCCGAATACCACATCCAGCTTAATTTTCCCCGAGCATCTTGCTTCCCTGCTGGGAATGATTCCCCTAAAGGATGTATTGCTCTGTTCAATGCGACTCCTGTCCATTTGCATTTTATTGAGCGTATCCTCGTAGATGAGGTTCAGTCCGCTGCCACCGTCCATTAGCACTTTAGTAAGCCGAAAACCGTCCACAATGGGGTTGAGGACCAGAGCGGCTGGTGCCCGGACTGAGCATGATCTTGGTTCGTCATTGGCGTTAAAAGTAATTGTCGTATCATTCCAAGGGTTTATTGCTGCTACATGGCAGATTACGGCAAGGTCGCGAAGTGCCCGTTTGCGCCGATTATTTGATGAGAAGGTCTCAAAGACTGTGAGTACTTCAGGATCGTGTTCCGAAGAGTACTTTTCTGGTGTAGTATTGGTGAGGATACCCTCACCGCTCTTGGCCACCTGCGGGAGTATCCAACATGCCCGTAGGCAGTGAGTTGGTTCGGTATTCGGCGTCGTATGTATTTGACAGGGTCTGTCGAGCCATTCCTCAAAGACAGTTCTGTGTCCCGTAAAGGGCTTGAATTTCTTGTCCACGGGATGATGATTAGGTGCCCCATGAGGGTTCACCCTTTTTGCCCGTATGGGAGATGGCCTAAAGGCCTGCGGTTCCCAGCGGGCTGTCTGAGTTTTCCAGGCACTTTCCATTGCGTAGTACTTCTGTACTATGCGTGCCAAATCTACAAAGTGCAGGACACGATGATGATTGAGGGCATTAAGGATTCCCTCATCCGTACAGTTGTTGCGAAATACTAAAATTGCGTCGTCGTCGCGGCGGTCCTTTATCTTGTTTTTAACAAGGAGGAATCTAGCCCAAAAGTGGTGGACTGTTTCCCGAGGCTGCTGCCGCACATGCATTAGGTCGCATATGTACGGAGAGCCGGAGTTTCTTGAAGAATGTTGCTTCTGGTGGGTGGGCGGGTTCGAATTTGCACCTTGGCCCACCGTGGAATCCGGAGCTTGAAGAATTTCGGAGGTTACTAGCCCAGGACCCGGAGTGTCCGGGGAATTCTCAGGCTTGACACCCGATTTTGTGTTCGGAGGACAGGGAGTGTCCTCTTGAGGGTGGGTATCCAGTTCTCCGGGTTCGTAAATCCAAACATAGTTGATTCTCAACGTAGGAACGGAGTTATTGTCAGCCTGTTCCTCCAAAACCGCAACCTGATGGGTAACCGGCGGAGATTTAATTTCTCTCTGATCGGGTTTAAGCCCAATCTGATCATAGTCAGTTGAGACTCCCAGGGCGGCGATGCGATCTAGCAGTTCTGTAACACCCCGGATATGACTTTCCCAATATGTATTCCAACTCTTGCCGTTTCTGGCGTTAAGTTATTTTATTTTCTCGGGTTCGGGTCTTTGTCTCCGTGTGTTGTTATCGTTGTCATGCATCTCATATCATGTCATCATGTGCATTGCATTTGCATACGTGTTCATCTCATGCATTCGAGCATTTTCCCCATTGTCCGTTTTGCATTCCGGCGCTTCGTTCTCCTCCGGTGGTCATTTCTACCTTTCTTTCATGTGTGGGGATTAAATATTTCCGGATTGGACCGAGACTTGCCAAGCGGCCTTGGTTTACTATCGGTAGACCGCCTGTCAAGTTTCGTATCATTTGGACTTCGTTTGATGCTCCAACGGTTAACCGAGGGACCGAAAAGGCCTCGTGTGTGTTGCAGCCCAACACCCCCTCCATTTTGGCCCAATACCCACCAAAACCCTCTCCATCATCTAGAGCGTTCGATCACGATCGCGTGGCCGAAAACCGCACCTCATTTGGATTCTCCTAGCTCCCTCTATGCCTATATATACCTCCCCATTCCAAATCCGGATCTCCCCCGTCCAAACCCTAAAAAAATCCATCTCCGCCGCCATCAGACACGTCCGGACGGAGCCGGACGCGTCCGCCCGCCGCCGCCGAACTACCAGCAGCTGCCACGTGTCCCCGAGGGGACCGCTTCGCCGCCCGCAGCCGCCGGCCCATGAGGGCCCGAGGCCGGCCCTCTCCTCCGTCCCGACCGGGCCCGAGCCCCCCCTCGCCCGCGCCGCGTCTTCTCCGCAGCCGAGCCGCCTCACCCGGCCGGCGCCGCCGCCCGCCATTGCCGGCCGCCGCTGGATCCACTACTCCGGCGCCTGACGCCGTCCGAGCCCGCCGCGCCCCGGCGCCCCTCGCCACCAGCCGCTCCGCCGCCAAGCCGCCTCCTCCACGCCGGCGAACCGCCCCGGCCGGCCCCTTCCATCTCCGGCGAGCTCCTTCCCCGACGACTCCGGCGAGCTACAGTACCCCGGCGAACCTCGTAATCCGCGTCGTCCGGATCTGGATCTGAGATCCCGTTTGGGTTGACTTTCTCCCGAAACCCTAGTTCATGTGTTCATGTTCATCATGCTATATCTCCGCATCCGTAGCTCCGTTTTGGGCATATAGCATATCAAAATGTTCGTCTCAGAGAGCACATCATTTCATTCCATTGCATCATTTTCATTTGAGTTCATCTTGATGCCCGAAATGCTGTTAGAAGAGGGCTACTTGAGATAATTGCCAGATCTGCTGCTCCATTTAGATATTTGTCATTTTTGCCATGATTATTGTGTGCATGATATGCCCATGAGCTCTACATATGTTTTGTTAAGGGTTTTGCCATATTTCCAGAGGTGCAACCCATGTATTTTTGTGATGTGTGTGGTGACTAGCACAAGCTTGCAAAGTGAGGCACTTGGTAATGCTGATTTCAGGGACTTAGCATTTCCACTAAGTCCTTGATTTGTTTATCTCATGTTGCCATATGTTCATGTTGTTTCCTAGTGATCCGTGCCTCTTTTGAGGATGATCAGTAAGGATGTTTTGTTGATCTTGTAGTGCTCTATCCATCCATGTCTTTGTTTGCAATTATGGAGCACCCTAGCTTGAGTCAATCGAGCTCTACTTTTGCTTCTTCATGAATCTGGGTAGATTGTCTACTTGTTAGCGATTTTGCCGATGATGTTGTAGTTGATCCGTGCATGCTATGTTATTGTTCTTGCCATGTCTAGCTTTAATTTTGTGTATTCTTGATGGGTGTATGTTTAGCTTGTCATGACTTACTCCGTAGTGAGTGCATCGAGCTCGTATACATGCCTACTTGATATATGTTTCAGCATGCTCCAGTTTTCACTAAGTCTGAGAACTGATTATGTTTTTGCCATGTTCACATGCTTGCAATTGTATTTTCTGATCCCTTTTGGCTCAAGGTCACTAAGGGACTTTTGTTAACCTCTTTGAGTAGCTCCATGCCATGCTTTACTTTGCCATGTTCAGGTCCAGTAGCATGTAGTTTTGTTGCTCCGAAGTGTGCTACCTGATCTGAAATTCCAGACAAGTGTTAATTTCACTAAGTCTGAAATCTGGTTGCCATATGCATTTTTGCCATGCTTGTTTGAATCTGTTAATGGATGAATTGGCCGTAGCTCAGTGCTAGACTTTTGTTAAGCATCATGAATGCATCCATGCCATGTATTTTGTTGTCATTTTTGGATGCTTTAGCTTGTTCATCTCTTTGCATTTAGATGGCTACTTGCTGTAAATCGCAGACCGGTGTCATATTTGAATCGCTTGCCATTTCCAAACCGTAACTCCGATTCCGGCGTTCTTTATATAGTTTTCAAGCGATTTCATCTCATCTTTCAGTGGCACACTTGGATACCCAAGTTGAGGCCAGGTTCATGCATCCCTTGTCAAATCTTGCATATGCATCCCGCATAGCATACCATCCTTGCATCATATTGTTTGATCCTTGCACGTGGTTGATTGTGTCCTTGTTGCTTGTTTGTCTTGTTTGGGTAGAGTCGGGAGACGAATTCGCTAACGAGGAGCCCATTGAGTTTGCTTTCAAGGATCCAGTCAACTCTGACCACTTTGCAGGCAAGATGATCATACCCTCGAAATCACTACTATCTTTGCTTTGCTAGATGCTCGCTCTTTTGCTATGCCAATGCTACGATGCCTACCACTTGCTTTCAAGCCTCCCAAATTGCCATGTCAAACCTCTAACCCACCATGTCCTAGCAAACCGTTGATTGGCTATGTTACCGCTTTGCTCAGCCCCTCTTATAGCGTTGCTAGTTGCAGGTGAAGATTGGAGGCCGTTCCTTGTTGGAACATTTATTTACTTGTTGGGATATCATTATATTATCTTGTTATCTTAATGCATCTATACACTTGATAAAGGGTGGAAGGCTCGGCCTCTCGCCTAGTGTTTTGTTCCACTCTTGCCGCCCTAGTTTCCGTCATATCGGTGTTATGTTCCCGGATTTTGCGTTCCTTACGCGGTTCGGTTATAATGGGAACCCCTTGATAGTTCGCCTTGATTAAAGCTTTTCCAGCAATGCCCAACCTTGGTTTTACCATTTGCCACCTAGCCTCTTTTCCCCTTGGGTTTCCGAAGCCCGAGGGTCATCTTATTTTAACCCCCCCCCCGGGCCAGTGCTCCTCTGAGTGTTGGTCCACCTGTCAGCTGCCGGTGGCCACCAGGGGCAACTCTGGGCTGGCCTACCCGTACCTAGGACAATCTGAGTGTGCCCTGAGAAAGAGATATGTGCAGCTCCTATCGGGATTTGTCGGCACATTCGGGCGGTGTTGCTGGATTTGTTTTAACCTGTCGAAGTGTCTTGAAGAAACGAGATACCGAGTCTGATCGGAACATCTCGGGAGGAGGTCTATTCCTTCGTTGACCGTGAGAGATTGTCATGGGCTAAGTTGGGACTCCCCTACATGGATTTGAACTTTCGAAAGCCGTGCCCGCGGTTATGGGCAAATGGGAATTTGTTAATGTCCGGTTGTAGATAACTTGAACCTTAACTTAATTAAAATGAATCGATGAGTGTGTTACTGTGATGGCCTCTTCTCGGCAGAGTCCGGGAAGTGGACACGGTGTTGGAGTAATGTCTGCGCAGGTTGTCCTCTAGTTTCTCGCTCGCGCTTTGCCTTCTCTTCCCGCTCTCTTTTGCGATCAGGATAGCCACCATATATGCTAGTCGCTTGCTGCAGCTCCACATATATTTTTACCCTGCCTTACCTATAAGATTAAATAGTCTTGATCGCGAGGATGCGAGATTGCTGAGTCCCTGTGGCTCACGGATTACTATTAAACCAGATGCAGGGCCTGATGATTCCGCTCCAGGTGACGCGCTCGAGCTCAAGTGGGAGTTCGACGAGGACTCTCAACGATACTATGTTTCCTTTCCTGATGATCAGTAGTGGTGCCCGGTTGGGGGTGATCGGGACCGTGTCGCACGTTGGGTTATCTTTTATTTTGGTGCCGTAGTCGGGCCATGAGTGTTTGGATGATGTAATGTTATTTATGTACTTGATTGACGTGGCGAGTGTAAGCCAACTATGTTATCTCCCCTTTTATTATCTATATTACATGGGATGTTGTGAAGATTGCCTAACTTGCGACATATGCCTTCAATGCGATTATGCCTCTAAGTCGTGCCTCGACACGTGGGAGATATAGTCGCATCGAGGGTGTTACAAGTTGGTAATCAGAGCCTTCCCCGACCTTAGGAGCCCCATTGCTTGATCGTTTTTAGCGGCCGAGTTGTGTCTAGAAAAATGTTTTGAGTCATTTAGGAATTATATATCGGAGAGTTTAGGAATTCTTTTTACTTCCCAGTCTCCACATCGCTCTGGTAAGGCATCCTGACGTAGTGTTTTGACTCTTCTCTTCTCAAATTTCACTAAACTTTTTTTAGGATCACGCGGGTATCTTGGAATCGTTCCGATGGTTTTATGATGAGAACATTGTCTTGGTGCCTCCTGTCAGGGGTTTTGTGGAAGTGTCCTGGGGAGTTGAGCTCTGAGGTGTTGTCGTCATAATTTTATCGTTGTAGTTCTAGAATACCTGAGTTTAGTACGCCGACATCGAAAATCTCTTTTATGCAGTTCGTTGGTGAGATAACCTCGACGCCACCCAGTACTGGGGCGGGAGTTCGGGAGTATCGCCATAACTTGTATAACGGATACTTTTCGAAGGTTGAGGTAGATGGTTTCCGAAGTATTTCTTGGTTATGTGTTGAAGGATGGATACAGCTGGATGTAGGTTTTGCTAGATTTGGGTGAGATATTATGCTTCCCCTGTATCCCCAACACCTGATTGCATAACCGGAAAGGTTCGGGAGTTTCGTAGGTGGGAATTCTAGTAGTTCTAGTTCTTCTTCCACAGATATTGGTTTGAGATTGGGATTTCTTACCGATTATTCGTTCTTGATCCATACCTTGTTGATTTATTTCTCTACCTAAATTCTAAGTGGCTTCTCAATTTATGGATATGTGACCATTTCAAGAGGAATGCATTCGTTCATTTTGTTCGGATGTGAAGACTATATGTAGCAATTTTCATTCCGTTGGATTCAGCTTCAATATTTGTCTATCAATGTGCTAATGGATGTCAACCTCTTCAGGATGGCTCCTCCAACGCGCACGACTCCGAATCCTGATCCGCCACCACCTCCACCTCCTCCGGAGGCATGGCAAGTTGTGATGGCCGCAACCAATGCAAACACATAGTTGATCATGCAAATTCTCCAAGAGCGTAATCAAGGCAACCAAGGGAACCAAGGCAACAATCAGAATCACTTTGCTACACTCAACCAGTTCCTTGCTAATGGGCCAAAGACTTTCAGCAATTGTGTTGAGGCAACCGATGCTGACGATTGGCTCGTGGATCTGTGCAAGCATTTCGAGTGCAGTAACGTCAGGCCTGAGGACTTCGTCAAGTTCGCTTCCTTCCAACTCAAAGATCAAGCTGCAGAATGGTTCCAGCAGTACAAGGATTCCAGAGGTGGACGTGTTATCACTTGGGATGAATTCCGTCAAGATTTCAGAGCTCATCATATTCCTCAGAGCGTGGTTGAAAGCAAGCGTGAGGAATTCCGCAACCTGAAGCAAGGCTCTTTGTCTGTCTATGACTACAACAAGTTGTTTCAGAAGCTCGCCCGCTTTGTCAAGCAGGACGTGCCTGATGAGAAGAGCATGATATACCAGTTCAGGGGTGGTCTCAGAGAAGAAATTCAGCTAGCTCTTGTTCTCTTTGAGCCCTTGAGGTACGATGAGTTCTACAACATGGCGTTGAAGCAAGAGGCTGCTCAATTGAGGTGTGATGCTTCCAAGAAGTGAGTCAGAGATGTTACTCCTTCTTCCTCTAATCAAGTGGCCAAGCAGCAGAAGTATTGGCTTCCTCCTCCTCCGTTCCGTCAGCCGTATCAGCAGAAGAGCAAAGGTGGCAGTGGATCTTCCCACCCACCCAACCCTGGCTTTCAGAACAAGACTTCGTCTCAACCTCCAAGATCGAGTGCTCCGTACCACCGTCCGCTTTCAGAGGTCACGTGCAACAAGTGCCAACAGAAGGGTCACTATGCCAACAAGTGTCTCAACCAGAGGCGTCTTCCTCCTCCTCCTCCTGTGAGGTCGGCAAGTACAGCTGTGGTCAAGCATAACCCCAAGCACGCCAAGGTCAACTTGATGAATGCAGCTCAGGCAGAGGATTCGTCAGATGTCATCATGGGTAACCTTCCTGTTAATGATATTCCAGCTAAAGTTCTTTTTGACACTGGTGCATCACATTGTTTCATCTCGAGACCGTTTACATCTAGGCATGAATTGGTTTTGCAAGTTTTGCCTAGTCCATTAGCAGTTGTCTCTCCCGGTAAGCGCATGCATGCTAACTCCATCGTTCCGGATGTTACTATCACCTTGGGTGACTACAAGTTTCTGGCTTCTCCAACGGTTCTTGGTGACTCAGATATTGATCTTATTCTCGGAATGGATTGGCTTTCTAAGCACAAGGCTCAGCTTGATTATGCAGTCAGGCAGATTCAATTGACTCATTCGTCTGAGGATGTAATTGTGTTTTCCGCTCGTGATGATACCATCCGTCTGTTTTCTCTCAATGAGAAGGGTGAACTCGATGCCATCTCGCAAATTCCAGTCGTTTGCGAATATCAAGACGTCTTTCCAGAAGAGCTTCCAGGAATGCCTCCGCACCGGCCAGTTGAATTCGTTATTGATCTTGAGCCTGGCACGGAACCAGTGTGCAAGCGTCCTTACAAGCTCGGACCTAAAGAGTTGAAGGAGCTGAAGAAGCAACTCGATATTCAAGAGAGAATGGGTCTCATCCGGCCTAGTTCTTCTCCGTGGGGTTGTGGTGTTCCTTTTGTGAAGAAGAAGGATGGAACGGACCAACTTTGTGTTGATTACCGTCCATTGAACAAGAAGACCATCAAGAACAAATACCCACTTCCCAACATTAACGAGTTGTTCGAACAACTCAAAGGTGCCCAAGTATTCTCCAAGCTTGATCTCCGTATGGGTTATCATCAGATTCGTATCCGTGAAAAAGATATTCCCAAGACGGCTTTCAGGACAAGCTATGGTTCATACGAATACACTGTCATGTCTTTTGGCCTCGTCAACGCTCCTCCGACGTTCTCTCGCATGATGAACTTCATCTTCAACGCCTACACCAATGACTTCGTTTTGGTCTATCTCGACGACATTCTGGTTTTCTCG
The DNA here is from genome assembly GCF_056163025.1 of Triticum urartu. Taxonomy (NCBI): domain Eukaryota; kingdom Viridiplantae; phylum Streptophyta; class Magnoliopsida; order Poales; family Poaceae; genus Triticum; species Triticum urartu. The sequence goes on from NC_141876.1 coordinate 527,975,513, forward strand.
AAGAACAAGGAAGATCATGCCAAGCACTTGCGTTTGGTACTCGATAAGCTCAAAGAACACAAGTTCTACGCCAAGTTCTCCAAGTGTGAATTTTGGCTCGATGAGGTTCTTTATCTTGGTCATATCATCTCTGCCAAGGGCATTGCGGTGAATCCTGAGAAGGTGTCTGCAATTGTGAATTGGAAACCTCCTCAGAACGTGAAGCAACTCCGTAGCTTCCTCGGTCTCGCAAGCTATTGCCGAAAATTCGTTGCAAATTTTTCTAAGATCGCGAAGCCTCTCTCAAATCTTCTCCAGAAGCACGTCAAGTACGTTTGGTCTCCGGAGTGTGACATTGCTTTCAACACTTTGAAAGAGAAATTGATCACTGCTCCAGTTCTGGCTCCGCCTGATGAATCCAAGCCGTACGAGGTCTTTTGTGATGCCTCTCTCCAAGGTCTTGGCGCAGTGTTGATGCAAGAGAAGAAAGTTGTTGCTTATACCTCCCGCCAGTTGAAGCCTAATAAGAAGAACTACCCCACTCATGATCTTGCCGGCAGTTGTGCATGCTCTTTTGACTTGGAGACATCTCTTATTGGGAAGAAAAGTGGATATTTTCACTGATCACAAGAGTCTCAAGTACATTTTCACTCAGCCTGATCTCAACCTCAGGCAAACTCGATGGGTCGAAATGATTCAAGAGTATAATCCGAGTATCGAGTATACTCCAGGCAAGGCCAATGTGATTGCTGACGCATTGAGCAGAAAGGCTTATTGCAACAGTCTTATTCTCAAGCCTTATCAACCCGAGCTTTGTGAAGCTTTCCGCAAACTTTACCTGCAAGTTGTTCCTCAAGGTTTCCTCGCCAACCTTCAAGTCTCTCCTACCTTGGAAGACCAGATTCGCCAAGCCCAGCTTCTTGATACTATGGTGAAAAAGGTGAAGATTGGGATTGCCAAGAGTCAACCCAAGTACAAGTGCTACCGCCTTGATGACAAGGATACTCTCTTCTTCGAGGATCGTATTGTTGTACCCAAAGGTGAACTCCGTAAAGTGATCATGAACGAGGCTCACAATTCTCTCCTCTCCATCCACCCTGGGAGCACGAAGATGTATCAGGACCTCAAGCAGGCTTATTGGTGGACTCGAATGAAGCGCGAGATTGCTCAATTCGTGAATGAATGTGATGTCTGCAGAAGAGTGAAGGCAGAACATCAAAGGCCAGCGGGTCTCCTCCAACCTCTTGCCATTCCAGAATGGAAGTTTGACCACATTGAGATGGACTTCGTGACTGGATTTCCAAAGTCCAAGCGTGGCAATGATGCTATATTTGTTGTCATCGACAAACTCACCAAAGTGGCTCACTTTCTGCCTATCAAAGAGTCGATCACTGCAGCTCAATTGGCGGAACTCTATACCTCTCGGATTGTCTCTCTGCACGGTATTCCACAAGTGATCTCTTCAGACCGTGGCAGCATCTTTACCTCCAAGTTTTGGGATTCTTTTTAGAAGGCCATGGGCACCAACATCCGCTTCAGCACAGCTTTCCATCCTCAAACTAGCGGTCAAGTCGAGCGTGTCAACCAGATTCTTGAAGATATGCTCAGGGCTTGTGTGATCTCCTTCGGCATGAAGTGGGAGGATTGTCTTCCTTATGCTGAATTCTCCTACAACAACAGTTTTCAAGCAAGTTCGGGCAAGGCCTCATTTGAAATTCTGTATGGCAGGAAGTGTCGTACCCCTCTCAACTGGTCTGAAGCCGGTGAACGTCAGCTTTTGGGAAATGACTTAATCATAGAGGTAGAGGAAATGTGCAAAGTCATTCGAGATAACCTCAAAGCAGCCCAATCCCGCCAGAAGAGCTACTATGACAGTAAGCACCGTGATTTGGCTTTCGAGATCAGAGATCATGTTTACCTCCGCGTCTCTCCTATGAAAGGTACTCGTCGCTTTGGTATCAAAGGGAAGCTTGCCCCTAGATACGTGGGACCTTTCAAGATTGTCAACAAGAGAGGCGACCTCGCCTATCAACTCGAGCTTTCTTCAAACTTTTCAAATGTTCATGACGTGTTCCATGTTTCTCAGCTTCGAAAGTGCTTCAAGACTCCTGACCGCACCGTCAACTTCGAGGACATTGAGCTCCAAGAAGATCTCTCATATCGTGAGCACCCAGTTGCTATTCTTGAAGAGACTGAACGCAAGACTCGCAACAAGTCAATTAAATTCCTCAAAGTCAAGTGGTCACACCATTCCGACCGTGAAGCTACCTGGGAATGCGAGGATCACCTTCGTTCTGAATACCCGGCGTTCTTTCAGTCCTAGATCTCGGGACGAGATCCTTTCGTAGTGGTGGAGTGTTGTAACACCCCGGATATGACTTTCCCAATATGTATTCCAACTCTTGCCGTTTCCGGAGTTAGGTTATTTTATTTTCTCGGGTTCGGGTCTTTGTCTCCGTGTGTTGTTATCATTTTCATGCATCTCATATCATGTCATCATGTGCATTGCATTTGCATACTTGTTCATCTCATGCATTCGAGCATTTTCCCCGTTGTCCGTTTTGCATTCCGGCGCTTCGTTCTCCTCCGGTGGTCATTTCTACCTTTCTTTCGTGTGTGGGGATTAAATATTTCCGGATTGGACCGAGACTTGCCAAGCGGCCTTGGTTTACTACCATAGACCGCCTGTCAAGTTTCGTACCATTCGGACTTCGTTTGATGCTCCAACGGTTAACCGAGGGACCGAAAAGACCTCATGTGTGTTGCAGCCCAACACCCCTCCATTTTGGCCCAATACCCACCAAAACGCTCTCCATCATCTAGAGCGTTCGATCACGATCGCGTGGCCGAAAACCGCACCTCATTTGGACTCTCCTAGCTCCCTCTATGCCTATATATACCTCCCCATTCCAAATCCAGATCTCCCCCGTCCAAACCCTAAAAAATCCGTCTCCGCCGCCATCGGACACGTCTGGACGGAGCCGGACGCGTCCGCCCACCGCCGCCGACCTACCAGCAGCTGCCACGTGTCCCCGAGGGGACCGCTTCGCCGCCCGCAGCCGCCGGCCCGCGAGGGCCCGAGGCCGGCCCTCTCCTCCGTCCCGACCGGGCCCGAGCCCCCCCTCGCCCGCGCCGCGTCTTCTCCGCAGCCGAGCCGCCTCACCCGGCCGGCGCCGCCGCCCGCCATTGCCGGCCGCCGCTGGATCCACTACTCCGGCGCCCGACGCCGTCCGAGCCCGCCGCGCCCCGGCGCCCCTCGCCACCAGCCGCTCCGCCGCCAAGCCGCCTCCTCCACGCCGGCGAACCGCCCCGGCCGGCCCCTTCCATCTCCGGCGAGCTCCTTCCCCGACGACTCCGGTGAGCTACAGTACCCCGGCGAACCTCGTAATCCGCGTCGTCCGGATCTGGATCTGAGATCCCGTTTGGGTTGACTTTCTCCCGAAACCCTAGTTCATGTGTTCATGTTCATCATGCTATATCTCCGCATCCGTAGCTCTGTTTTGGGCATATAGCATATCAAAATGTTCGTCTCAGAGAGCACATCATTTCATTCCATTGCATCATTTTCATTTGAGTTCATCTTGATGCCCGAAATGCTGTTAGAAGAGGGCTACTTGAGATAATTGCCAGATCTGCTGCTCCATTTAGATATTTGTCATTTTTGCCATGATTATTGTGTGCATGATATGCCCATGAGCTCTACATATGTTTTGTTAAGGGTTTTGCCATATTTCCAGAGGTGCAACCCATGTATTTTTGTGATGTGTGTGGTGACTAGCACAAGCTTGCAAAGTGAGGCACTTGGTAATGCTGATTTCAGGGACTTAGCATTTCCACTAAGTCCTTGATTTGTTTATCTCATGTTGCCATATGTTCATGTTGTTTCCTAGTGATCCGTGCCTCTTTTGAGGATGATCAGTAAGGATGTTTTGTTGATCTTGTAGTGCTCTATCCATCCATGTCTTTGTTTGCAATTATGGAGCACCCTAGCTTGAGTCAATCGAGCTCTACTTTTGCTTCTTCATGAATCTGGGTAGATTGTCTACTTGTTAGCGATTTTGCCGATGATGTTGTAGTTGATCCGTGCATGCTATGTTATTGTTCTTGCCATGTCTAGCTTTAATTTTGTGTATTCTTGATGGGTGTATGTTTAGCTTGTCATGACTTACTCCGTAGTGAGTGCATCGAGCTCGTATACATGCCTACTTGATATATGTTTCAGCATGCTCCAGTTTTCACTAAGTCTGAGAACTGATTATGTTTTTGCCATGTTCACATGCTTGCAATTGTATTTTCTGATCCCTTTTGGCTCAAGGTCACTAAGGGACTTTTGTTAACCTCTTTGAGTAGCTCCATGCCATGCTTTACTTTGCCATGTTCAGGTCCAGTAGCATGTAGTTTTGTTGCTCCGAAGTGTGCTACCTGATCTGAAATTCCAGACAAGTGTTAATTTCACTAAGTCTGAAATCTGGTTGCCATATGCATTTTTGCCATGCTTGTTTGAACCTGTTAATGGATGAATTGGCCGTAGCTCAGTGCTAGACTTTTGTTAAGCATCATGAATGCATCCATGCCATGTATTTTGTTGTCATTTTTGGATGCTTTAGCTTGTTCATCTCTTTGCATTTAGATGGCTACTTGTTGTAAATCGCAGACCGGTGTCATATTTGAATCGCTTGCCATTTCCAAACCGTAACTCCGATTCCGGCGTTCTTTATATAGTTTTCAAGCGATTTCATCTCATCTTTCAGTGGCACACTTGGATACCCAAGTTGAGGCCAGGTTCATGCATCCCTTGTCAAATCTTGCATATGCATCCCGCATAGCATACCATCCTTGCATCATATTGTTTGATCCTTGCACGTGGTTGATTGTGTCCTTGTTGCTTGTTTGTCTTGTTTGGGTAGAGCCGGGAGACGAATTCGCTAACGAGGAGCCCATTGAGTTTGCTTTCAAGGATCCAGTCAACTCTGACCACTTTGCAGGCAAGATGATCATACCCTCGAAATCACTACTATCTTTGCTTTGCTAGATGCTCGCTCTTTTGCTATGCCAATGCTACGATGCCTACCACTTGCTTTCAAGCCTCCCAAATTGCCATGTCAAACCTATAACCCACCATGTCCTAGCAAACCGTTGATTGGCTATGTTACCGCTTTGCTCAGCCCCTCTTATAGCGTTGCTAGTTGCAGGTGAAGATTGGAGGCCGTTCCTTGTTGGAACATTTATTTACTTGTTGGGATATCATTATATTATCTTGTTATCTTAATGCATCTATACACTTGATAAAGGGTGGAAGGCTCGGCCTCTCGCCTAGTGTTTTGTTCCACTCTTGCCGCCCTAGTTTCCGTCATATCGGTGTTATGTTCCCGGATTTTGCGTTCCTTACGCGGTTCGGTTATAATGGGAACCCCTTGATAGTTCGCCTTGATTAAAGCTTTTCCAGCAATGCCCAACCTTGGTTTTACCATTTGCCACCTAGCCTCTTTTCCCCTTGGGTTTCCGAAGCCCGAGGGTCATCTTATTTTAACCCCCCCCCCCCGGGCCAGTGCTCCTCTGAGTGTTGGTCCACCTGTCAGCTGCCGGTGGCCACCAGGGGCAACTCTGGGCTGGCCTACCCGTACCTAGGACAATCTGAGTGTGCCCTGAGAAAGAGATATGTGCAGCTCCTATCGGGATTTGTCGGCACATTCGGGCGGTGTTGCTGGATTTGTTTTAACCTGTCGAAGTGTCTTGAAGAAACGAGATACCGAGTCTGATCGGAACATCTCGGGAGGAGGTCTATTCCTTCGTTGACCGTGAGAGATTGTCATGGGCTAAGTTGGGACTCCCCTACATGGATTTGAACTTTCGAAAGCCGTGCCCGCGGTTATGGGCAAATGGGAATTTGTTAATGTCCGGTTGTAGATAACTTGAACCTTAACTTAATTAAAATGAATCGATGAGTGTGTTACCATGATGGCCTCTTCTCGGTGGAGTCCGGGAAGTGGACACGGTGTTGGAGTAATGTCTGCGCAGGTTGTCCTCTAGTTTCTCACTCGCGCTTTGCCTTCTCTTCCCGCTCTCTTTTGCGATCAGGATAGCCACCATATATGCTAGTCACTTGCTGCAGCTCCACATATATTTTTACCCTGCCTTACCTATAAGCTTAAATAGTCTTGATCGCGAGGGTGCGAGATTGCTGAGTCCCTGTGGCTCACGGATTACTATTAAACCAGATGCAGGGCCTGATGATTCCGCTCCAGGTGACGCGCTCGAGCTCAAGTGGGAGTTCGACGAGGACTCTCAACGATACTACGTTTCCTTTCCTGATGATCAGTAGTGGTGCCCGGTTGGGGGTGATCGGGACCGTGTCGCATGTTGGGTTATCTTTTATTTTGGCGCCGTAGTCGGGCCATGAGTGTTTGGATGATGTAATGTTATTTATGTACTTGATTGACGTGGCGAGTGTAAGCCAACTATGTTATCTCCCCTTTTATTATCTATATTACATGGGATGTTGTGAAGATTGCCTAACTTGCGACATATGCCTTCAATGCGATTATGCCTCTAAGTCGTGCCTCGACACGTGGGAGATATAGTCGCATCGAGGGTGTTACAAGTTCATTCAAAGATGATAGATCTGTAGGGTCCATCTTGTCGGAATATGCGGGGCTGATGCGAAGGGGATTTTTGGTGACTTGGGGGGTTGCCTTCGGCTTAATGGTCGGGCGGGCACCCACAGTGAAGTCGTCGGGCCGGAGGGTTTGCCATGGAACTAGGGCTCCTTCAGAAGTGATACTGTCATTGATGACAAGGCGAGCCATCGATCCTTCAGTTGACGCTACAGAGGAACTCTCAATGAAAGAGCCAATGTCGATGTCAAAACCGGCAGATCTCGGGTAGGGGATGCCACCCGGTGTGCCGTGCCACGTGGTTCTGGTGCCGGAAGCTCAAAATTTGCCCGAGGAGTGGAGTGACGGACTCCACGGACACTTGTGGTCCTTCGATCCATGGCCAGGGAGGCCACAATGGAAGCAAACAATGTCATTAGTGCAGTCGACCTTGAAGTGGCCCTTCTCTAAGCAACGAAAGCACTGGCTTCTCATCTCTGGATATACCGTCGGCCCCGCCGACGCGCGTCCCTGCACTTGGCCTTGCTCACCATGGCTTCCCAGGCCATGACGCTTCCTCCAGAGTTCCTTTCTGGAAGGGGGTGGCTGCTCCCAAACCGCCGTCTGCAGCAAAATATCCGAGCGTGGCTCCACTGCCACCGCCGGGCTGCGGACCTCGGATCCATCGAACTCCGATGAGATCCCCAGTCCTGAGACCATCGACCTCGCGCCAGAAGGCCGAAATGTGGAGGTCACTGATCTCAGGCTGGTAGTCATGGCGCACAAGGAGGAGAGGGCTCGGTGTGGTGGATGGGATGAATGGGTGGCCTCTGCGGTCGGAGTGACCCGCGGCATGAGTTTAGGGCGCATTGGACACTGACGCCAGGGAAGCGCTCGGTAAAAGGAGGGGTACGACGTGCGGAGCGCAGGCGCTAAGCTCTCTCTCTAGGTCCGCATACTTTTCATAAATACTTTTTTTGACCATTGAAACAGTAGGAGAGGCTCCTACTGCAATTAAATAAATGAATCAGCAACTGTACATGGTTTGTATGTTACAAAGCCATCCCACTTTGTGGGTGGAGAGAGGGGGTGGGAGGTGTAAACAGGGCTTTATTACAAGGTATCTAAGAAAGAAAGCAAGAAGGGTTTATTCTTATCCCCCACCCTATAACTGAGGAGGGATAGGCCTTCTTTCAGTCTAGAGAGCCAAGATCTTGTGGATGGAGTGATTCCTCGGAAGTGCTTGTTGTTCCTTTCTTTCCAAATACTCCAAGCAGATTGTAGAAGGATTTCAACGAATAATGGTCTATTCCATGAAGTTTTAGTTGCTTCCACCCAATCCAACCTATTCCCTTGAGTAGATCCTTGCATTCCAAGTTTGGCCCAACAATGTAAGCTAAAAGGGCATTCAAAGAACAGGTGCTCCACCGTTTCATCAGTGCATGTTGGGCAAAGCAGGCAGCCAAAGTTGTTGCCAATGTTGAAATGCCTTCGTTTTAGCATATTTCTGGTGTTCAGCTTGTCCGAGAGTAGGAGCCATCCAAAAACATTGATTTCATAGTGGTTTTGGACTTCCACGGCCATGAGTAGGGAGGATGGGTAGGCAGCTGCGTGGTGAGCACAAAGCGAACTATTCTTTCGCCTTTTACTTTTCATAAATACTTGAGAGGCGAGCGCTTTGTGATTTTAATTTTCTTAAGTTGCTTGCTCTATTCTTCAGTGGGATCATGTTTCTTTCCAGCGTGGCCAAGATCTCTTGAGGTCGCCAACAAAGTGATAATATACCCATTACTATTTGGCTGGTCACTTGATATCTGCACTTCAATAATGTTTGATGCAACAATCTTCTAGAGGATATGGCACAACAACCAAAGCATAGGAGTCCTCACATCGCCGAACTTCCCGGGAAGTCGATCCTGGGTTTCGGATCAGAGGGCCAACCCATAGAGATCAACCCCGGAAAAGATTGGGGCCCAAGGAAGAGGTAGGCCGAGAGGGAGTAGCACCGAGAGGCAGCAGGAGGCCCATATCTTTTGCACATGACCCAGCCCGAGCTATGTAACCCTAGCTTGGACAGATATATAAGGTAAGCTAGGGATCCGCCGAGGGGCTCTCTCTGGCTCTCCGTGACCTAGATCTAGTTCTCTCCCACCAACCACCATCTTCTTCATATCCGCCGCAAGGTCGAGATCTTGTAACCCAAGAAACAAATTTCTCCGGCGATCTGCTTGATCTCCGGGCGAGGAACCCAACAAACACACCGAAAGCAGGAGTTGGGTCTTACCTCCTCCTGGAGGGCCCGAAGCTATGTAAAATCCCCGTCTCTTGCTTTACTGTTCAGATCTCCCACTCGTGCGCCCCTCCAAACAAATCTTCCATCCTCCGACGGCGGTAGCGGAACGAATCACCGACAAATCTCTAAGAGGTTCGAACTTGTGATTGATTTATCTTTTGCTTCTATGTTCTTCATTGCCTTATTGGACATATCTTTTTTAATTCACGTCCCATCTTGTCCAGATATCTTCAGAAGGTAGTGATCATGTTATATCTGTAGAATAATCATGTCAATAGCATATGTAGCATATGATTCAAGAGTATAACAAGTACTGTGTTTTGTTTGTGAGCAGATATAGAGATCAAGAGTTACCATCCCCGTTCTCCATGAAGATGTTTGCGAGCCATTCTACAAAGTCTATTTGAAGAAGCGGTTTTGCCTTTTGGTCGATACTATCTTTATTATTGAACTCATTCTTGTTCCAATTAAAATTGTTGACCAATTGGTGCCACAGGTGTTCTCGCTAGATATCACGTAAGTACTCACTCTGGCCAGTTTGAAGATGTGTTGACTAAAGAGTGGCAGGTGCACCAGATGAAGAACGAAAATTGACTACTTACGTGATATCTAGTGGGAACACCTCTGGTGGCAATCGCTCAACAGTATTAATTGGAATTAGAATGAGGAGAGTATAATTAAGCTAGTATCAACCAAAAGCCAGAAGCCACCGGATATGAGGTTTTTCACTCGCGATAAAGTCGTATACCTCAAGTGGCTAGTGGAGAGGGTAATGGGGTATTGGTTTGGCACTACTGGACAGGCTCTTGGGAACAATGTTGCACCAAAAGACCAGCATGGTAGCAGCCATGAAGCTAAAGAAGGTAAACACTCATAATTTCGTTCATTCAGGGAACTGCACAATCTGCCCTACTTTAACCTGACTGCATCTATTGTCATCCATATTTGGATCTATATTGTTTCGTCTTTTGCTATTTATTTAGGGCACTTGCATTCTGGTGGATACGCAGTAGTTTTGGCATGTGCTCCTTTTTGTCTCTCTCAATGTTGCTTGCCAAAGTATGTGCCTATCATAGTGAATTTGTCATGTACTTGCAAAAGTACGTGTCTATAATCGTGAATTTATCATGTACTTCGAGGGCTCTGCACATTGTTAAATTATTAAGCAATCAAAATTACTATGCACACGACAATGTGTTGGACGATGCTCAGATGACCTGGTGATCGATGGCTGCGGCCCACGTGAACCCAACTGATCGATGGCTGACATAGTTTGTCGTCCACAAATCGGGCACAATCCATCGCGTGTGTAGCAGTCCTGTTAAGCAATAGCACCTTGGCATTCTGACAGTTTGGTGCTTATGATAGTCCATATATTTTCAATTGTCCTAGTAAATTGCACCATAGAGAAAACTTGTTGTTTGGTTTGAGTAGGATGTAGGTTCCAAAACTTGAGGACTGAATATTTGGTCCTCAAACATGTAGTATAAGAGAATCAGGTGAGATGATGAGGTCCAAATAAGGTTTTGTTGTCCGTCATGGCTTTTATATGGTCACTATGGATCATGTGAAAAGGGCTCTTTGAGAAACAGTAGATGTTTACCATTGTTGCATCCTTGCTCCTTTGTATGGCAATTTTATTCTGAAGTCCCAAAAGAAACCAAGTTTTTGTTCTTCTAATCTCTGTTTTTTTTTGCTACTTGTCTGCTTATTATTATACCAAACAATTTGCTGGAGTTTTTGTTTTTGAAAGCCAGAGGTGTTGGTCGTACTACTATTGGGCATACTTAGTTACTTACCGTTCTTGCACATTGTAGCAGGATATTTATTGCTCTTCGAACAATGTTGTGCGTGGTCCTGGCATGATTGACAGTTGTAATATTCAACTGTGCGATGATTTTTTCTCTCAGACATTTTTTGCTATTACTGTTGGATTTTGCATCACATCAACTATTATTGCCGCCTCTAGAGATTTCTTTGCCTGCATGACATCTGAGATAACATGCCTTCTAGCTTTGAAATGGCACCTGCTTTTGTTAACATGGGCGAGGAATTAAATTCTAGTGTCTCGATTTATATTTTTCTAATCATGCTACAGAAGAGTAATGTGAAGTTTTATTTTGCCAGATGGTCATCATTCCCCTCTTGATCTTTTTGCTGGTTGATTTATTACTCATATCACCCTTCATCATGCATTCGGTCCTGATGATAATTTTCCTTTTTTTTTGCGAGTGGCTGATGATAATTTTCCCGTTCTAGACTTTCTCTGCACTTGATCCCTAGGGGTTCTATTGAAGATTGTCTGGATTAAGTTGGTGAGTCGCAACTTCTCCTGCCAAAAGTTCTGTTACTGTCCTACTGATGTGTATCAAACTTGGCATAAATTATATCATGAGAAAATGTGTAGTCGGCATTAATATTTGCTGGCCTTAAAAAACACTACTGAAGCCGGTGAGTCGCAACTCCCAGCGGTTTTTCGTGTGAGAGTTTCAGATGAGTGCTCATTCGAATCGCTTGCCTGCGTGGCATTTGTTCAGTTCAACTGAACTGACAGCCGTTTGTTCGCATGAGCGAGCAGATACACAACGCACGCAGCAGTCGACAATTTCTTCTACTACCATGTAGGAGTATTATGCAGCACTAATAAGAGTTGAATATTACAACAGTCAATCATGCCAGGACCACGCTGATGGATACACAGAGAGAAGGGAAAAGAACACTGCAGGGTGCACGGGCGCGCGCCGCTCACCGTCAGCTGCCTCCACCTCGCCGGGGCGCGCCGAGGAAGGCGCGCTTGATCTTGCCGAGGAGCACCTTGGGCACGGCAAGCCAGCTCCCGGCCGAGGGGCCGCGCGGCGCCCTCCGCCTCGGGCGGTCCCCGTGCATCAGCAGCCGGTTCAGCCGCACCACCATCGCGTTGAGCTCGAACGAGTCGTACAGCGTGCTCCGCTGCTGCACCACGCCCCGCCCGACGCCGGCCGGGACGTCGGGCGCCGCCGGCACGCCGCCGCGCTCGTCGTCCGGGGTGGCCCTTGGTTCATCCGGCAACATTCCTTCCCCCACGAGTCGTGCTCGTGCGCCTCGTGGCTTGGTCGAGAGCTTGCCTGCCGGCTCGCGCGACTGCCGATCGGATCAAGAGGACGACCCGCGTGGGTTTTGACGTCGGAGGGCGTGAACTCCCAGGAGCCACCCTCCAAGCTGCACGGGTGTTTCCAACAAGACAGAGCATAAATAAACAGGCCATGGCCAACGGCGGGTCGCATCCTTGCCCGTTTCCACGGCCGCTGCATCCAACCCCTTGGCATAAATACGAATTAATCGGCACAACGGCAGGACGGGTACACGCAGCTACTACTAGCAGACTTATCCATGCCAACAGAGTGAATTGCAGAAAACTATCACATTTAGGGTTAGCTTTGCGAAAAACTACCTAGTCCCTAATTATTTGTAAAACGCACCGCGTTTCTAGTAATCTTTTTTGCAAAATGCACTGATCAGGTGATCTGGCCCATTTGATCACTTTCTAACAAGTGGAGTCAGATTATAAGAAGTTGACTTGGCAAAGTTTTGACATACAGGCCCCTGGATCTCACCCTGTGCGTTCGGTTTATTCGGTTTACATGGTTCAGTTTATACGGTTTTTCGCTTTGTATGGTATTAATACTTCGGTAAATACGGTATGAAATTAAAATACGGTTCGGTTTCGGTATATACCAAATTATTTCGGTATGGTTTCGGTATATACCATAAAAACCAAAGTTGACGCGAATTTGAAAATGATGTAATAATAATTTGCAAATTTATGACTCAAAACACATACTATTTTACACAAATAGTATATGACTATATATATAAGTATATATGCATGCATTAATTCATCTGTTGATGGTTATGGACGTGCTTAGCATTTTAAAAAGAGAAAAGTGACTATGTTACAAGAAAATTTTACATGCTTATTAGTGAATTTGACTCATGTACAAGAAAAATGACAACTTGTATGGTTGTTCATCTCAAGAAATATAAATTTATTTTTACTTCGGTTTATTCGGTTAACCGTTCGGTTTTTCGGTATATACCATAAAAACCAAAGTTTAAATCGTTATGAAAAGTTCATACCATACCGAAACCAGAAACCATAAAAACCATAAAATCGGTTCGGTTCGGTTTATTTCCGGTATGGTTTTTCAGTTTGGTTTTGAAATGCACAGGGTGACCTGGATCTAAAAAGAAAAAGCAATCAGAGCCCCCCCTGCTTCGACCCCGTCTGGATCGGGAGAGCCAGAGCCCCCGAGCTACCCCCCCCCCCCCCCGCGCGCCTCTCCGACGACCTCGTCGCCGGCGACCACCGCTGCCCTGTCTACCATCTCCTTCCTCCTCGCTTTTCTTTTCTTCTCCACCACTGCCTCGTCTACCATCGGCGACGGCCGGAAAGGCGAGAGGTGAGGTCGCGTTGGCCGGGATTGATGATGCGGGTCGCCATGGCTGTGGATCTCGCCGTCGCGTGCACGGACCTGGTATCAACGACGCCCTTGCGCCCGTTCCTCTCGACGCCCTGGACCTCTAGGCTCCCGTCGCCGTCGCTGGAAACCCACCGCTAGCCCCGCCTCTCCTCATCTCCTCCTCCACGCCCGTCTTCGCCGAGGGAGACCACGTGCACCTCGCCCCTGCTTGGCCCAACAGGACGAGCCGTGACAATCATTGGAGTTTGTCCTCCTCGGAGCTCCGAGGCGCATCTATCTCCACGGCATAGCGCTTCTCCCTGACAAACGCGGGTTTGCTGTCACCGCGCGGCTGGTGCGCTCTGCGCGTCGCTCCAGCATCCCTGGCCCAGCCCTCGCCTCGCTCCGGCGTCCGCAACCCAGCAGCGCCCAGGAGTCCAGGAACCTCCGCCCCACCCTCCGCCCTGCGCGTCGCTTCGGCGTCGCCGGCCAAGCAGCGCGGCGGAGGCCATGAACCCGACGCCCAGCGCGCCTCTGCCCGAGGGGTGGGGGCTGATTGCTTTTCTGTTTTAGATCAAGGTGTGTGTGTGTGTAAATTTTTTGCTCTTACAATCTGGCCCCACTTGTCAGAAAGTGGTTAAATGGACCAAATCACCTGATCAATGCATTTTGCAAAAAGATTACCAGAAACGCGGTGCGTTTTGCAAATAATTGGGGACTAGGTAGTTTTTCGCAAAGCAAACCCCAAATGTGGTGGTTTTCTGCAATTCACTCGTGCCAACAAGGTGCGCCATGAAATCCCAAGTGTGGAGTATGTCTGAATGAAACCATTGCAATGAATGACATGATGCAACCTTGTTCATAACAAAGTGATGGGTAAAATCCCAGCAAGGATACTAGATGTGAATGGGAAAGATACATTTCTGCTCTGGAAAAAGTCCAAAACAAAACTTTGGAGTTGTAGACGAAGGATAAATCAAACCCTAAACTTTGAATCGCAAAAATTGGCACTGTGAACTTATCAATCCTGGTCTATTTTGAACCTTGAGAGTGTTAGCTTGTATTCGCTGAGTTGGGCCGGTCCATTAGTGCAGTCGCTCGCGCCGCTCATGCATAGCTGTAGGTTCGCTCTTTCTCAAAAAAAAAAAATAGTTATAGCTTCCCTCGCTCTGTTGTGTTTTCTTTTTCCTTTTTTCCTTTAGCTTTGCTTTGATTTTTCATCGCCTATCTTTTTTCGATTGTTATACTTTATGTTTTCACTAGGCTTTTTCTTATTTTCTCTTTCTTTGTTATATTTTTGTTTCTTTCTTGATTTTCTTTGTATTTTTTTCTTTTCCTTTTTTCTTTGCTGGTTTTAATTGATTTTGGTTTTTACACATGTCTATTTTTTCTTAGCATACAATGTACTTTTTTAGCGCACACATGTAATATTTTTTAATAAACTTTAGACATTTTTCAAATATATTATGTATATATTTTTCAAAGTCAATGTCTCACTTTTGTGAATACACGGTATTTTTTCTAAAATACACATTGTACATTTCTTAATGGAAATAAACATATTTTTAAACTTGCCTAAAATACTTCCTCAAACAAAACTTCCCAAAAACATATTTTTAATAACTTTGATTCAAAAACATTATGTACATTTTTCAAAAAATACATGTTTTCAGCACTTTCTTGAGTACATGCTAACATTTTTCGAAATAGAGGTTGTACATTTTCTTAATGACAATAAAACATATTTTTAAACTTCCCGGAAAAAATCCTGAAAAAACTTCCCTACAAAACATATTTTTGACTAGACAGTAACATTATTTAAACTTCCCTAAAAACACAGCAACCTTTTTAAAACTTCCTAAAAAATCAGAACATTTCCTAAAAAAATGAAAATTTTGAAATGTAAAGTTTCCCAAAACATAAATAATCTACAATATTCCAAAAAAAATATTTTAAAAATTTGACACAATTTTTGAAAATTGAAACGTTTTTCATAGCATTTACATAAAAGATGAAATTCTGAAAATAGTTTGGAAAATGTGATTTTTTAAATCACGATAGTTTTTAAAAATGAGAATAGAATTTTAAAATTCCAAACATTTTTTATAAACACGGCAGTAAATTGAATTTGTGCCAAAAATAGAAAACAAAAACATTTTTTAACTTCTGAACAATTTTAGAAATGTGTGAACTTTTTTTAAACTTCACCGAATTCTTGTTGTGGTATTGTGGGCCGGCCCAAAATCTCATACGTGAGAGTAGCCGGTTATCCCGGTCGGGGTCGTAGTATTCCCAGTGTGTCAAACAGGTCTAGGGTCTAAAAATACACCGGGATTACAAGTTCAGAGTGCCAATTTCCGGGATTCAAAGTTAAGGATTTGATATAGATTTCGTCTACAACTTCAGTGTTTGTTTTGGACTTTCTCCTTTCCGCTCTAGTCAAATATTATTACTTTTCTTCACATGGGATATTTGAATCACATAGTAGTACCTATGTCGACCAAATTACCCCTATTATCTTGTTAATCATGGCACAATTGCATGTATGTCATAGTGTCAACGTGTAGGTAGATTTGTGGATTTTAGTTTAGCTATAATTTTTTCACTGTATGCGCATATTAGGGATATGTATTCCATGATCCGAACAAGGTAACGAATAAAAATGTATGGTGCCTTAACGGGGATGTGATCTCCAGTAATTGGACATGGATAATTTTTCAGTTCTTTTTCTCCCCCAAAAAGTATTGCCTCCGATCCATATTAGTTGTCACTCAAACAGGTGTATCTAGCACTAAAATACGTCCAGATACAAATCTCTTTGAGCGACAAATAATATGGATCAGAGCGAAAAAAAATTCTTGACAAACGTAACTCCTTGGTTGTTTAATTTTGCAGTTGTTTTTCCAATATGTTGATTCCAATTCTTTTGTCAACTCAGGGTACCATCATATGTGTGCCTTTGATGAAGATATCCCGTTTGTAACTATACAAGTTTAGACTTCAAGGTAAGTACACACTTTTTTCATGATAATATCATGTCTCATTAATAAATTAAAGATTTAGTTACAAGTTGTGTAAACATCGACATTACATGACTGAAAAGATGGGATAATCCTATGCTAAAAATCACCACAAGCTTGTACAATGTGTATTAAATGAGGCTATGGCCTAGAGGCAAATACTACCTTACTCCAACAATTTTATACTGTAACAAAAACCTGAGTTTTCTCTGTTATAAATGGTAGATTCCGTATAATCTCATTGTCGGAATTACTACCTCAGAAAATGAAATATATTGCGTCTTAGGATTTGGGATTAAAATTAGAAGAAGCATAAGATACTTCATCTTGACTGCAATAAGCTTGGTTAAGGTGGAGTCCCTCCTTTTGGTCCAGCCAACATTGCTCAATGTTTTATTCTATCTTGCTTGATACTCCTTCGGTACCTAAATATAAGCCTTTTAGGAGTATTTAACGGAAAAAAAAACTACCACAATGGGGGTTTGTGTCCCACACAACTACCATATTTTCAGGAAGTAACCGAAAATTAACACTGTTTCAGAATTTTGTGGCAAAAAACTATCAAGTAAAACTGATGGCCGTTTTTATGATTTTAAACATGTTTTTGACATGCGGGGCCTATGTGGCGGTAAAGTTAACTCCGTATATTTTGACAGTTAAGTTGACCGTTATTACAGGTGGGTCCCACAAATTTGCATCTACCTTCTTCTTCCTCCTCTTTCTCTCTTAGACATTTCAATGCAAAATGACCCAGACATACATTATTCTCACATTTATTGAGATCAAACATACATTATTCTCACATTATTTTGATATCAAACACACATTATTCTCACGTGATCACAAGCTAATGAATCAGCATCAATGAACTAGGAATATTTAGGACTCGCTGCTTTTTTTTAGAAGATTTGGGACTCACTGCTGGGCCCTTCGATGGCGCACGGCCTCCTGCTCTTGCTCGGGCCGTTTCCCCTGGCCCACCCTCTGAGCTTGCGGAGCAATCTCGGCCGTCCGATCCCTATCCTGCAGCCCGCCAACCCCATGCACGACTCCTCCGCCGCGCCGCACGACGACGTCTTGCAGAGCTTCACCTCGTTGCTCGGCGCGGTCGCCGCTACCATCTTCATCCCCTTCTCGCGCTGCCCCTCCGCCGTCGGGATGGTTTCACCGTCGTGGTCTCCAGTCACCGCCGTGCCCTTGGCGGTCCCGCCCTCGCCATCGCTGGCCAGCAGGTCGTGCTGCAGCCACGCCGTGATCCAGCCGAGGTAGATCAGCTCTTCCATGTCCGCCGCCCACCGGCCCCGGAGCACCTCCAGCAGGCCCTTGCCGCTCTGCATGCTCCTCTCCACGACGTCCTCCGCATTCTACGCCGTGCGTGCACACACAAGGAGATCCTGATCAGACGGAAATGGAAGGAAATATTCATGAAGCCAAGAAGAAAATACCTCACTGCTTGTTCCTTTCTCCTTCTGTATCTGCAAAACCAGCTGCTTCATCTCCTCCATGAGTTGCTCAAAGCCCTGGCACCTCGTCGCCATCTCTGCTTCCCGGGCATCCAGAGCCAGGATCCTTCCATCAACGGCGTCGAATTCTTGCTTGCTCTGCTTCGTAACTTTCCTGAATTTGCTCTGCAGCGCGTCGAGATTCGCCCGCATCACGGCGAACTCTTCAGCGGCTGCCCGGATCTCCGTGGCGCCTGCCTCAAGCCGCTGGTTCCGGGACTCCAGCAGCTCCAGCTTCATCCCCAGGCACATGATCTGCATCTTCTGGTACGTCGACTCCTGCTCCTGCATGTCACAGTAGTCGCGGAACCGCGACTCGATGCCGGCGGCCCGCTCTTCGAGGGCCGACACCACGCGCTTCAGGCTCTCGACCTCTTCGGTGCCGGCGGACGTTTCCTGAACATCCCGGTTGTTGGCTGAAACTTCTGATGAACTCTCGGTGGCCTGCGCCACCGTGATTTCTTCAGTAAGAGAAGCCTGGCTTGCATGTCCACCTCTGAGAAGCCTACCGGTGCTGCAGGGGATCTCTGCTTGCACCAGCTTTCGCGACGCCTGATTCAGGGACTCCATTTCTTCGCCTTCCTCTTCCCGTTGATCCAATTGGATTGAGTTATCAGATGAGTGTAGATCACTGTGCCTATTTGCTCTATCTCTCACGAGTCCACAGATAAAAGAACCTGCCAGGGGGGAAGCTAAGAGGATTATTAACTTCAGAAGGAGATTCTTGATGTCCTGTGCTCTCTTACTTCCCATTCAGAAGATTTCATCATTCCTTCAGTCTCCATGAAACAATCTCATCAGTACTATATCCAGTGCCCCACCTCATAAGTTGTGACTTGCTTTGCCTTGAGGGCTAAACTATGCGAAGTTCCTTCAGGTCTATAACCCAAGAACAGTTGTTTGGCTAACATCTTGGATCAAGAGTTCAAGCAAAGACACACAAAACTTTGCTTCTTTCGTGCAATTTGACAGCGTTAAACACATTAACAGTTGAAGTTGGTAACCGATTGGAATTTTCATCTTTGCCTTCCATGGCAAGATTAGTACTGTTCTGTTTCTTGCTTAAGAGAAGAAAGCACAACGTTCCCATGCGCCGGATGCAAAGGCTTCGCAGCTTGTTTGAACGGGGGAAACCTTCCCTTTTTTTTTTGAGGGAAGACCTTCATGGCTAGTTTTATTAATAATCAACAGAAGTTACATCATCCACCAAACTGGAAATAATACAGGCCGGGGCCTCATCATTCCAGGAGTTTGAGATCTTATTACAAAAACAAAAGCTGGCTAGCTCATGCGCTGCCTGATTACAAGATCTAAAGCAATGTTTAAACTTGACCTTCCCGATAAGTGACGCCGCATCCACGCAATCCGCAAACATCGCAGCAGCTGCATCCCACCATCTGCTTTCACCTGTGCAATATTGTATCACCACGAGCGAGTCCGATTCAGCTTTCACCCTTGGAAATCCCAGTGAGTTTGCAAATATAAGCCCTTCCCTCATTGCCATTGCCTCCGAAGTAACAGCATCATAGGCATGAGGAAAGTATTTGCATTGAGCAGCCAAAAAATTCCCCTTGCTATCTCTTAGAACTGCGGCTACTGCTCCAGCCCCTACATCAGCATGAAACGCTGCATCCACGTTCAGTTTCACAAACTTCGGTTCAGGTCTGCACCAAGTATTCACCAGATTGGTGTGCTTCTTAGTTCTATGGTGGGTCTCCCTTCAGGATTACCGATAGGCTGCGGCATGGTGGCTGCCTAATCACCAGCTGTTCAGCTCTTCGTGCTAAATAGGCAGGGACAGTTGGCTGCAGTCTCGGTGCTCTCAGATCCAGAGCAACATGCGCGCACATTCTAGTATTATTTTTTTCAAAACGTAGATAATTTGTTCGCCTCGTTCTTAAGCAGAAAAGAATTGTCCGGTTAATTAATAGAAATCAGGCGAATTTTGATTCTATTATTAAGAAGAAGAGAATGATGTTGATGATCCGACCAGTGGAGTTAGTGGAGGGCCTGCACCGGTCATCCGTGTGGTGAGATCGAGGCCTCAAGGGGGAAGAAATGAAAGAATGAGAAGGGGTGGCGACTAATATACCGGACAAGTTAGAGCACATGCATATACGAAGCGCAATAAGCTCAAGGAGAAAAAGAGAAGGAGAGGTTAATTTCATGGTCGGTCCTGAGATTTTGGGGGCCCTAGACGACAGTAAATTTGGGGGTCCTTTAATATAATAATTATAGCAACAATAGTGAATACGAGATTTATACCGAGCTCACATTCGTTCATATGTGCCGTTGTGACATGATCTACATTGTTGCGCGAATGTGATCCTCTCTTGAGACCCACCGGCCTATGCCTAGGGCATGTCTCATAATTCTGACATTGTGTACTCGACGCGTTGTTCGAGTAGCATGTAACTACGTTGTATTGGGTTCTAATGAATACACACAAATATGAAATGCTAGATGTAAACAGTTAAATACATCCAAAATTTTCATGATGAAGATGGAGTAAAGCAAAGTAACAAAGGTCCAAGCGGAAGAAAGAAAGAACAAAGGGAAAAGCATGGCGCCGGGTACCATGGATTATACAACACTAGTAGCAACATACATATGTTGAACGATGCAATGTACGCATCGTGTATGCCAAGGTAAAATACTAAATTAGCAATATACGGTAATATGGTGTACCTGGATCGGTTGGATCGTCGTAGATCATCGGATATTTGGACTACTGGCGTTGGACGATTATGCAACGTGGACTTGCGGCAGGGAGGCGCTAGATTGTGCATTGGCGTCCAGCGATCAGGGGCCCCGGAATAGGTATTGCCTCGGCCTTGAGCAACTCGCCGGACTCGTTGATTGCTACCGGCGAGAGAAACGGGAACATCAACTGACCCACGATCGAGAGAATCGGAAATAGTGATATGTATTTGAAAGGATAAACATAATAGTATTACTCATGGGGTAACAGGAATCAATGAAGTCCACAAATCACAATTGGAGGAAAGCTATATCTGCATGATCGAAGGAAGGTCACTGGGATCGAAGAAAACAACCGCATCCCTAAACTACGTCTCTCTGCCGAACATGCCAATGGGCTAGCTGCATGCCTGGGGAGGGGGGCCCTGGATCCGGGGGGCGCTCCCTGCCCCCCTCCCCCTTAGGGCTGGCCCTGAGAGGTTTAACACTTTCATACAAAAGATGGAGCTCAAGGCAAGGAAGCTCGCGGTCAAACAGGTGTGTGAGGTACGAAATGTCTTGTAGGTGAAAGCTGACGACTTGGATCTAGATGTGGCCAAATTTGTTCAACAGGTGCATGGTGACATCTTCACACGCTATGCGAAAATGAGGGGTCAAAACGAGTCATTTGGTTCGGACATCCGGTCCTTTTGTTTGTTTGATGGATGTGGATTGTGAAACTTGTAGGGCGTGTTTGGTAGCCCACATACATCTCAACCAGGCCGAGTTGAGCCAACAAAAACGTGTTAGGTTGCATACAAGGTGGGCTGCCTCACATCGGCATGAACCTTAAAGCAGTCCAGAGCCTGACTTGTTGAAACCCCTCAAATTGGCAGTTTTTAGCGAGCCAGGCTAAGTGCGGAGCAAAAGGGATGCAACTTGCACACGAGGGAGCGAGGCGAAATCAATTGGAGATGGCGGGAGATGGAAATCATGCGTGGCGGCATGGCGCCAAATCTAGCTAACCCCCCCCCCCACCCCAATTTACTCGGTCGCCAGTAGCTCTATGAAAGGCTCCTCCTCTTTTCTTAGCACCGGCGGCGGTGGTTACTCAGATCTGCGCAGAGCAGCAACAAACGCGACAACATCAATCTCCTACAACAGGAGTTGCTTCTCCCCTTCCTCGTGGACAACGTCTGGTCATCCTTGACTCAGCCACCCCCTGTCTCCGGTAAGCCACATGGCTCCCTTCCCCATGTGTTAGGTCGTTAGGCAATGCATAGGATCAATTTCCCCATTTCTCAATGCACCCTCGATGCTGACTAGGTTATGGACGCACGAATGAAGCTGCCAGTTCTGGCTTCAGCACTGATAGCTGTGATTCAGGCATGGCTCATGTTGATGCACAAGAGATTTGTTCATCGTGCTGAGAGGCCTCTCATCCGTTATGGTCCAATGTTTACCCGGGACCAGGAGAGGATGGTGAATCTGAACAACATCTACAACTGCAATGACATAGAAGCTCTGTGGATGCTTCGAATGAAAAGTGCACTATGTGCCAGGCTTGTGCAGACCTTCAGGAGCAGGGGTACTAGAAGATAGCATCCCCACGAGTGTGGAAGAGCAAGTAGCCATGTTCCTTCATGTTGTTGGTCATAACCAGAGGTTCATATGCACAACACCTTCAGGAGATCAATGGAGACCATCTCTAGGTACTTCAGGCAAGTGATGTATGTTGTTGGGGAGCTCAGAGGAGAGATGATTGTGTCATCAACCGGCCGGAGTCCTACCAAGATTCACACTAGCCCAATATGGTATCTGAAGGAAATATGCCCTAGAGGCAATAATAAAGTTATTATTTATTTCCTTATATCATGATAAATGTTTATTATTCATGCTAGAATTGTATTAACTGGAAACATGATACATGTGTGAATACATACAAACAGAGTGTCACTAGTATGCCTCTACTTGACTAGCTCGTTGATCAAAGATGGTTATGTTTCCTAGCCATAGACAAAGAGTTGTCATTTGATTAACGGGATCACATCATTAGGAGAATGATGTGATTGACTTGACCCATTCCGTTAGCTTAGCACTTGATCGTTTAGTTTGTTGCTATTGCTTTCTTCATGACTTATACATGTTCCTATGACTATGAGATTATGCAACTCCCGTTTACCGGAGGAACACTTTGTGTGCTACCAAATGTCACAATGTAATTGGGTGATTATAAAGGTGCTCTACAGGTGTCTCCGAACGTACTTGTTGGGTTGGCGTATTTCGACATTAGGATTTATCACTCCGATTGTCGGAGAGGTATCTCTAGGCCCACTCGGTAATACACATCACTTAAGCCTTGCAAGCATTGCAACTAATGCGTTAGTTGCGGGATGATGTGTTACGGAACGAGTAAAGAGACTTGCCGGCAACGAGATTGAACTAGGTATTGAGATACCGACGATCGAATCTCGGGCAAGTAACATACCGATGACAAAGGGAACAACGCATGTTGTTATGCGGTTTGACCGATAAAGATCTTCGTAGAATATGTAGGAGCCAATATGAGCATCCAGGTTCCGCTATTGGTTATTGACCGGAGACGTGTCTCGGTCATGTCTACATAGTTCTCGAACCCGTAGGGTCCGCACGCTTAAAGTTCGATAACAGTTATATTGTGAGTTTATGGTTTTTGATGTACCGAAGGTAGTTCGGAGTCCCGGATATGATCACGGACATAACGAGGAGTCTTGAAATGGTCGAGACATAAAGATCGATATATTGGACGACTATGTTCGGACACCGGAATGGTTTCGGGGATTTTCGGGCATATACCGGAGTACCGGGGGTTACCGGAACCCCCCGGGGAGACTAATGGGCCTATTGGGCCCTAATGGAGAAGAGGAGGGGCGGACAAAGGGCAGTCGCGCGCCCCCTCCCCCAGTCCGAATTGGACAAGGAGGGGGGCGGCGCCCCCCTTTCCTTTCCCCTCTCTCTTTCCTTCCCTCTCCTCTCCTACTCCCACATGGAAAGGGAGAGTCCTACTCCCGGTGGGAGTAGGACTCCTCATGGGGAGCGCCTAGGGTGGCCGGCCCCCTCCTCCTCCTCCACTCCTTTATATACGCGGAGGGAGGCACCCCTTGGAGACACAACAATTGATCTCTTGAATCTTTTAGCCGTGTGTGGTGCCCCTCTCCACCATAGTCCACCTCGATAATATCATAGCGGTGCTTAGGCGAAGTCCTGCGACGGTAGAACATCAACATCGTCACCACGCTGTTGTGTTGATGGAACTCTCCCTCAAAGCTCGGCTGGATCGGAGTTCGAGGGACGTCATCGAGTTGAACGTGTGCAGAACTCAGAGGTGTCGTGCGTTCGGTACTTAATCGGTCGGATCGTGAAGACATATGACTACATCAACCGCGTTGTGCTAACGCTTCCGCTCTCGGTCTACGAGGGTACGTGGACACACTCTCCCCTCTCGTTGCTATGCATCACCATGATCTTGCGTGTGCGTAGGAATTTTTTTGAAATTACTACGTTCCCCAACAGTGGCATCCGAGCCAGGTTTTATGCGTTGATGTTATATGCACGAGTAGAACACAAGTGAGTTGTGGGCGATACAAGTCATACTGCTTACCAGCATGTCATACTTTGGTTCGGCGGTATTGTTGGATGAGGCGGCCCGGACCGACATTACGCGTACGCTTACGCGAGACTGGTTCTACCGACGTGCTTTGCACACAAGTGGCTGGCGGGTGCGAGTTTCTCCAACTTTAGTTGAACCGAGTGTGACTATGCCCGGTCCTTGAGAAGGTTAAAATAGCACTAACTTGACGAACTATCATTGTGGTTTTGATGCGTAGGTAAGAACGGTTCTTGCTCAGCACATAGCAGTCACGTAAAACTTGCAACAACAAAGTAGAGGACGCCTAACTTGTTTTTGCAGGGCATGTTGTGATGTGATATGATCAAGACATGATGCTATATTTTATTGTATGAGATGATCATGTTTTGTAACCGAGTTATCGGCAACTGGTAGGAGCCATATGGTTGTCGCTTTACTGTATGCAATGCAATCGCCCTGTAATTGCCTTACTTTATCACTAAGCGGTAGCGATAGTCGTAGAAGCAATAGTTGGCGAGATGACAACGATACTACGATGGAGATCAAGGTGTCGCGCCGGTGACGATAGTGATCATGACGGTGCTTCGGAGATGAAGATCACAAGCACAAGATGGTGATGGCCATATCATATCACTTATATTGATTGCATGTGATGTTTATCTTTTATGCATCTTATTTTGCTTTGATTGATGGTAGCATTATAAGATGATCTCTCACTAAATTTCAAGATAAAAGTGTTCTTCCTGAGTATGCACCGTTGCCAAAGTTCGTCGTGCCCAGACACCACGTGATGATCGGGTGTGATAAGCTCTACGTCCATGTACAACGGATGCAAGCCAGTTTTGCACACGCAGAATACTCAGGTTAAACTTGACGAGCCTAGCATATGCAGATATGGCCTCGGAACACTGAGACCGAAAGGTCGAGCGTGAATCATATAGTAGATATGATCAACATAATGATGTTCACCATTGAAAACTACTCCATTTCACGTGATGATCGGTTATGGTCTGTGTTGATTTGGATCACGTGATCACTTAGATGATTAGAGAGATGTCTATCTAAGTGGGAGTCCTTAAGTAATATGATTAATTGAACTTAAATTTATCATGAACTTAGTACCTGATAGTATTTTGCATGTCTATGTTTGTTGTAGATAGATGGCTCGTGCTGTTGTTCCGTTGAATTTTAATACGTTCCTTGAGAAAGCAAAGTTGAAAGATGATGGTAGCAATTACACGGACTGGGTTCGTAACTTGAGGATTATCCTCATTGCTGCACAGAAGAATTACGTCCTGGAAGCACCGCTGAGTGCCAAACCTGCTGCTGGAGCAACACCAGATGTTATGAACACCTGGCAGAGCAAAGCTGATGACTACTCGATAGTTCAGTGTGCCATGCTTTACGGCTTAGAACCGGGACTTCAACGACGCTTTGAACGTCATGGAGCATATGAGATGTTCCAGGAGTTGAAGTTAATATTTCAAGCAAATGCCCGGATTGAGAGATATGAAGTCTCCAATAAGTTCTATAGCTGCAAGATGGAGGAGAATAGTTCTGTCAGTGAGCATATACTCAAAATGTCTGCGTATCATAATCACTTGACTCAACTGGGAGTTAATCTTCCTGTTGATAGTGTCATTGACAGAGTTCTTCAATCACTAACATCAAGATACAAAAGCTTCGTGATGAACTATAATATGCAAGGGATGAATAAGACAATTCCCGAGCTCTTCGCAATGCTAAAAGTTGCGGAGGTAGAAATTAAAAAGGAGCATCAAGTGTTGATGGTCAATAAGACCGCTAGTTTCAAGAAAAAGGGCAAAGGGAAGAAGAAGGGGAACTTCAAGAAGAACAGCAAACAAGTTGCTGCTCAGGAGAAGAAACCCAAGTCTGGACCTAAGCCTGAGACTGAGTGCTTCTACTGCAAACAGACTGGTCACTGGAAGCGGAACTGCCCCAAGTATTTGGCGGATAAGAAGGATGGCAAGGTGAACAAAGGTATATGTGATATACATGTTACTGATGTGTACCTTACCAGAGCTCGCAGTAGCACCTGGGTATTTGATACTGGTTCTGTTGTTAATATTTGCAACTCGAAACAGGGACTACGGATTAAGCGAACACTGGCTAAGGACGAGGTGACGATGCGCATGGGAAATGGTTCCAAAGTCGTAATTGTTATTTGGTGCCAGCGTCGAGCATGAACATTATATCTGGATCTTGTTTAATGCGAGATGGTTATTCATTTAAATCTGAGAATAATGGTTGTTCTATTTATATGAGTAATATCTTTTATGGTCATGCACCCTTAAAGAGTGGTCTATTTTTGATGAATCTCGATAGTAGTGATACACATATTCATAATGTTGAAGCCAAAAGATGTAGAGTTGATAATGATGGTGCAACTTATTTGTGGCACTGCCGTTTGGGTTATATTGGTATAAAGCGCATGAAGAAACTCCATACTGATGGACTTTTGAAATCACTTGATTATGAATCACTTGGTACTTGCGAACCATGCCTCATGGGCAAGATGACTAAAGCGTCGTTCTCTGGAACTATGGAGCGGGCAACTGATTTGTTGGAGATCATATATACTGATGTATGTGGTCCAATGAATGTTGAGGCTCGCGGCGGGTATCGTTATTTTCTCACCTTCACAGATGATTTAAGCAGATATGGGTATATCTACTTAATGAAACATAAGTCTGAAACATTTGAAAAGTTCAAAGAATTTCAGAGCGAAGTTGAAAATCATCGTAACAAGAAAATAAAGTTTCTACGATCTGATCGTGGAGGAGAATATTTGAGTTACAAATTTGGTCTACATTTGAAACAATGCGGAATAGTTTCACAACTCACGCCATCCGGAACACCACAGCGTAATGGTGTGTCCGAACGTCGTAATTGTACTTTACTAGATATGGTGCGATCTATGATGTCTCTTACTGATTTACCGCTATCATTTTGGGGTTATGCTTTAGAGACGGCCGCATTCATGTTAAATAGGGCACCATCAAAATCCCTTGAGACGACACCTTATGAACTATGGTTTGGCAAAAAACCAAAATTGTTGTTTCTTAAAGTTTGGGGATGTGACGCTTATGTGAAAAAGCTTCAACCTGATAAGCTCGAATCCAAATTAGGGAAATGTGTCTTCATAGGATACCCAAAGGAAACTGTTGGGTACACCTTCTATCACAGATCCGAAGACAAGACATTCGTTGCTAAGAATGGATATTTTCTAGAGAAGGAGTTTCTCTCGAAAGAAGTGAGTGGGAGGAAAGTAGAACTTGATGAGGTAATTGTACCTGCTCCCTTATTGGAAAGTAGTTCATCGCAGAAACCGGTTCCTGTGACATCTACACCAATTAGTGAGGAAGCTAATGATGATGATCATGAAACTTCAGATCAAGTTACTACCGAACCTCGTAGGTCAACCAGAGTAAGATCCGCACCAGAGTGATACGGTAATCCTGTTCTGGAGGTCATGTTACTAGATCATGACGAACCTACGAACTATGAGAAAGCGATGATGAGCCCAGATTCCACAAAATGGTTTGAGGCCATGAAATCTGAGATGGGATCCATGTATGAGAACAAAGTGTGGACTTTGGTTGGCTTGCCCGATGATCGACAAGCCATCAAGAATAAATGGATCTTCAAGAAGAAGACAGACGCTCACGGTAATGTTACTGTCTACAAAGCTCGACTTGTTGCGAAAGGTTTTCGACAAGTTCAAGGAGTTGACTACGATGAGACCTTCTCCCCCGTAGCGATGCTTAAGTCCGTCCGTATCATGTTAGCTATTGCCGCATTTTATGATTATGAAATTTGGCAATTGAATGTAAAGACTGCATTCCTGAATGGATTTCTGGAAGAAGAGTTGTATATGATACAATCTGAAGGTTTTATCAATCCAAAGGGTGCTAACAAAGTGTGCAAGCTCCAGCGATCCATTTATGGACTGGTGCAAGTGAGGGAGTCCTGGATTAGGGGGTCTCCGGACAACCGGATTATATCCTTTGGCCGGACTGCTGGACTATGAAGATACAAGATTGAAGACTTCGTCTTGTGTCCGGATGGGACTCTACTTGGCGTGGAAGGCAAGCTAGACAATACGGATAAGAATGGCAATTTTATCCATGGACATGGATACCCGCGGATACCCGATCCGAATGGATAGGGTTTGGGTACATTTATACGCCCATGGGCAGCATCCATACCCGACCTGTTTACTCCCGGGTAGGGCATGGATATAATTATGTATCCGTGGATATACCCAAACCCGACCCGATAGTATGACTTGTGTGGCAAAATTTGATGATTCCCATTATTCCATCTTCCAATGTATTTTTTCTTTATAAAAAGTGAAAAGAAATTGTGCAATCCCCACCGTAACTTACTCTGCCTCTTCTTATTCCTCTATCTCCTCGTTAAACATCTCACCATTAAGCATAATCTCCGTCTCCTCGACTTGCTCCTCGCGCAGCCCAAGATGCAGCCGCCGGTGTCGCTAGCCTTTACCTCTACATATGGTGCAGTGTAAGCGTGCAACACTTCAGCATCCAGCGCCACCTAGCCCAACTCCAAATCCTCTGGACCCCTTCATCGGCTGCTCCTCGCACGTAGGCGTACTGCGGCGGGCCGACGCAAGTCTCCGACCTGCGATGGAGAGCAAACCTATGCGGAACGGCGCGACATACAAAATCGCTGCTGCGTGCAGGACCAGGAGCACGGGGGTGTAGGGATACGGGTGCAGACCAAGTAGATGACCATGACCGTGCCGAGGAGGTGAGGAACACACCAAACAGACATCAGTCAGGATAAGGTTTTCTTGTTTGCTGATGAATATCTCTCACATATTCTGGTGTTCCTGTACGTGGTTGTGCAACATGTGCTTGTTCCCTGAACCCCTCTCACCATGTCTGCAAATTAAGTATTTCTTTTAGTTTAGAGTAGTATTTGGAGAAGTTGTGATCTTTTTTGTTTGTGGATCCCTCTCATGTAAGTCTGCAAATCAAGTATTTCTTTCAGTTTATAGTAGTAATGGGAGTAGTATTAGTATTTTTGTTCCTTGAATCCCTCCCACTATTGTCTAAAATTAAGTGTTTCTTTTGGTTTACAGCAGTAATTGGAGCAGCAGTAATTTTTGTGTTCCCTGAATACCTTTCTTGTATGTTTGCAAATTAAGTATTTGTTGCAGTTCACAGTACAAATTGGAAGAGATTTACAGAGTTAGGTAATTTTCGTTGGTTACCAAATGAGCACATATCATATTGGGATACATGGCGTGATCTGTATCTATGCATGTTAATTAGCAATTATGTTTTACCACGTCAGTGTATTTTAACCTACAGGGTTGTGAATGTCTAAGATTCATTGGAATTTGACTTGTAATCTGGGCAATTCTATCTTATATTCCCTAAAAGAGGAAAGATACAAAAAATATTTTAGGTTGGTAATTACCATTAATTACAATTTAGATAACACAATATTTTCAAATCTGTACAGTTTAGACATTATGTACTTGGCTCACTTTAACAGAAATTGGAGATTGTCTTTTTTTTTGCATGTACAATTCAATATCTTCTCATGATGGAGCACAAGGCCCTGTTGCAGTTAGCCCTAGAAATGTTCACTCTGCTGGTAGCTCAACATAACGGAAGCCTAGAACATTGGGGTGAAGAATGGGAGGTGACGCATGGTTGTACATGTGCTTACTTGATGTTGTGCTATGCCATTTTGTGAGAAATCGAGATTGAGAAATGATGTTGTGTTCTTAATATGACATTCTGCGAGGATACAGAATTGTGTACTTACGTTTATTTCATGTTATGTCATTTTGTGAGAATCTGAGAGCTTATTTGGTGATGTGGACTTGCCTATGTCATTTTGTGAGAATCTAAGAGCTTGTTTGATGTTATGAACTTGTGCTACATCATTTTGTGAGAATTTGAGAACTTATGTGAATGTTGTGCTTCGTCTGATGTATATGTGCTAAGAGAACCCGATGGATATCCATACCCAGTGGATATTCATCGGGTTTGGACATGGATATAATTTTTCGCCCATGGATTTTTTTATGGACGGGCACATAATGTCTTCATGGATTTGGATATGGATTTGATATTGTTCAACCCGAGCCGAACCCGACCCATTGCCATCCTCGGCCCCTGGATCCCAGATCGGGTAAGGGTTCGGATTCAATTCCACCCACCCACCCAAACATAAGCGGTCTTTCCCACATCGATCCCCAGAAAACAGTACATCACTATTGGGCCAGATTCCTTCTTGCGATAAACAAGGATAAGGACTGTCGCGAGGAAGACGCAATCCTATTTTTCTGCAATAATTGCACGGACAAGGGAATCCTTAACGCCATAAATCGCCGTGAGATAACACGCTTCGCTGACTTGGCGTCCATAGTACGAAAGTACTGTGTGATGGAAAGTGCCTGGAAAACCGAAACAAACTTTTGGGATAATCCGGCCCTGAATACAAACCCAGTCTGAAATAAAAGGGTGCATTATCACAATACACCCGGGTTAACTACCAAAAAGCAAAAACCCTCTATAGGGCATGGAACCGTACTGGAGGGATGGCTCATCAGACCCTGCAAAATTGACGGTACAGCGGATACAATACCAACGCACAACCTTAGAGCATGTTGGATACTCCGGCAGGTGGCCAAAAGTGGTGAGGATCTTCTTATCCCAAATACCACAGAGCACCATCCCGTGGATAACAATACGGTGTCAACAGTCTTCGAGACCTTCGCGTCAAATAATAGGCGCAAGCGAACACTCCGAAGCGTGGCCGAAATCTTCCACATAGCGGCAGTAAATCCATGGAGTGACATGGCTATTACCTTCAATGCCAGTGACGAACCTAAATTCCGAACAGCCCGAGCACCAGCCGCACTGGTCCTCAGTCCAATCGTGGACGGCTTTCGACTCACCAAAGTACTCATGGACGGCGGCAGTGGATTAAACCGTATCTATGAGGAAACTCTTCAAAAGATGGAAATAGACTGGAGCCGCATTGAGCAAAGTAGCACAACCTTTGAGGAATCATACCCAGTCCGGAAGCACGCTGTGCTGGGAAAATCACACTAGATGTGGTATTCGGCACGCCGGATAATTACAGGTCCGAAGAAATCACATTCCAAGTGGCCCCGTTCAGCAGTGGTTATCACGCTCTTTTAGGACGGGAGGCATTCACAATCTTCCAAGCGTACCCCATTATGGGTACATGAAGCTCAAAATGCCCGGGCCCAACGGAATCATCACTCTCGCCAGTGATCCGGACACAGCACTCCGTGCCGAAAACAAAACAGCCGCACTAGCCCTCGAGGCATTATCTGAAGCCCTCTCGGCCGAGGTATTAACCACGCTACGCTCTATAGTGGACAAGGACGACGTGATACTTGACAAGAGATCCAAGTCCACCTCTTTTAAACCAGCGGATGAAATAGTCAAATTTCAAGTCCACCCAACGGACCCTACAAAAACAGCCTCCATCGGGGCATAGTTAAACCCCGTTGTGGACGCCGCACTACGAGAGTTCCTGCGCGAGAACTGGGACATATTCGCCTGGCACCCCTCAGACATGCCAAGAATCCCACGCGGGCTGGCCGAGCATAGCCTCAACATCCTAAAGGGATTTAAGCCGGTCAAGCAAACTCTCCGGCTTTTCTCCGAACCTAAGAGACAGGCCATGGGAGAGGAACTAGCCAAGTTATTGGAGGCCGGATTCATCAGAGAAATAAAACACCCGAACTGGCTAGCAAATCTGGTGATGGTACCAAAGAAGGACAAATCATGGCGCCTTTGTGTTCATTTTAAAGACCTCAATAAAGCTTGCCCAAAGGATCCCTTCCCCCTCCCACGCATCGATCAAATCATTGATGCTACTGCAGGACACGAGTCATTGTGTTTTCTCGACGCATACTCCGGTTACCACCAAATCAAGATGGCGGAGTCCGACCATGCCGCAACGGCATTCATCACACCATACGGTCCCTTCTATTTTAACACAATGCCTTTTGGGCTCAAAAACGCCGACGCAACATATCAGCGCATGATTCAGACATGTCTGGAGAAACAAATCGGCGAAACAGTAGAGGCATACATAGACGATGTGGTCGTCAAAACCAAACACGTCGACTCTTTGATAGACGACTTGAGGCTCACATTCGACAACCTCCGAACATACGACATCAAGCTCAATCCGGAAAAATGCGTTTTCGGCGTACCAACCGGAAAGCTCCTGGGCTTTATTGTCTCCAGTAGAGGTATTGAGGCTAATCCGGCCAAAATCCGAGCTTTGTCACAGTTGGCCACCCCAACAGACCTCAAGCAAATCCAGAAGTTAACTGGATGCGTGGCGGCTCTAAGCCGATTTATCTCCCGCTTAGGAGAAAAGGCTTTACCCCTTTATCGCCTCCTTCGGCGCACCGAACACTTCGAGTGGACAGCCGCGGCCATAGCCGGACTGGAAGAAATAAAAGTCATTTTGGCAACCAACCCAATCCTGGCCGCGCCAAACATCGGTGAACCAATGCTGTTGTACATAGCGGCAACTCATCAAGTTGTCAGCGCAGTGCTCGTTGTCGAATAAGAAGCAGATGAACACAAATTCCCTCTTCAAAAGTCGGTATACTATGTATCCACTGTCCTCACTCCATGCAAATCACGGTACCCACATTATCAAAAGATAGCCTATGCGGTATTCATGCATCCCGGAAGCTGCGACACTACTTTCAAGAGTGTTCGATTACAGTAGCCTCAGAAGTGCCACTTAATGATATTATAAACAACCGCGACGCTACGGGCCGGATTGCCAAATGGGCCATTGAGCCCCTCCCGTTCGACATAACATACAAATCTCGACGAGCCATCAAGTCGCAAGTATTGGTCGACTTCGTCGCCGAATGGACGGAGGCCGAACTCCCTAAAGAGTACGGCGCATATTCCAATTGGATCATGCACTTCGACGGTTCTAAAATGTTGGCTGGACTAGGGGCTGGCGTCGTCCTGACGTCCCCAACCGGAGATACCGTTCAGTACATACTGCAAATATTGTATACAGACTCTAACAATGCAGTCGAATACGAAGCTTTGTTGCATGGTCTTCGGATGGCAGTCTCCATGGGCATTCAATGCTTGGAGGTGCGTGGGGATTCAAACCTCGCAATATCCCAAATAAATGGAGATTTTGACACCAAGGATCCGAAAATGGCGGCCTATCAAAACGCCGTCCTAAAAATGTCAGCTCGGTTCGAGGGGCTCGAATTTCACCATGTGGCTCGGGAAAACAATCAGGCGGCGGATATCCTCGCCCGCATCGGCGCAAAACGCGATGCAGTCCCCCCCCCCAACATATTTTTGGAAAGGCTATTTAAACCATCCGTAGTATGGGAAGGGGACACCGGTAACAGCAGTCCGGACCCGGCCAAAATACCCGATACCGAACTCTCTGACACAATCGGAGGCCCCGCCACCGAAATAACACCTTCAACCCACGAAATAATGGCCATTATTGCCCCGTGGACTGAACCATTCCTGGCCTACCTAACTAGACAAGAACTTCCGGAGGACCAAAATGAGGCACGCTGCATAGTGCGGCGATCCAAGGCCTACAGGGTCCATGAGGGAGAATTGTACAAAAAAAGTACTACCGGAGTCCTTCAAAGGTGCATCTCCGAAGTGGAGGGGCGGAATCTTTTGGCAGAAATCCACGCCGGACTCGGCGGTCATCACGCTACAGCCCGGGCTCTTGTAAGCAAGGCCTTCCGTACATGATTCTATTGGCCAACGTCCCGGGCAGATGCACAGGACTTGGTCCAACGTTGCGCCGGTTGCTAGCTCTTTGCAAATCAAAGCCACATGCCGCCCACCGCCCTCCAAACAATCCCCATTACATGGCCCTTTGCGGTCTGGGGGCTTGACATGGTTGGACCCCTTAAAGGGGGAACCCACAAGAAAAAATACTTATTGGTCATGGTGGATAAATTCACCAAATGGATAGAGGCCAAACCTGTTAAAACAGCCGAATCCGGACCGGTGATAGACTTCATATCCGGGGTTGTACACCGTTATGGTGTCCCCCACAGCATCATCACTAATAATGGCACGAACTTCACGGCCGACGAGGTAAAACTCTGGTGCAGCAAAATGGGCATCAAGCTCGATTATTCTTCAGTCTATCACCCACAAACCAACCGTCAAGTCGAGCGAGCAAATGTTCTTATAATGAGCGGCATTAAACCCAGATTAGTGCGCTCCTTAACGGAGTCTAACACGCACCGGGTAGAGGAGCTCGACTCCGCGGATATACACCCTTCTTTATGGTGTATGGCGCAGAGGCAGTCTTGCCCTGTCACATAATTCATGACTCACCTCGAGTGCGATGTACGAAGAAAGAGAAGCCGAGCTCGATCGGAAGGACAGTCTGGACACCCTGGAAGAGGAGCGCGACGTAGCCAAAGCCCGTTCCACATTTTATCAGCAACAGGCTCGCAGATACCAAAGCAGAGAAGTACGGGCCAAAACTTATAACATTGGCGAACTAGTTCTACGCCTGCCGGATAAGAAAAAGAACAAGCTCGAGCCCAAATGGGAAGGTCCTTTCATTATTGACCAAGTTCTGGCCGGTGGAGCGTACCGACTGCGGGATGCATCGACTAGTCGACTCGAGCCGAACCCATGGAACGCGGCCAGGCTCCGAAGATTCTACGCCTAGCACCGGACTCTATGTTAGTCCCCTCCCTTTGTCCATTTTCTGCATATACATCACCTGTCTTGTTTCTCTTTCTTTCCTTCTTTTATTATTTCTCTAGGCCTTCAAGGGTCACCTTGTGCCTCGCTTGTACATTACAGATGCGCTAGCCGCACTCTTCATACCTGGGGGCTTCTTTCACAGAAGCTTAAATTATTTATCTGGGCCTCATGCCCAACACATGTGTTATACTTCCGCATGTACCTTTTTTCACCATTATATGCATCGATATGACTTAAGTTTTGGCCAAGCTAGGTTGCTTGGCTCTTGTATTTATGCCCTACATTCCCGTTAATTCGGCTAGGGCATAAGGGGAGCACCTCTGCGATTGTTACTGTCGGGTCAGTCGGATGTGTACCTCAGACTGGGTGAAGCCGAAAGCTGGCGTTCTTAAGGGAATATTCGGTCGGTGAACAAAAGATGATTTTTATTTATTGTCCATATCTGCCCCCAGATGTTTTTTCTGCGTTTCCTATCGCGGTCCGGACATGCACTTTAGGGCATGCTTACCCAGGGAAAGGAACCCTTAACGGAACTATTCTCCCTGGAAGATGTTTCTTACTACCCATGTAATATAACATAACTAGTTGGGCACTTGTCTGATAAAGCACTAATGACCCCTACGCCTGGTCTCCACGCGTACCCCGGTTTTATATAACTGAGCGGGTATTCGGATTCACTCCGGACTATCGGGCCCGGAGGTTGAAGCGAAAAGGTCCGCAACGACAAATGATCTACAATCCGGCTAGAAGGCATTATACATGTCACTTTAATTACATAGTCATGCAGACTAACTAAACTCCTCCTCTATACCATCCAACAGGCGGTCTAGCTTACAATCCTGTTGGGAATACTTTGCGGCTAATTCTACTTGCCCATAAACTAAGCTAACAGGGATCTCTTTTTCGTCAGGCCCCACATGTCCGACCTCGGCCATGTGATTTGGGTCTGCCTTGGTATACCGCGTCTTCACCATGGCCCAGGCTTCTCTGGCACCCTGTCGGCAGGCTGATATCTTCCATAATCGGAAGCACCGCCATGCTCCCTTCAGCTTCTCTGCAAGCTCTAAAACGCCTTCTGGCAGGGAGACGGACGGCCACAAGGCCTGGGCAACACCCTGCATCACCTGCCGAACTTGTTCGTGCAGATGTGACAGCTCGGACAGAAGATCACCCGCAGACCCGGGCATTTCCTCCGCGGGACGACCCGTCAGCATACCTACAGACATAACGCTGTTAGTCGACTTCTTCATCGAAATCCTTTAACAGGATTCGTTCAAGCACTTACTGAAAATGCCGCGCCAAAGCCGCTTATTCTCCTTCTCGGAGTCTGCAAGCTGGCCCCGAACGTCTTTTAGTTCAACGCTCAGCTTAACATTGGCATCTTGGAGACTGTTTTTCTCTCGCCTAACCTCAGTCAGCACGCGTTTGCCAGCTTCTAGCTGTCGTATAACATGCTAGTCCTCCAAATTCTCCCCGGATTCATCTGCAACATATGTTGTTAGAACCGCAGCTATGCCGCACACTACATGGTAACCATCACTCTTTAAAGTACATGTTACCAGCGGGAGGCTTTTTCTGTTCCTGCAATGCAGCAAGAGCGGCCCGCAGTTGGGCCTTGCATTCCTCCAGCTCCTGGGACAGCCTAGTATTCTTCTCTATAAGAACCTGCACATTAAAGATGATCCTTAAATCAGTTCTGCTAACTGTTTCAAGTCTCAGGGGCTACTGATACATATAAATCGCCAGATTTACTCACCCGTACATCCTTTACATACCGATTTGTGGCTTTGGCTAGACCATCTTGAGCAGCACAGAGGTACGCCTCTCCAGAATTAAAGGCGTCGAACGCCTCTGGTGAGAAACAAGTGTCGCGGAGTACGGCCCGGCGGCGCCTATGATTCATGGCGCTTTCCACTTCTGAGTTTGTAGCGGATAATCTATCTGCATCCTCTGTAGGGGGATTATCCGGTGCCTGCCCCATGTCGGCTTCCGCCTCCATGTCCGGTCCTGGCGCCCGACTGGTGGAAGCTTGATTGGCAGCATCGCCGGACATATTCCGGCGAGCGTTTTTTCTGTTAAAGAAACGCGGGCGTCATTACATTTTGAGAAAGGCGACAACCATGGAGCGAGGTTTTTCCTATACCTTTGCGCCGGTGTCTCCGTCCTGACCGCCTTCCTTTTTGGCCTACCCAGCCTCGACGCCTCTTGTTGACGAGTTGTTGCGGGTTCGGCAGGGCGTCCCGAATGCCTTCCTGTAAAAGATGCCATGTGTATATGGTGGGTGAAGTGCCTAAAAGGGGATCCTAGTTTTGGAGTTGGGACTTTTTGATTTTTCTTACCTGCGATGCAGGGAGCAGTCCGGGATAGTCGGCCGTAATGGCCACCAGGGCATCATCGCAGCTTAACTGATAGAACTGCCGGTCTATCAGTTCCACGGAGATAACCGAATCTTCTTTAAATCCGGAGTCGAGGGCCCGGTCAGGGTCCTCTGGTTGTGGAGAAGGGCTGCTGACCTCCTTTATGGCTTTCCGCAGTTCCTGCCGCAAAGTGGCAAGGTGAATACTTACGACTAAGAATGCGGGAAAAATGGGAGCAGGGAGATATAACTTACCCAGCTTGGAGGATTTGTTGGGGAACGTTGCAGAAAACAAAAAATTTCCTACTCGTTTCACCAAGATCATCTAGGAGTTCATCTAGCAACGAGTCATTGGATGCATCTACATACCTTTGTAGATCGCGCACGGAAGCGTTCAAAGAACGGTGATGATGTAGTCGAACACGACGTGATCCAAATCACCGATGACCAAGCGCCGAACGGACGACACCTCCGCGTTCAACACACGTACGGGACGGGAGACGTCTCCTCCTTCTTGATCCAGCAAGGGAGAAGGAGAGGTTGATGAAGATCCAGCAGCACGACGGCGTGGTGGTGGATGCAGGGCGTCACAGTAGCAGGGCTTCGCCTATACTACGCGAGAGAGACGTAACGGGGAGAGAGGGAGGCGCCAGGGGCTGTCGTATGAAGTCCCTCCTCTCCCCCACTATATATAGGAGGGCCAAGGGGGGGTGGTGCGCAGCCTAGGAGATCTGATCTCCTAGGTGCGGCGGCCAGGGGGAGGATTCCCTCCCCCCCAAGGCACCCAGAGGTGCCTTCCACCACTTGGACTCCTCCCCCTTGGAAACCCTAGGCGCATGGGCCTAGTGGGGCTGGTGCCCTTGGCCCATGAAGGCCAAGGCGCACCCCCTACAGCCCATGTGGCCCCCCGGGACAGGTGGCCCCACCCGGTGGGCCCCCGGGACCCCTCCGGTGGTCCCGGTACAATACCGATAACCCCGAAACTTGTCCCGATGGCCGAAACAGCATTTCCTATATATAATTCTTTACCTCCGGACCATTCCGGAACTCCTCGTGACGTCCGGGATCTCATCCGGGACTCCGAACAACATTCGGGTTTCTGCATATACATATCTTCACAACCCTAGCGTCACCGAACCTTAAGTGTGTAGACCCTACGGGTTCGGGAGACAAGCAGACATGACCGAGACGACTCTCCGGTCAATAACCAACAGCGGGATCTAGATACCCATGTTGGTTCCCACATGCTCCATGATGATCTCATCGGATGAACCACGATGTCGAGGATTCAATCAACCCCGTATGCAATTCCCTTTGTCAATCGATATGTTACTTGCCCGAGATTCGATCGTCGGTATCCCAATACCTCGTTCAATCTCGTTACCGGCAAGTCACTTTACTCGTACCGTAATGCATGATCCCGTGACCAGACACTTGGTTACTTTGAGCTCATTATGATGATGCACTACCGAGTGGGCCCAGTGATACCTCTCCGTCATACGGAGTGACAAATCCCGGTCTTGATCCATGTCACCCAACAGACACTTTCGGAGATACCCGTAGTCTACCTTTATAGTCACCCAGTTACGTTGTGACGTTTGGTATACCCAAAGCACTCCTATGGTATCCGGGAGTTACATGATCTCATGGTCTAAGGAAAAGATACTTTGACATTGGAAAACTCTAGCAAACGAACTATACGATCTTGTGCTATGTTTAGGATTGGGTCTTGTCCATCACATCATTCTCCTAATGATGTGATCTCGTTATCAATGACATCTAATGTCCATAGTCAGGAAACCATGACTATCTGTTGATCAACGACCTAGTCAACTAGAGGCTCACTAGGGACATTGTGACGCCCGGATAATTAAGCTACAGTGATCCCCCGCTAATGATGCCACGTCACCTCGGTTACTGTTGATAAACCCTAGATAATTCAAAACCGAAACAAGTTCAAAATTTAATTACAAGAAAACAATAAAAGTTTTCAAACATTGAAATAAAAATGTTCGGTTTGTACTAAATATTACATAGATAATTGAGGTGTAGAAGACACAGTTTTATAAAATGCATAAATATTTTAAATTGAATTAAAACAGAAGAGAAAATAAATAAAAGAAAGGAAATACAAAAAAAAGACAAAACAACAACAAAAAAAGGGAGAAACCCCCTGCCCCCTGGGCTTCGGCCCGGCAGGCCGCACGCCCCCCTCCTTGGGCCTCAGCCCAACCTGGCAAAGGCCGCTAGGCCGGCCCACCTCACTCCCCTTGTCCACCCCACCGAAACCCTAGCCACCACTGACCGCACCCACTTCCCCCCCACTCGTCCCACTTCTCCCCTTCTACGGTGCCTCCCTGATCCAGATCGGGATCGGAGGCACCCGGCCCCGCACCCCGGTCGGTCACCGCAGCGCCACCCTCCCGGTCTCCTTCCTCCCCCTCCAACACCGCGCCATCCTCCCCGACGCCGCTGCTCGACCACCGCGCGACCCGCCGCCGTCGCGCCCGACCCCGACGCAAGCGCCCATCCCCGACGCCCCTGGCGCCGCCACCCGTCGCCCGAAGCCGTCCCCCGCACCACCGGACCTCATCACCACGCCGGAGCGTCGTCCCCGTCCTCCTCCCCACGGGTCGCCCCCGAGCCGCTGCCATGCCCCTCCCGCTCCCATGTGAGCCGCTGCCTCCCTCTTCCTCCATCTCCTCCTCTGTGCGCGCGCGCCACCGTCACCGCGCACTCCCGCTGCATCCCGTGGCCGCCGTCGCGCCGCACTTGCGCGCCGCCCCGCTCCCTGCTGGCGCTGCCGCCTGCGGCTGCTGCGCGCTGCTCTACGTCGCTTGCCGCCTCTGCCTTGGTCGAGGCCGATGCCAACGACCCAGTGCAGCCCCCCCCGTTGCGCTTTTGCCAGCGCCGACGAGCCCTTGCTCGGGTCGTCCTCGTCCGGCCGCACCCTCCACGGCCCCGGCGTCCCCCTTCGGCGACTACCCGCTTCGCCACGGCCCCGCCTCGGCGTGGCCTCGCCGACGTCGCGCCGGCGCCCGTCCACGCACGCTGGCCATCGCCCGGGTCCACCCCATGGCGCCTGGCGTCGCACGCCCGTCGCCCGTTCGGGTTACGCTCCAGGCGCCCGCTAAGGCCCCTGGCCAATGACACGCGGGGTCCACCCGAAAACGAAAAATAATTAAATGAAAAGATATAATGATTAAAATAGTTAGTTGATTAATTAACCAAATGAATTAATTAACCTAATTAATCATGTTAATTAACCTGTTAACTGCTTAATTAGTCTAACTAAAATTGTTAGTTTACTAGTGAGTCAATGACAGGGGGCCCTACCCCCTGTTGACCAGTCAAACCTTGACTGGTCAACTGGGTCCCCCTTGGCCCACTTGTCATCCCCTGGGTACACTTTTGTGTACCCTGTGCTGGGTGCACATAGCATTTATTCAATTAATTTCGAATTAATAATAATTTCAGAATATCATTAAAACTTTGAAAAATTATATAAAATAATCCGTAAGTCAGATGAAAATACTCTGTACATGAAAGTTGCTCAGAACGACGAGACGAACCCGGATACGCAGTCTGTTCGTCCGCTACACATCCATAGCATAGCAAACACGCAACTTTCCCCCTCCGGTTCATCTGTCCGAAAACGCGAAACACCGGGAATACTTTCCCGGATGTTTCCCCCCCTTCGCCGGTATCACCTATCCCTGCGTTAGATCACCTCTAGCACCACGTTTGTCATGTTATGATTTGATTGCTTTGTTATTTATTGTGTTCCCCCTCCGTTACTTCTTTCCGGTAGACTACGAGACCGACGCCGTTGATGCCCCGGTCGACTACGGTGTTGACGACCCCTCTCTCTTGCCAGAGCAACCAGGCAAGCCCCCCCCCCCTTGATCACCAGATATCGCCTACTCTCCTCTATACTGCTTGCATTAGAGTAGTGTAGCATGTTACTGCTTTCCGTTATTCCTATCCTGATGCATAGCCTGTCCTTGCTACTACTGTTGTTACCATTACCTGCTATCCTACTGCTTAGTATAGGATGCTAGTGTTCCATCAGTGGCCCTACACTCTTGTCCGTCTGCCATGCTATACTATTGGGTCGTGATCACTTCGGGAGGTGATCATGGGCATATACGATATACTTTACACAGTTAC
Source organism: Triticum urartu (assembly GCF_056163025.1). Taxonomy (NCBI): domain Eukaryota; kingdom Viridiplantae; phylum Streptophyta; class Magnoliopsida; order Poales; family Poaceae; genus Triticum; species Triticum urartu. The sequence goes on from NC_141876.1 coordinate 528,016,959, forward strand.
ATTACCTGTGATACTGTTCGGAGATGGGGGCTGAAGGGGCAGGTGGCTCCATCCCGGTAGAGGTGGGCCTGGGTTCCCGACGGCCCTCGACTGTTACTTGAGGCGGAGCGACAGGGCAGGTTGAGACCACCTAGGAGAGAGGTGGGCCTGGCCCTAGTCGGCGTTCGTGGATACTTAACACGTTTAACGAGATCTTGGTATTTGATCTGAGTCTGGCTACTGGCCTATACGCACTAACCATCTACGCGGGGACAGTTATGGGCACTCGACGTCGTGGTATCAGCCGAAGCCTTCGTGACGTCAGCAACGGAGCGGCGCGCGCTGGATTGGACTGGAACGCCTACTAGGCTAGGTCTGCTTCCGGCCGCCCACGCAACGTGCAGGTGTGCTAAGGGCGATGGGCCCAGACCCCTGGGCGCTTAGGTTTAGACCTGCGTGCTGACCTCTCTGTTGGTCTAGGTGGGGCTACGACGTGTTGATCTTCCGAGGCCGGGCATGACCCAGAAAAGTGTGTCCGGCCAAATGGGATCGAGCGTGTTGGGTTATGTGGTGCACCCCTGCAGGGAAGTTAATCTATTCGAATAGCCGTGATCTTCGGTAACAGGATGACTTGGAGTTGTACCTTGACCTTATGACAACTAGAACCGGATACTTAATAAAACACACCCTTCCAAGTGCCAGATACAACCGGTGGTCGCTCTCTCACAGGGCGACGAGGGGAGGATCATCGGTTAGGATTATGCTATACGATGCTACTTGGAGGTCTTCAGTTTACTCTCTTCTACATGCTGCAAGACGGAGGCTGCCAGAAGCGTAGACTTCGACAGGATTAGTTATCCCCCTCTTATTCTGGCATTCTGCAGTTCAGTCCACATATGATACCCTTACTCCATTTGATACCCATGCATATGTAGTGTAGCTCCTTGCTTGCGAGTACTTTGGATGAGTACTCACGGTTGCTTTCTCCCTCTTTTCCCCCTATCCCTTTTATCTGGTTGTCGCAACCAGATGTTGGAGCCCAGGAGCCAGACGCCATCTTCGACGACGACTCCTACTACACCGGAGGTGCCTACTACTACGTGATGCCCGCTGACGACGACCAGGAGTAGTTAGGAGGATCCCAGGCAGGAGGCCTGCGCCTCTTTCGATCTATATCCTAGTTTTTGCTAGCCTTCTTAAGGCAAACTTGTTTTTCTTATGTCTGTACTCAGATATTGTTGCTTCCGCTGACTCGTCTATGATCGAGCTCTTGTATTCGAGCCTTCGAGGCCCCTGGCTTGTAATATGATGCTTGTATGACTTATTTTATTTGTAGAGTTGTGTTGTGATATCTTCCCGTGAGTCCCTGATCTTGATCGTACACGTTTGCGTGTATGATTAGTGTACGATTAAATCGGGGGCGTCACAAGTTGGTATCAGAGCCGACTGCCTGTAGGAATCCCCCCTTCCACACTCTTTGGTCGAAGTTGAGTCTAGACATTACAAAAACTTTTACTAACATGGCCGTGTGCCTTACGGGCCCATGTTGCCATTTGGGTGGTATTAGAATCTTTTACTCCTCGATCTTTACTCCGGGATTATGAACTCTCTTCTATTCGGGTTAAACGATTTTTACTAAAATCTAACTTTAGGTTCTCGAAATTACTTTCTCCCGGAGAGCCCCTATAGTCCAGATGATCGCCGGCTGCACCAGAAGATTTCAAAGATACTCTCCGATATTCTCTTGAGACCTTGTGCCGTTGCTTTTGCAATTCCCTTCCATCGAAATATCCCTATGGATAAATACTTACACCTGTCGTGCTTACTTTTATTCCCAGTCGATCTTGTTATTACAAGATACCCCGAGAATATTTTGTGCCTACTGCCTTGTAGTTCTTTGCCACCTGATTACCCCTAAGAATAATTTCTCGCACTTTCCGAGTATCCGCTCATCCCCAGTTGTTCATGTGTTTCTCAATGGTCTTCGAAATACTATTCGATCCTCCAAAAATCCTTAGTAGCTTATTGCTCTGCAATACTTGTCTGCTTGCATTATGGATGCTTTCCATATGTCTGGCAATATTCGTTAGTATCCTTAGGCACCATCATTTTGATCCCTTTGATTCAACATGAGTGCGAATGCACGCAATCATCAGTTGATCCTTTTAATTATCTTTCCGGCTCAGACGTCATTTTAAACATGAGCTGGTTCTCAATAAATCCAATTGTCGTCGATTGTACCCCTAAGGATATTCAACTTATCCATCCCTAATCAGAACATTGCTTCTGATCCATTGATTTGAAAATCATAATTCCTTTGCATTTGAGCTCTGAATTAGTCAGTTGTTTCTAAAGTCTGATCTCCTTGCATTGTTTCTCCCTCTGGTTGAGTACCGATGCTCACACCAGATCCCTTGAGGACCACCAGATCCTTTGTTGGATTTTATCCGACAACGTCCTTCATATTCAATAAGTCTGTGAGCCTTTTCCTCGGATACATAATGCCTTTGGTAAATTGTATCCTCTGCTTTCTCAAGCATGCTCTACTATCGAGCTTGTGTTATTATTCTTGAAATTTGTGGTATATACTCCTAAGATGCCCCGATGGGTTGAACCTATGCCTTCCCCAAATGGTATGAACCCGAAAGTTTTCGCGAGTCATACTCTTCTGTTGTTTCCCCAGATAAAATTTCTACACTACAGCCTCATCAAATGCGAGAAGTAAAATGAAAGGTTATGCATTGAAGAAGTGGGAGTCGACCTTGAGCCTTTGCGTTCGTGCCCATGGACCCAATGTGGAACTTTTCATCGAAGCTTCTTGTAAATGATAATAATCCCCTTGTTATAAGTTCGTCCTGTATCTATGTTTGGTCCTTTGCAATCATGGTTCCGACCATATTTTCTCCTTAATACCATTTCTCGGACAAGTTTAAGCACTTGTCTTCTGCAGAGCAATACCCCAGTCCAACCTCTACTTTGATCTGTCGTCGAGTATTACCCCCTGGTATCTCGAGGATACCACGGGATACATAACTTCTTATGAGTTCTTCATCAACTAATATTCTTGTCGATTCCATTTTTCCAACGGGTTCTCAATTGTTAGAACCCCTCAAGGACACCGACAACTGAATTGAGTCCGCACTACGATTCAACAACTCTTAGTAACCTTCATTACTTACGAGTCTGAACTCGATCACGTCATTCCGAGCCTACTCGGCTATATCATTATCGTGCCAAATTTTAACTATGCTACCTGGTCCTTCTTTCCGGAGCACAATTTCGACGATGGGCTAAGCTTACGTCGATCTTCCTTGTCTTATTGTTTCACCTCAAACAACAAACTTGATTTCAGGTTTGTGTTGTACCCATGGTTCCAATAACCTTTCGCTTCATCATTCGATTGACTTGATGTCATCGCCGACCGATTACATCTCCATGAAACCTCTCGACAGAAATTGTCATGATCATCATCAACATTTCAAGCTCCTCAAGGATATCAATTGAATTCCTGATGAGAAATACCATCCTTGCCCTTGATGATTTGTGTTGTCATCGACCACTCGATTGCCTTCCGTTCAACACAAACTTGTTCGTGTTTTGTGTTATACCTTGAGATCCTTGCTATCCAGCATTTGTTCTCCTTTACCTTGGAGTATTACCATCTTTTATGTCAAGAGTGTTGTGAGAATTTCACCACCTCTTAAGAATTCTTGATATAGGTGATACTTCTTGCCATATCCGTTCATTCCTTGGCCGTGAGTTCAAAAGTTCTAGCAACCCTTTTGCTTTGAAGTTAATGGTCGATATTTCATTCTTAGACCATTGGTTGTCGAATCACCATTCTAACTTTGATCATGCTACCTAAACCCATATTTCGGGTGGACCTTTAAACCACTGTTTAATTGTGTATGTTCTCCTCGAGCATATTTCACTATATCATTTGATCCGACAAATGTTATCTCCTTATCCACATAACTGTGGAGACCCATCTTTTGGGATACCATCGTTGAATTATCACTGAGTCCATCAGCCACCTCCTCATCCTCTCCTTGGCTTAAATGATGAACTCATGATTCGAAACTTGCTTCCATAGATCATTTCCCGAGAATCTTGCAAATCATCTCGTCAATTTGTGTCTCACCTTTTCTTCTCAGGCACCCTAAGTCTGAGGTATCCTGACACCAATCAGATCTGAATCTCGGTCAGATATGATGGTTGGAACATATTTTCAAGAATTATAACATTGATCCTCATATGACCCGGTAAGGTGATGTCATGCCTAGCATGCCTGACCAGAGGACCTAGTGTTATAGTTTCCTCTTCAGCAAGGTTATCGATTCTTCCATGAGGAAATTGTAAAACTTATTCTACAAGTTGTTCTTGATGGATCCTTCGTGCATCCAAACTTTGAACCTTAATTGTTGACCATGTCAATGCTATCTCGAAGCATGTCTGTGGTAGTCCGATTTTCAAAAAAGTGCACTTGAAGCACAATGCTAAATTTTCTTTATCATTTATCCTAACACCGTTGTATGGGTAATATCTTGAGATTCCTCCCCCCTTACCTAAATGGTTTTCTACTTTCTATCCTGTCATGGATATCATGCTCAGCTTGTCCTTGGGAAGGATATACCCTTGAAATATGTGTTTAAACACATTTTCCTTTCCATTGTCCTATTTAATCTGATGACCACCTTTTCCTTTCCATTGGTTTGTTTAAACCCTTTCTATGGTCTATACGATCTAAGCAGTGATAGTTCCATGCTTAGGTAAGCACCTCATTGTACCACTCTTTTAGTAAGACCCTGTTACCATTGTTGATGACATTTCGGTAACCACCGATGGACGAGAACCTTGCCTATTGGCCCACCTCGTTCAACGAGCAGGAAAATGGTTCTCTTCGTCCCTCGCCCTTGGTATCGATATTATTGCCGACATAACTGACAGGCTACCCTCTGACATGTCTTGCTATCATGGCCGTGCCAGATGTCGACGCCCTTCCTACTTTAACCACATGGTGGGCCCATAACCCACAGTTCCACAGCATCGAAACCTGACTCTCCTGTACAACCTATTGTCAAAGTTATTCCTCGCGCTTGACTTCATATGTAATTCACGTGCCACCTGTCTGTTGATCTATTCTGGTATCAGATGCACTGCTTATTCACATTGCTCTAAACCCCTTCAACACATCGTTTCAGGGAACGACGATTGTCTATCCGCTTCAAACTCCTTATTGTACCTTCTTACCTTACTCTCGATTTGTTCAACTCGAGAGATACTCATCTGTTCATTCACGGGAAAACCCCAGACGATTACCCCTTAAGCATTCTGTCTTAGCCGAGCTACCCCTTACCTTTTCGTAAGTATAATGAAGATCCCGAAGACAGGATGACGACTTCATCATTTTGACCTGAAGCAGAAGTATGAAGGCATCAATATATATTGGATTGACCTCTTCGAGAAGAGCAACCAACACCGAGAAGATCCGTTAGAATTTCGTAACCAATCTCTGCCCCTTACCCTCCTAAATCTCGGGACGAGATTTCTTGTAGTGGAGGAGAATTGTGACGCCCGGATAATTAAGCTACAGTGATCCCCCGCTAATGATGCCACGTCACCTCGGTTACTGTTGATAAACCCTAGATAATTCAAAACCGAAACAAGTTCAAAATTTAATTACAAGAAAACAATAAAAGTTTTCAAACATTGAAATAAAAATGTTCGGTTTGTACTAAATATTACATAGATAATTGAGGTGTAGAAGACACAGTTTTATAAAATGCATAAATATTTTAAATTGAATTAAAACAGAAGAGAAAATAAATAAAAGAAAGGAAATACAAAAAAAAGACAAAACAACAACAAAAAAAAGGGAGAAACCCCCTGCCCCCTAGGCTTCGGCCCGGCAGGCCGCACGCCCCCCTCCTTGGGCCTCAGCCCAACCTGGCAAAGGCCGCCAGGCCGGCCCACCTCACTCCCCTTGTCCACCCCACCGAAACCCTAGCCACCACTGACCGCACCCACTTCCCCCCCACTCGTCCCACTTCTCCCCTTCTACGGTGCCTCCCTGATCCAGATCGGGATCGGAGGCACCCGGCCCCGCGCCCCGGTCGGTCACCGCAGCGCCACCCTCCCGGTCTCCTTCCTCCCCCTCCAACACCGCGCCATCCTCCCCGACGCCGCTGCTCGACCACCGCGCGACCCGCCGCCGTCGCGCCCGACCCCGATGCAAGCGCCCATCCCCGACGCCCCTGGCGCCGCCACCCGTCGCCCGAAGCCGTCCCCTGCACCACCGGACCTCGTCACCACGCCGGAGCGTCGTCCCCGTCCTCCTCCCCACGGGTCGCCCCCGAGCCGCTGCCATGCCCCTCCCGCTCCCATGTGAGCCGCTGCCTCCCTCTTCCTCCATCTCCTCCTCTGTGCGCGCGCGCCACCGTCACCGCGCACTCCCGCTGCATCCCGTGGCCGCCGTCGCGCCGCACTTGCGCGCCGCCCCGCTCCCTGCTGGCGCTGCCGCCTGCGGCTGCTGCGCGCTGCTCTACGTCGCTTGCCGCCTCTGCCTTGGTCGAGGCCGATGCCAACGACCCAGTGCAGCCCCCCCCCCCCCGTTGCGCTTTTGCCAGCGCCGACGAGCCCTTGCTCGGGTCGTCCTGGTCCGGCCGCACCCTCCACGGCCCCGGCGTCCCCCTTCGGCGACTACCCGCTTCGCCACGGCCCCGCCTCGGCGTGGCCTCGCCGACGTCGCGCCGGCGCCCGTCCACGCACGCTGGCCATCGCCCGGGTCCACCCCATGGCGCCTGGCGTCGCACGCCCGTCGCCCGTTCGGGTTACGCTCCAGGCGCCCGCTAAGGCCCCTGGCCAATGACACGCGGGGTCCACCCGAAAACGAAAAATAATTAAATGAAAAGATATAATGATTAAAATAGTTAGTTGATTAATTAACCAAATGAATTAATTAACCTAATTAATCATGTTAATTAACCTGTTAACTGCTTAATTAGTCTAACTAAAATTGTTAGTTTACTAGTGAGTCAATGACAGGGGGCCCTACCCCCTGTTGACCAGTCAAACCTTGACTGGTCAACTGGGTCCCCCTTGGCCCACTTGTCATCCCCTGGGTACACTTTTGTGTACCCTGTGCTGGGTGCACATAGCATTTATTCAATTAATTTCGAATTAATAATAATTTCAGAATATCATTAAAACTTTGAAAAATTATATAAAATAATCCGTAAGTCAGATGAAAATACTCTGTACATGAAAGTTGCTCAGAACGACGAGACGAACCCGGATACGCAGTCTGTTCGTCCGCTACACATCCATAGCATAGCAAACACGCAACTTTCCCCCTCCGGTTCATCTGTCCGAAAACGCGAAACACCGGGAATACTTTCCCGGATGTTTCCCCCCCTTCGCCGGTATCACCTATCCCTGCGTTAGATCACCTCTAGCACCACGTTTGTCATGTTATGATTTGATTGCTTTGTTATTTATTGTGTTCCCCCTCCGTTACTTCTTTCCGGTAGACTACGAGACCGACGCCGTTGATGCCCCGGTCGACTACGGTGTTGACGACCCCTCTCTCTTGCCAGAGCAACCAGGCAAGCCCCCCCCCTTGATCACCAGATATCGCCTACTCTCCTCTATACTGCTTGCATTAGAGTAGTGTAGCATGTTACTGCTTTCCGTTATTCCTATCCTGATGCATAGCCTGTCCTTGCTACTACTGTTGTTACCATTACCTGCTATCCTACTGCTTAGTATAGGATGCTAGTGTTCCATCAGTGGCCCTACACTCTTGTCCGTCTGCCATGCTATACTATTGGGTCGTGATCACTTCGGGAGGTGATCACGGGCATATACGATATACTTTACACAGTTACATTACCTGTGATACTGTTCAGAGATGGGGGCTGAAGGGGCAGGTGGCTCCATCCCGGTAGAGGTGGGCCTGGGTTCCCGACGGCCCTCGACTGTTACTTGAGGCGGAGCGACAGGGCAGGTTGAGACCACCTAGGAGAGAGGTGGGCCTGGCCCTAGTCGGCGTTCGCGGATACTTAACACGTTTAACGAGATCTTGGTATTTGATCTGAGTCTGGCTACTGGCCTATACGCACTAACCATCTACGCGGGGACAGTTATGGGCACTCGACGTCGTGGTATCAGCCGAAGCCTTCGTGACGTCAGCAACGGAGCGGCGCGCGCTGGATTGGACTGGAACGCCTACTAGGCTAGGTCTGCTTCCGGCCGCCCACGCAACGTGCAGGTGTGCTAAGGGCGATGGGCCCAGACCCCTGGGCGCTTAGGTTTAGACCGGCGTGCTGACCTCTCTGTTGGTCTAGGTGGGGCTACGACGTGTTGATCTTCCGAGGCCGGGCATGACCCAGAAAAGTGTGTCCGGCCAAATGGGATCGAGCGTGTTGGGTTATGTGGTGCACCCCTGCAGGGAAGTTAATCTATTCGAATAGCCGTGATCTTCGGTAACAGGATGACTTGGAGTTGTACCTTGACCTTATGACAACTAGAACCGGATACTTAATAAAACAAACCCTTCCAAGTGCCAGATACAACCGGTGGTCGCTCTCTCACAGGGCGACGAGGGGAGGATCATCGGTTAGGATTATGCTATACGATGCTACTTGGAGGTCTTCAGTTTACTCTCTTCTACATGCTGCAAGACGGAGGCTGCCAGAAGCGTAGACTTCGACAGGATTAGTTATCCCCCTCTTATTCTGGCATTCTGCAGTTCAGTCCACATATGATACCCTTACTCCATTTGATACCCATGCATATGTAGTGTAGCTCCTTGCTTGTGAGTACTTTGGATGAGTACTCACGGTTGCTTTCTCCCTCTTTTCCCCCTATCCCTTTTATCTGGTTGTCGCAACCAGATGTTGGAGCCCAGGAGCCAGACGCCATCTTCGACGACGACTCCTACTACACCGGAGGTGCCTACTACTACGTGATGCCCGCTGACGACGACCAGGAGTAGTTAGGAGGATCCCAGGCAGGAGGCCTGCACCTCTTTCGATCTATATCCTAGTTTTTGCTAGCCTTCTTAAGGCAAACTTGTTTTTCTTATGTCTGTACTCAGATATTGTTGCTTCCGCTGACTCGTCTATGATCGAGCTCTTGTATTCGAGCCTTCGAGGCCCCTGGCTTGTAATATGATGCTTGTATGACTTATTTTATTTGTAGAGTTGTGTTGTGATATCTTCCCGTGAGTCCCTGATCTTGATCGTACACGTTTGCGTGTATGATTAGTGTACGATTAAATCGGGGGCGTCACAGACATGTTGGTGTCTGTTATTCACACATGCATTACGATTTGCGGATAACACAATTATAGCATGAATAAAGACAATTATCATGAACAAGGAAATATAATAATAATGCTTTTATTATTGCCTCTAGGGCATATTTCCAACAGTCTCCCACTTGCACTAGAGTCAATAATCTAGTTACATTGTGATGAATCGAACACCCATGGAATTCTGGTGTTGATCATGTTTTGCTCTAGGGAGAGGTTTAGTCAACGGATCCGCTACATTCAGGTCCGTATGTACTTTACAAATCTCTATGTCTCCATCTTGAACATTTTCACGGATGGAGTTGAAGCGACGCTTGATATGCCTTGTCTTCTTGTGAAACCTGGGCTCTTTGGCAAGTGCAATAGCTCCAGTGTTGTCACAAAAGAGTTTGATTGGCCCCGACGCATTGGGTATGACTCCTAGGTCAGTGATGAACTCCTTCACCCATATTGCTTCATGTGCTGCCTCCGAGGCTGCCATGTACTCCGCTTCACATGTAGATCCCGCCACGACGCTCTGCTTGCAGCTGCACCAGCTCACTGCTCCACCATTCAACATATACACGTATCCGGTTTGTGACTTAGAGTCATCTAGATCTGCGTCGAAGCTAGCGTCGACGTAACCCTTTACGACGAGCTCTTCGTCACCTCCATAAACGAGAAACATTTCCTTAGTCCTTTTCAGGTACTTCAGGATATTCTTGACCGCTGTCCAGTGTTCCTTGCCGGGATTACTTTGGTACCTTCCTACCAAACTTACGGCAAGGTTTACATCAGGTCTGGTACACAGCATGGCATACATAATAGAACCTATGGCTGAGGCATAGGGGATGACACTCATCTCTTCTATTTCTTCTGCCGTGGTCGGACATTGAGCTGAGCTCAATTTCACACCTTGTAATACAGGTAAGAACCCCTTCTTAGAATGATCCATATTGAACTTCTTCAATATCTTATCAAGGTATGTGCTTTGTGAAAGACCTATGAGGCGTCTTGATCTATCTCTATAGATTTTGATGCCTAATATATAAGCAGCTTCTCCAAGGTCCTTCATTGAAAAACTTTTATTCAAGTAGGCCTTGATGCTGTCCAAGAGTTCTATATTATTTCCCATCAAAAGTATGTCATCCACATATAATATGAGAAATGCTACAGAGCTCCCACTCACTTTCTTGTAAACGCAGGCTTCTCCATAAGTCTGTGTAAACCCAAACGCTTTGATCATCTCATCAAAGCGAATGTTCCAACTCCGAGATGCTTGCACCAGCCCATAAATCGAGCGTTGGAGCTTGCACACTTTGTCAGCATTCTTAGGATCGACAAAACCTTCCGGCTGCATCATATACAATTCTTCCTTAAGGAAACCATTAAGGAATGCCGTTTTGACGTCCATTTGCCATATTTCGTAATCGTAGAATGCGGCAATTGCTAACATGATTCGGACGGACTTTAGCTTCGCTACCGGTGAGAAAGTCTCATCGTAGTCAACCCCTTGAACTTGTCGATAACCCTTAGCGACAAGCCGAGCTTTATAGATGGTCACATTACCATCCGCGTCTGTCTTCTTCTTAAAGATCCATTTATTTTCTATGGCTCGCCGTTCAACGGGCAAGTCAGTCAAAGTCCATACTTCGTTTTCATACATGGATCCTATCTCGGATTTCATGGCTTCTAGCCATTTGTCGGAATCCGGGCCCGCCATCGCTTCTTCATAGCTCGAAGGTTCACCGTTGTCTAACAACATGATTTCCAAGACAGGGTTGCCGTACCACTCTGGTGCGGAACGTGTCCTTGTGGACCTTCGAATTTCAGTAGGAGCTTGATCAGAAGTATCTTGATCATTATCATTAACTTCCTCTCTAGTCGGTGCAGGCACCTCAGGAACATTTTCTTGAGTTGAGCCATTTTCCGGTTCAAGAGGTAATACTTCATCAAGCTCTACTTTCCTCCCACTTACTTCTCTCGAGAGAAACTCTTTCTCTAGAAAGGACCCATTCTTGGCAACAAAGATCTTGCCTTCGGATCTGAGGTAGAAGGTGTACCCAATAGTTTCTTTTGGGTATCCTATGAAGACGCATTTTTCCGACTTGGGTTCGAGCTTTTCAGGTTGAAGTTTCTTGACATAAGCATCGCATCCCCAAACTTTTAGAAACGACAGCTTAGGTTTCTTCCCAAACCATAATTCATACGGTGTCGTCTCAACGGATTTCGACAGAGCCCTATTTAAAGTGAATGCGGCAGTCTCTAAAGCATAGCCCCAAAAAGATAGCGGTAAATCGGTAAGAGACATCATAGACCGCACCATATCCAATAGAGTGCGATTACGACGTTCGGATACACCGTTACGCTGAGGTGTTCCAGGCGGCGTGAGTTGTAAAACTATTCCACATTTTCTTAAGTGTGTGCCAAATTCGTGACTCAAGTATTCTCCTCCACGATCTGATCGTAGAAACTTGATTTTCCTGTCACGTTGATTCTCAACCTCACTCTGAAATTCCTTGAACTTTTCAAAGGTTTCAGACTTGTGTTTCATTAAGTAGACATATCCATATCTACTCAAGTCATCAGTGAGGGTGAGAACATAACGATAGCCACCGCGAGCCTCAACATTCATTGGACCGCACACATCAGTATGTATGATTTCCAATGAGTTGGTTGCTCGCTCCATTGTTCCTGAGAACGGAGTCTTGGTCATTTTACCCATGAGGCATGGTTCGCACGTGTCAAATGATTCATTATCAAGAGACTCTAAAAGTCCATCTGCATGGAGCTTCTTCATGCGTTTGACACCTATGTGACCAAGGCGGCAGTGCCACAAGTATGTGGGACTATCATTATCAACCTTACATCTTTTGGTACTCACATTATGAACATGTGTAGTAATACGCCTGAGATTCATTAAGAATAAACCATTCACCATAGGAGCATGACCATAAAACATATCTCTCATATAAATGGAACAACCATTATTCTCAGATTTAAATGAGTAGCCATCTCGAATTAAACGAGATCCCGATACAATGTTCATGCTCAAAGCTGGCACTAAATAACAGTTATTGAGGTTTAAAACTAATCCCGTAGGTAAATGCAGAGGCAGCGTGCCGACGGCGATCACATCGACCTTGGAACCATTCCCGACGCGCATCGTCACCTCGTCCTTCGCCAGTCTCCGTTTATTCCGCAGCTCCTGCTGTGAGTTACAAATATGAGCAACGGCACCGGTATCAAATACCCAGGAGTCACTACGAGTACTGGTAAGGTACACATCAATTACATGTATATCAAATATACCTTTGGTGTTGCCGGCCTTTTTGTCCGCTAAGTATTTGGGGCAGTTCCGTTTCCAGTGACCCTTCCCTTTGCAATAAAAGCACTCCGTCTCAGGCTTGGGTCCATTCTTTGGCTTCTTCCCGGCAGCTTGCTTGCCGGGCGCGGCAACTTCCTTGCTGTCCTTCTTGAAGTTCTTTTTACCCTTGCCTTTCTTGAACTTAGTGGTTTTATTGACCATCAACACTTGATGCTCCTTCTTGACTTCTACCTCCGCTGATTTCAGCATTGAGAACAACTCAGGAATGGTCTTTTGCATCCCCTGCATGTTGAAGTTCATCACAAAGCTCTTGTAGCTTGGTGGAAGCGACTGGAGGATTCTGTCAATGACCGCATCATCCAGGAGATTAACTCCCAGCTGAGACAAGCGGTTATGCAACCCAGACATAGTGAGTATGTGCTCACTGACAGAACTATTTTCCTCCATCTTACAGCTGAAGAACTTATCGGAGACTTCATATCTCTCGATCCGGGCATGAGCTTGAAAAACCATTTTCAGCTCTTCGAACATCTCGTATGCTCCATGTCTCTCAAAACGCTTTTGGAGCCCCGGCTCTAAGCTGTAAAGCATGCCGCACTGAACGAGGGAGTAGTCGTCAACACGTGTCTGCCAAGCGTTCATAACGTCTTGGTTCTGTGGGACGGGTGGATCACCTAGCGGTGCTTGTAGGACATAATCTTTCTTGGCAGCTATGAGGATGATCCTCAGGTTCCGGACCCAGTCCGTATAGTTGCTGCCATCGTCTTTCAGCTTGGTTTTCTCTAGGAACGCGTTGAAGTTGAGGACTACGTGGGCCATTTGATCTACAAGACATAGTGTAAAATATTTTAGACTAAGTTCATGATAATTAAGTTCATCTAATCAAATTATTAATGAACTCCCACTTAGATTAGACATCCCTCTAGTTATCTAAGTATTACATGATCCGAGTTAGCTAGGCCGTGTCCGATCATCACGTGAGACGGACTAGTCAACGTCGGTGAACATCTTCATGTTGATCGTATCTTCTATACGACTCATGCTCGACCTTTCGGTCTTCTGTGTTCCGAGGCCATGTCTGTACATGCTAGGCTCGTCAAGTTAACCCTAAGTGTTTTGCATGTGTTCCGAGGCCATGTCTGTACATGCTAGGCTCGTCAACACCCGTTGTATGTGAACGTAAGGATCCATCACACCCGATCATCACGGCGTGCTTAGAAACAACGAACTTTAGGAACGGTGCACAGTTAGGGGAGAACACTTCTTGAAATTGTTATGAGGGATCATCTTATTTACTACCGTCGTTCTAAGTAAACAAGATGCAAAAACATGATAAACATCACATGCAATCAAATAATAAACGTGACATGACATGGCCAATATCACATAGCTCCTTTGATCTCCATCTTGGGGCTCCATGATCATCTTGTCACCAGCTTGACACCATGATCTCCATCATCATGATCTCCATCATCGTGTCTCCATGAAGTTGCTCGCCAACTATTACTTCTACTACTATGGCTAACGCGTTTAGCAATAAAGTAAAGTAATTTACATGGCGTTTCTCAATGACACGCAGGTCATATAAAAGAATAAAGACAACTCCTATGGCTCCTGCCGGTTGTCATACTCATCGACATGCAAGTCGTGATTCCTATTACAATAGCATGAACATCTCATACATCTCATATAGATCATTCATCATTCATCACAACTTTGGCCATATCATATCACAAACCACTTGCTGCAAAAACAAGTTAGACATCCTCTAATTGTTGTTGCAAGTTTTACGTGGCTGAATTAGGGTTCTAGCAAGAACGTCTTCTTACCTACGTTAAAGCCACAACGTGATTTGTCAACTTCTATTTACCCTTCATAAGGACCCTGTTCATCGAATCCGCTCCAACTAAAGTGGGAGAGACAGACACCCGCCAGCCACCTTATGCAACTAGTGCATATTAGTCGGTGGAACCGGTCTCACGTAAGCGTACGTGTAAGGTTGGTCCGGGCTGCTTCATCCCACAATACCGCTGAAGCAAGAAAATACTAGTAACGGCAAGAAAGTTGACAAATCTACGCCCACAACTAATTGTGTTCTACTCGCGCAAGAAGAACTACGCATAGACCTAGCTCATGATGCCACTGTTGGGGAACGTTGCAGAAAACAAAAAATTTCCTACTCGTTTCACCAAGATCATCTAGGAGTTCATCTAGCAACGAGTCATTGGATGCATCTACATACCTTTGTAGATCGCGCACGGAAGCGTTCAAAGAACGGTGATGATGTAGTCGAACACGACATGATCCAAATCACCGATGACCAAGCGCCGAACGGATGGCACCTCCGCGTTCAACACACGTACGGGATGGGAGACGTCTCCTCCTTCTTGATCCAGCAAGGGAGAAGGAGAGGTTGATGAAGATCCAGCAGCACGACGGTGTGGTGGTGGATGCAGGGCGTCACAGTAGCAGGGCTTCGCCTATACTACGCGAGAGAGACGTAACGGGGAGAGAGGGAGGCGCCAGGGGCTGTCGTATGAAGTCCCTCCTCTCCCCCACTATATATAGGAGGGCCAAGGGGGGGTGGTGAGCAGCCTAGGAGATCTGATCTCCTAGGTGCGGCGGCCAGGGGGAGGATTCCCTCCCCCCCAAGGCACCCAGAGGTGCCTTCCACCACTTGGACTCCTCCCCCTTGGAAACCCTAGGCGCATGGGCCTAGTGGGGCTGGTGCCCTTGGCCCATGAAGGCCAAGGCGCACCCCCTACAGCCCATGTGGCCCCCCGGGACAGGTGGCCCCACCCGGTGGGCCCCCGGGACCCCTCCGGTGGTCCCGGTACAATACCGATAACCCCGAAACTTGTCCCGATGGCCGAAACAGCATTTCCTATATATAATTCTTTACCTCCGGACCATTCCGGAACTCCTCGTGACGTCCGGGATCTCATCCGGGACTCCGAACAACATTCGGGTTTCTGCATATACATATCTTCACAACCCTAGCGTCACCGAACCTTAAGTGTGTAGACCCTACGGGTTCGGGAGACAAGCAGACATGACCGAGACGACTCTCCGGTCAATAACCAACAGCGGGATCTGGATACCCATGTTGGTTCCCACATGATCCACGATGATCTCATCGGATGAACCACGATGTCGAGGATTCAATCAACCCCGTATGCAATTCCCTTTGTCAATCGATATGTTACTTGCCCGAGATTCGATCGTCGGTATCCCAATACCTCGTTCAATCTCGTTACCGGCAAGTCACTTTACTCGTACCGTAATGCATGATCCCGTGACCAGACACTTGGTCACTTTGAGCTCATTATGATGATGCACTACCGAGTGGGCCCAGTGATACCTCTCCGTCATACGGAGTGACAAATCCCAGTGTTGATCCATGTCACCCAACAGACACTTTCGGAGATATCCGTAGTCTACCTTTATAGTCACCCAGTTACGTTGTGACGTTTGGTATACGCAAAGCACTCCTACGGTATCCGGGAGTTACATGATCTCATGGTCTAAGGAAAAGATACTTTGACATTGGAAAACTCTAGCAAACGAACTATACGATCTTGTGCTATGTTTAGGATTGGGTCTTGTCCATCACATCATTCTCCTAATGATGTGATCTCGTTATCAATGACATCTAATGTCCATAGTCAGGAAACCATGACTATCTATTGATCAACGACCTAGTCAACTAGAGGCTCACTAGGGACATGTTGGTGTCTGTTATTCACACATGCATTACGATTTCCGGATAACACAATTATAGCATGAATAAAGAGAATTATCATGAACAAGGAAATATAATAATAATGCTTTTATTATTGCCTCTAGGGCATATTTCCAACAGTCTCCCACTTGCACTAGAGTCAATAATCTAGTTACATTGTGATGAATCGAACACCCATGGAATTCTGGTGTTGATCATGTTTTGCTCTAGGGAGAGGTTTAGTCAACGGATCCGCTACATTCAGGTCCGTATGTACTTTACAAATCTCTATGTCTCCATCTTGAACATTTTCACGGATGGAGTTGAAGCGACGCTTGATGTGCCTTGTCTTCTTGTGAAACCTGGGCTCTTTGGCAAGTGCAATAGCTCCAGTGTTGTCACAAAAGAGTTTGATTGGCCCCGACGCATTGGGTATGACTCCTAGGTCAGTGATGAACTCCTTCACCCATATTGCTTCATGTGCTGCCTCCGAGGCTGCCATGTACTCCGCTTCACATGTAGATCCCGCCACGACGCTCTGCTTGCAGCTGCACCAGCTCACTGCTCCACCATTCAACATATACACGTATCCGGTTTGTGACTTAGAGTCATCTAGATCTGCGTCGAAGCTAGCGTCGACGTAACCCTTTACGACGAGCTCTTCGTCACCTCCATAAACGAGAAACATTTCCTTAGTCCTTTTCAGGTACTTCAGGATATTCTTGACCGCTGTCCAGTGTTCCTTGCCGGGATTACTTTGGTACCTTCCTACCAAACTTACGGCAAGGTTTACATCAGGTCTGGTACACAGCATGGCATACATAATAGAACCTATGGCTGAGGCATAGGGGATGACACTCATCTCTTCTATTTCTTCTGCCGTGGTCGGACATTGAGCTGAGCTCAATTTCACACCTTGTAATACAGGTAAGAACCCCTTCTTAGAATGATCCATATTGAACTTCTTCAATATCTTATCAAGGTATGTGCTTTGTGAAAGACCTATGAGGCGTCTTGATCTATCTCTATAGATTTTGATGCCTAATATATAAGCAGCTTCTCCAAGGTCCTTCATTGAAAAACTTTTATTCAAGTAGGCCTTGATGTTGTCCAAGAGTTCTATATTATTTCCCATCAAAAGTATGTCATCCACATATAATATGAGAAATGCTACAGAGCTCCCACTCACTTTCTTGTAAACGCAGGCTTCTCCATAAGTCTGTGTAAACCCAAACGCTTTGATCATCTCATCAAAGCGAATGTTCCAACTCCGAGATGCTTGCACCAGCCCATAAATCGAGCGTTGGAGCTTGCACACTTTGTCAGCATTCTTAGGATCGACAAAACCTTCCGGCTGCATCATATACAATTCTTCCTTAAGGAAACCATTAAGGAATGCCGTTTTGACGTCCATTTGCCATATTTCGTAATCGTAGAATGCGGCAATTGCTAACATGATTCGGACGGACTTTAGCTTCGCTACCGGTGAGAAAGTCTCATCGTAGTCAACCCCTTGAACTTGTCGATAACCCTTAGCGACAAGCCGAGCTTTATAGATGGTCACATTACCATCCGCGTCTGTCTTCTTCTTAAAGATCCATTTATTTTCTATGGCTCGCCGTTCAACGGGCAAGTCAGTCAAAGTCCATACTTCGTTTTCATACATGGATCCTATCTCAGATTTCATGGCTTCTAGCCATTTGTCGGAATCCGGGCCCGCCATCGCTTCTTCATAGCTCGAGGGCATATTTCCAACAGGATTGTACATGGAGAATCCATCCCGTGGCTTGATGCGGGTGAACTCCTCTTCCTCGCCCTTGAACAGTTCGGACAGAATCTTCGCTAGAGCGGTAGCATTGTCCGGACCCTTACGCCCGCAGCGGGTGGCGCCATCCGCCCCGTTATAACACCACAAGGGGTGCCCACGATATTGAAGTGGCTGCACTCCCCGCATTATGCAAATCGACATAACTTCGATTATTGTCAATCTTGATCGAGCCGGTGCTTTGATCCGGTTCATCGGATAGAGGACTTCTCTGTTGTCTTCCGCCTGGGGGCTCCGTGGGCGCCAACTTCGGCGCTTCTTCAGAGGAGCATTGTTGAACTCAGGTAGACCCTCCCGAACAGGGTCCGGAAGGGGGACGTCCTCCATATAAAACCATTCTGAAGGCCAGTCTTCGGACGACTTCTTGGGGTACCGGACAGGTATCCGGTGTCGGCGATGGGCCATATTTCGGCTCCGCCCACTTGATAAAGTGATTCCCTCTGTGTGCGAGGGACAAGGCAGAATAGCCTTTTCCACAGCTCGAAGTGAGCCTCGCAGCCCAGGAACAACTCGCAGAGAGCAACATAGCCGGCGATATGTAGAATGGAGGCAGGGGTGAGGTTGTGTAATTGGAGGCCGTAGAACTCCAGGAGCCCGCGGAGGAACGGATGAATTGGAAATCCGAGTCCCCTTAGTAAATAAGGAACAAGGCAGACCCGTTCCCCCATGGAGGGACAAGGAAGGCTCTCCGCTTGCACCCCACCATTGTAGGTGGCGAGACCGGCTCGAACGGGCACCATATACGCCGGAGGGAGAAATCCCTTAGTCTGCAGCTCGACTAATCGACTGTGCGGGACTGAACACCTCTCCCAATCACCGGGCTTAGGGCTACGGGGGCGGGAGGAGGAGCTGCAGAGGTCGGCCATGCTGGAATGGATCTTTCTGAAGCACGCTCTGATGAATTATCACTGGGGGAGGATGATATGGATCGGATCTAAGAATCCCCATCCCTTTAATAGACAATTTATTTATCTGGCTAGGGGGCGAATGTAAAAACGCCCTGGCGCCTCGTATTCATTCGACGCGTGGGAGATAGCCCTTATTGGGCACAGAAGCCAAGAGGTTCAACATTTATGGAGCCGGACACTGCTTACAAACACTTGAAAGTTGGAGAAGAACCCGCCTTGCAATGCCGAAGACAACACTGCGCGCCGGACTCATCGTCATTGAAGCCTGGTTCGGGGGCTACTGAGGGAGTCCTGGATTAGTGGTCTCTGGACAGCCGGATTATATCCTTTGGTCGTACTGCTGGACTATGAAGATACAAGATTGAAGACTTCGTCTCGTGTCCGGATGGGACTCTACTTGGCGTGGAAGGCAAGCTAGGAAATACGGATATGTATATCTCCTCCTTTGTAACCGACCTTGTGTAACCCTAGCCCTCCCCGGTATCTATATAAACCGGAGGGTTTTAGTCCGTAGAACAACAACAGACAATCATACCATAGGCTACCTTCTAGGGTTTAGCCTCTCTGATCTCGTGGTAGATCCACTCTTGTACTACCCATATCATCAATGTTAATCAAGCAGGACGTAGGGTTTTACCTCCATCAAGAGGGCCCGAACCTGGGTAAAACATCGTGTTCCCTGCCTCCTGTTACCATCCGCCTTAGACGCACAGTTCGGGACCCCCTACCCGAGATCCGCCGGTTTTGACACCGACAGCAAGCCTCTCGGAGTTAGAATAAACGTTTTGATAGTGTGATCAAAGCATATGGTTTTATACAGACTTTTGGAGAAGCCTGTATTTACAAGAAAGTGAGTGGGAGCTCTATAGCATTTCTAATATTATATATGGATGACATATTTTCGATTGAAAATGATATAGCATTTCTGGATAGCATAAAAGGATATTTGAATAAGAGTTTTTCAATGAAAGACCTCGGTGAAGATGCTTATATTGGGCATCAATATCTATAGAGATAGATCGAGACGCTTAATTGGAATTTCACAAAGCACATACCTTGACAAAGTTTTGAAGAAGTTCAAAATGGATCAAGCAAAGAAAGGGTTCTTGCCTGTGTTACAAGGTGTGAAGTTGAGTAAGACTCAATGCCCGACCACTACAGAATATAGAGAGAAAATGAAAGATGTTCCCTATGCTTCAGCCATAGGCTCTATCATGTATGCAATGATGTGTACTAGACCTGATGTGTGCCTTGCTATTAGTTTAGCAGGGAGGTACCAAAGTAATCCAGGAGTGGATCACTGGACAGCGGTCAAGAACATCCTGAAATACCTGAAAAGGGCGAAGGAATGTTTCTCGTTTATGGAGGTGACAAAGAGCTCATCGTAAATGGTTACGTCAATGCAAGCTTTGACACTGATCCGGACGATTCTAAATCGCAAACCGGATACATGTTTTTATTAAACGGTGGAGCTGTCAGTTGGTGCAGTTCTAAACGAAGCGTCATAGCGGGATATACATGTGAAGCGGAGTACATAGTTGCTTCGGAAGCAGCAAATGAAGGAGTCTGGATGAAGGAGTTCATATCCAATCTAGGTGTCATACCTAGTGCATCGGGTCCAATGAAAATCTTTTGTGACAATACTGGTGCAATTGCTTTGGCAAAGGAATCCAGATTTCACAAGAGAACCAAGAACATCAAGAGACGCTTCAACTCCATCCGGGATTGATACGTCTCCAATGTATCTATAATTTTTGATTGTTCCATGCTATTATATTATCAACCTTGGATGTTTTATATGCATTTATATGCTATTTTATATGATTTTTGGGACTAACCTATTAACCTAGAGCCTAGTGCCAGTTTCAGTTTTTTCCTTGCTTTAGAGTATTGCAGAAAAGGAAAATCAAATGGAGTCCAATTGACCTGAAACTTCATGGAACTTATTTTTGGACCAAAAGAAGCCCACGGAGTATCGGAGATGGACCAGAAGAGTCCCGGGCTGCCCACAAGGGTGGGGGCGCCCCCCTAGGCGTGCCCCTGCCTCGTGGACAGCCCGGAGATCCACCGACGTACTTCTTCCTCCTATATATATATCCATATACCCTAAAAACTTCGAGGAGCAGAATAGATCGGGAGTTCCGCCGCCAGAAGCCTCCGTAGCCACCGAAAACCAATCTAGACCCATTCCGGCACCCTGCCGGAGGGGGGGAACCCTCACCGATGATAACCCACAAGTATAGGGGATCGCAACAGTTTTCAAGGGTAGAGTATTCAACCCAAATTTATTGATTCGACACAAGGGGAGCCAAAGAATACTCTCAAGTATTAGCAGCTGAGTTGTCAATTCAACCACACCTGGAAACTTAATATCTGCAGCAAAGTATTTAGTAGCAAAGTAATATGATAGTAGTGGTAATGGTAGCAAAAGGTAACACTAGTAAAAGTAATGTTTTTGGTATTTTGTAGTGATGATAGCAATAGCAACGGGAAAGTAAAAAAGCGAAGAACAATATATGGAAAGCTCGTAGGCAATGGATCGGTGATGGAGAATTATGTCGGATGTGGTTCATCATGTAACAGTCATAACCTAGGGTGACACAGAACTAGCTCCAGTTCATTGATATAATGTAGGCATGTATTCCGAATATAGTCATACGTGCTTATGGAAGAACTTGCATGACATCTTTTGTCCTACCCTCCTGTGGCAGCGGGGTCCTTACGGAAACTAAGGGATATTAAGGCCTCCTTTTAATAGAGAACCGGAACAAAGCATTAACACATAGTGAATACATGGACTCCTCAAACTACGGTCATCACTGGTAAGTATCCCGATTATTGTCACTTCGTGGTTAACGGATCATAACACATAATAGGTGACTATAGACTTGCAAGATAGGATCAAGAACACTCATATATTGATGAAAACATAATAGGTTCAGATCTGAAATCATGGCACTCGGGCCCTAGTGACAAGCATTAGGCATAGCAAAGTTATAGCAACATCAATCTCAGAACATAGTGGACACTAGGGATCAAACCCTAACAAAACTAACTCGATTACATGATAGATCCCATCCAACCCATCACCTTCCAGCAAGCCTACGATGGAATTACTCATGCACGGCGGTGAGCATCATGAAATTGGTGATGGAGGATGGTTGATGATGACGATGGCGACGGATTCCCCTCTCCGAAGCCCTGAACGGACTCCAGATCAGCCCTCCCGAGAGGTTTTAGGGCTTGGCGGCGGCTCCGTATCGTAAAACGCGATGATTTCTTCTCTCTGCTTTTCCCCCCAAAACTCAATATATGGAGTTGGAGTCGGAGAGGCAATAGGGGGCCCATGAGGTAGGGGGCGTGCCCTAGGGGGCCAGGCACGCCCCCACCCTCGTGGAGAGGTGGTGGGCCCCATATCCTTCATCTTTTGCAGGTATTTTTCTTATTTTCTGAAAAAGTGGCTCCGTGAAGTTTCAGGTCATTCCGAGAACGTTTGCTCCTGCACATAAATAACACCATGGTAATTCTGCTGAAAACAGCGTCAGTCCGGGTTAGTTCCATTCAAATCATGCAAGTTAGAGTCCAAAACAAGGGCAAAAGTGTTTGGAAAAGTAGATACGTTGGAGACGTATCAACCGGTGGCCATCTTCATCATGCCGGCGCTCTCCATGACGAGGAGGGAGTAGTTCACCCTCGGGGCTGAGGGTATGTACCAGTAGCTATGTGTTTGATCTCTCTCTCTCTCTCTCGTGTTCTTGAGGTGGTACGATCTTGATGTATCGCGAACTTTGCTATTATAGTTGGATCTTATGATGTTCCTTCCCCTCTACTCCCTTGTAATGGATTGAGTTTTCCCCTTTGAAGTTATCTTATTGGATTGAGTCTTTAAGGATTTGAGAACACTTGATGTATGTCTTGCGTGGGATACCCGTGGTGACAATGGGGTATTCTATTGATCCACTTGATGTATGTTTTGGTGATCAACTTGCGGGTTCTGGCCATGAACCTATGCATAGAGGTTGGCACACGTTTTCGTCTTGACTCTCCGGTAGAAACTTTGGGGCACTCTTTGAAGTACTTTGTGTTGGTTTGAATAGATGAATCTAAGATTGTGTGATGCATATCGTATAATCATACCCACGGATACTTGAGGTGACATTGGAGTATCTAGGTGACATTAGGGTTTTGGTTGATTTGTGTCTTAAGGTGTTATTCTAGTGCGAACTCTATGATAGATTGAACGGAAAGAATAGCTTCATGTTATTTTACTACGGACTCTTGAATAGATCGATCAGAAAGGATAACTTTATGGTGGTTTCGTACCCTACCATAATCTCTTCATTTGTTCTCCGCTATTAGTGACTTTGGAGTGACTCTTTGTTACATGTTGAGGGATAGTTATATGATCCAATTATGTTATTATTGTTGAGGGAACTTGCACTAGTGAAAGTATGAACCCTAGGCCTTGTTTCAATGCATTGCAATACCGTTTATGCTCACTTTTATCATTAGTTACCTTGCTGTTTTTATATTTTCAGATTACAAAAACCTATATCTACCATCCATATTGCACTTGTATCATCATCTCTTCGCCGAACTAGTGCACCTATACAATTTACCATTGTATTGGGTGTGTTGGGGACACAAGAGACTCTTTGTTATTTGGTTGCAAGGTTGCTTGAGAGAGACCATCTTCATCCTACGCCTCCCACGGATTGATAAACCTTAGGTCATCCACTTGAGGGAAATTTGCTACTGGCCTACAAACCTCTGCACTTGGAGGCCCAACAACGTCTACAAGAAGAAGGTTGTGTAGTAGACATCAAGCTCTTTTCTGGCGCCGTTGCCGGGGAGGTTAGTGCTTGAAGGTATATCTTTAGATCTTGTAATCGAATCTTTTAATTTCTTGTTTTATCACTAGTTTAGTTTATAAAAGAAAATTATAAAAAAATGGAATTGAGGGTACCTCATATGCTTCATCTTTTTAATATGTTTCATGAAAAGAAGGATTCCGATAATTGTGCCAAAGTGTTAGAAGAAGAATGCATTAGAATGTTTGGCACTAAATCTTTGAATGATGAGCATGACTGCATTGTTGTTAGTATGAATTCTTTGAATATCCATGATGCTAACAATATGCAAAGCCACAAGCTTGGGGATGCTATGTTTGATGAAGATGATATTTTCCCCAAGTTTTGATGAGGAAATTTATTATGACGATAGCATGCCTCCCATTTATGATGATTATATTGATGAAAGTGGGTTTGGAAGAGTGCAACTTTAGGAAGTGATTATCCCACTATTTTGGAGGATGTTGAATATTATTGTGATAATTATGAAAGTGGATTTGGAGAGGTCATGACTTTATTTAGTGATGAATCCACTATTTCGGAAGAGGTTCCAATTGATTATGAGAACAAAGTTGCTATCTATGATGATTATTGTGATGACTTGTATGCTGTAAAGAATAATGATATCCATGAAACTTTTCATCATGATTTTAACTTTCAATTGGATTATGCCTCACATGATAGTTACTTTGTTGGGCTTGCTCCCACTACTATTCATGAGAAGAAATTTGCTTATGTGGAGAGTAATAAAAATTATATGCTTGTAGATCGTGAAAAGAATGCTTTATGTGATGGTTATATTGTTGAATTCATTCATCATGCTACTGAAAATTATTATGAGGGAGGAACATATGCTTGTAGGAATTGCAATAATATCAAGTTTCCTCTCTATGTGTTGAAAATCTTGAAGTTATGCTTGTTTAACCTTCTTATGCAAGTTGATTCTTGTTCCCATAAGTTGTTTGCGCATAAAATCCCTATGCATAGGAAGTGGGTTAGACTTAAATGTGCTAGTCATATTGTTCATGATGCTCTCTTTATGTTTCAATTCTTATCTTTTATGTGAGCATCATTGAAATCATCATGCCTAGCTAGGGGCATTAAACGATAGCCTTGTTGGGAGACAACCCAATTTTATTTTAGCTCCTTGCTTTTTGTTCCTGTTTAGTAATAAATTAATCATATATCCTCTGTTATGATTGTGTTTTTATGTTTTAATTAGTGTTTGTGCCAAGTAAAGCCTTTAGGACCTTCTTGGGTGATTTTTATTTGATCTTGCTGTAAAAAAACAGAAAGTATGCGCTCATGAGAATAATTTTCATTTCTTACCAGAGAGCGATAAAATACCAATTCCAAGTGCAGTAGATCACTAGACAAATTTGCTAGGATTTCCTAATTTCTCAGGATTTTTGGAGTTACATAAGTATTCGGAACCTACAGATTACTACAGCCTGTTATGTTTTTGATAGATTCTGTTTTCTATGTGTTGTTTGCTTATTTTGATGAATCTATGAGTAGTATCGGAGGGTATGAACCATAGATAAGTTGGAATACAGTAGATATTAAACCAATATGAATTTAGAATGAGTTAAAAACAGTACCTAAGTGGTGATTTATTTTCTTATACTAACGGAGCTTACGAGTTTTCTGTTAAGTTTTGTGTTGTGAAGTTTTCAAGTTTTGGGTAAAGATTCGATGGACTATGGAATAAGGAGTGGCAAGAGCCTAAGCTTGGGGATGCCCAAGGCACCCCAAGGTAATATTAAAGGACAACCAAAAGCCTAAGCTTGGGGATTCCCCGGAAGGCATCCCCTCTTTCGCCTTCGTTCATCGGTAACTTTACTTGGAGCTATATTTTTATTTATCACAT
Organism: Triticum urartu; assembly: GCF_056163025.1. Classification (NCBI taxonomy): domain Eukaryota; kingdom Viridiplantae; phylum Streptophyta; class Magnoliopsida; order Poales; family Poaceae; genus Triticum; species Triticum urartu. The sequence continues at coordinate 528,042,732 of NC_141876.1, forward strand.
GATATGTGTTTTGCTTGGAGCGTCATTTTATTTTATTTAGTTTTTCTTGCTGCTTGAATAAAATACCAAGATCTAAAATTCTTAAATGTTATAGAGTCTTCATATAGTTGCATAATTATTCGACTACTCATTGATCTTCACTTATATCTTTCGGAGTAGTTTGTTGTTGCTCTAGTGCTTCACTTATATCTTTTTAGAGCACGGTGGTGGTTTTGTTTTATAGAAATTAATGAACTCTCATGCTTCACTTATATCATTTTGAGAGTCTTTAGAACAGCATGGTAGTTTTCTTTGGTTATGAAACTAGTCCTAATATGATGGGCATCCAAGAGGGATATAATAAAAACTTTCATATAAAGTGCATTGAATACTATGAAAAGTTTGATACTTGATGATTGTTTTGAGATATGGAGATGGTAATATTAGAGTCATGCTAGTGAGTAGTTGTGAATATGATAGATACTTGTGTTAAGCTTATGATTCCCGTAGCATGCACGTATGGTGAACCGTTATGTGATGAAGTCAAAGCATGATTTATTTTTTGCTTGTCTTCCTTATGAGTGGCGGTCGGGGATGAGCGATGGTCTTTTCCTACCAATCTATCCCCCTAGGAGCATGCGCGTAATACTTTGTTTCGATAAATAATAGATTTTTGCAATAAGTATGTGAGTTCTTTATGACTAATGTTGAGTCCATGGATTATACGCACTCTCACCCTTCCACTATTGCTAGCCTCTCTAGTACCGCGCAACTTTCGCCGGTACCATAAACCCACCATATACCTTCCTCAAAACAGCCACCATACCTACCTATTATGGCATTTCCATAGCCATTCCGAGATATATTGCCATGCAACTCTCCACCATTCCGTTTATTATGACATGCTCCATCATTGTCATATTGCTATGCATGATCATGTAGTTGACATTGTATTCGTGGCAAAGCCACCGTTCATAATTCTTTCATACATGTCACTCATGAGTCATTTCACATCCCGGTACACCGCCGGAGGCATTCATATAGAGTCATATTTCGTTCTAAGAATCAAGTTGTAATTCATGAGTTGTAAGTAAATAAAAGTGCGATGATCATCATTATTAGAGCATTGTCCCAGTGAGGAAAGGATGATGGAGACTATGATTCCCCCACAAGTCGGGATAAGACTCCGGACTAAAAAAAGAGGCCATAAAAAAGTCCCAAATAAAAAAATAAAAAAATGAGAGAAAATGAGAGAAGGGGCAATGCTACTATCCTTTTACCACACTTGTGCTTCAAAGTAGCACCATGATCTTCATGATAGAGAGTCTCCTATGTTGTCACTTTCATATACTAGTGGGAATCTTTCATTATAGAACTTGGCTTGTATATTCCAATGATGGGCTTCCTCAAAACATCCTAGGTCTTTGTGAGCAAGCGAGTTGGATGCACACTCACTAGTTTCTTTTTGAGCTTTCATACACTTATAGCTCTAGTGCATCCATTGCATGGCAATCCCTACTCACCCACATTGATATCTATTGATGGGCATCTCCATAGCCCGATGATACGCCTAGTTGATGTGAGACTATCTTCTCCCTTTTTGTCTTCTCCACAACCACCCTTCTATTCCACATATAGTGCTATATCCATGGCTCACGCTCATGTATTGCGTGAAGATTGAAAAGGTTTGAGAACATCAAAAGTATGAACAATTGCTTGGCTTGTCGTCGGGGTTGAGCATGATTTAAATACTTTGTGTGGTGAAGATAGAGCATAGCCAGACTATATGATTTTGTAGGGATAGCTTTCTTTGGCCATGTTATTTTGAGAAGACATAATTGCTTGGTTAGTATGCTTGAAGTATTATTATTTTTATGTCAATATTAAACTTTTGTCTTGAATCTTATGGATCTGAATATTCTTGCCACAATAAATAAAATTCCATTGAGAAATATGTTAGGTAGCATTCCACATCAAAAATTCTGTTTTTATCATTTACCTACTCGTGGACGAGCAGGAATTAAGCTTGGGGATGCTGATAAGTCTCCAACGTATCTATAATTTTTGATTGTTCCATGCTATTATATTATCAACCTTGGATGTTTTATATGCATTTATATGCTATTTTATATGATTTTTGGGACTAACCTATTAACCTAGAGCCCAGTGCCAGTTTCCATTTTTTCCTTGTTTTAGAGTATTGCAGAAAAGGAAAATCAAACGGAGTCCAATTGACATGAAACTTCACGGAACTTATTTTTGGACCATAATAAGCCAACGAAGTATCAGAGATGGACCAGAAGAGTCCCGGGCTGCCCACGAGGGTGGGGGTGCGCCCACCCCCCTGGGCGCGCCCCCTGCCTCGTGGACAGCTCGGAGATCCACCGACGTACTTCTTCCTCCTATATATATCCATATACCCTAAAAACTTCGAGGAGCAAAATAGATCGGGAGTTCCGCCGCCAGAAGCCTTGCTACCTCTTGAGCACTTGCGTTGGTTTTCCCTTGAAAAGGAAAGGGTGGTGCAGCAAAGTAGTGTAAGTATTTCCCTCAGTTTTTGAGAACCAAGGTATCAATCCAGTAGGAGGCTACGCGCGAGTCCCTCGCACCTACACAAAACAAATAAATCCTCGCAACCAACGCGATAAGGGGTTGTCAATCCCTACACGATCACTTACGAGAGTGAGATCTGATAGATATGATAAGATAATATTTTTGGTATTTTTATGATAAAGATGCAAAGTAAAATAAAAGCAAAGAAAATAACTAAGTGTTGGAAGATTGAATATGATGAAGATAGACCCGGGGGCCATAGGTTTCACTAGTGGCTTCTCTCAAGAGCATAAGTATTTTACGGTGGGTGAACAAATTACTGTTGAGCAATTGACAGAATTGAGCGTAGTTATGAGAATATCTAGGTATGATCATGTATATAGGCATCACGTCCAAGACAAGTAGACCGACTCCTGCCTGCATCTACTACTATTACTCCACACATCGACCGCTATCCAGCATGCATCTAGAGTATTAAGTTCAAGAGAACAGAGTAACGCTTTAAAAAATATGACGTGATGTAGAGGGATAAACTCATGCAATATGATGAAAACCCCATCTTGTTATCCTCGATGGCAACAATACAATACATGCCTTGCCGCCCCTACTATCACTGGGAAAGGACACCACAAGATTGAACCCAAAGCTAAGCACTTCTCCCATTGCAAGAAAGATCAATTTAGTAGGCCAAACCAAACTGATAATTCGAAGAGACTTGCAAAGATAAACAATCATACATAAAAGAATTCAGATAAGATTCAAATATTGTTCATAGATAAACTTGATCATAAACCCACAATTCATCGGTCTCAACAAACACACCGCAAAAGAAGATTACATCGAATAGATCTCCACAAGAGAGGGGGAGAACTTTGTATTGAGATCCAAAAAGAGAGAAGAAGCCATCTAGCTAATAACTATGGACCCGAAGGTCTAAGGTAAACTACTCACACTTCATCGGAGAGGCTATGGTGTTGATGTAGAAGCCCTCCGTGATCGATGCCCCCTCCGGCGGAGCTCCGGAACAGGCCCCAAGATGGGATCTCGTGGATACAAAAAGTTACGGTGGTGGAATTAGGGTTTTGGCTCCGTCTCTGATCGTTTGGGGGTACGTAGGTATATATAGGAGGAAGAAGTACGTCGGTGGAGCAACACGGGGCCCACGAGGGTGGAGGGCGCGCCTGGGGGGTAGGCGCGCCCCCTACCTCGTGGCCTCCCTGTTGGTTGCTTGACGTAGGGTCCAAGTCTCCTGGGTCTTGTTCGTTCCAAAAATCATGTTCCCGGAGGTTCCATTCCGTTTGGACTCCGTTTGGTATTTCTTTTCTTTGAAACCCTAAAATAGGCAAAAAAAAATAGCAATTCTGGGTTGGGCCTCCGGTTAATAGGTTATAGTCTCAAAAATAATATAAAAGTGGATAATAAAGACCAATAATGTCCAAAACAGAAGATAATATAGTATGAAGCAATCAAAAATTATAGATACATTAGAGACATATCAAACCTCCGTAGCCACCGAAAACCAATCTAGACCCGTTCCGGTGTGGACGCCGTTGAACTGAATGACATTGGGTGTGGACGCCGTTGCAGTCTTGCGGATGCTCCGTCCTACTGGTACTCCGGAGCTGCTGGTCACTGGTGGACCTACTCAAGCCATGGCTGCAGTGCAGTAGGTGTAGTAAAGTCGAGACGACCGAGCATCCACGGCGCCCCTGACCGGCTGACCATCTGCGTTGCTATTGGGCGACGAGAACCAGCGCACCTGCAAAGATGATCCGTCCACATCGCCGACGCAGTAAAAAGGGCGCAACGCTCCTAGGGTCCACCAGTTCATTAAAGAAGGGCGACAGGAAGCAAAGCATCCAAAGCTCCAACGGCTGGACGGCGTCCAAGAAGCAAGCGACAAACAGGTGCACGCGACGACCCACCGCCGCTCAATCTCTCTCTCTCTCCTCATCCTCTGCAGACCCCCCTCTCTCTCGTGCGCGGGTCTCATGGCCAAACGATTGATCAGGCTATAAACAAATGAACCACTTGCATGCGTTTCCAAAGTATTTTTTGCAATTGCTTGGAGATATCCATGCATGTGACTGTACGGACATCGCCAGTGGTAGCAGTTGTTTATAGATTGCTGTTACCAGTAGATAGATTGTTTGGCCGCGTTTATCTTCGTATCACACCATCTCGTCCCGAGTGGGTATGCGGCCGCGTTTTCACCAGAAAAGTTTGGTGTTAGAGATGCGTACGTGTGTATTGGTCTAAAGCGGAAAGGAAACGGATGCCGGAGAGCAAGTCTATTCTAGAGAGTTCCCCGCGAAAGAAAGAAACCAGAGGCCTGTTCTAGAGAGCGAGTGGAGGAGTCGCAAGGAATCGGCATCGACGTGCAAGGAACGCTGTCTGCGACTGCGAGGGCACCTTCCCTTCCCTTCCCTTGCGAACCGCACAAGACTCAGACCTTCTAGTTCTATTCTCAAGACGAAAAATCGAATGGGATCTTTTTTGGGGGTTAATAATGGAGAGAATCGTTTTAATCGAGGTAAAGCGGTCGCTGTTTGTCTGCGTCTGCCCGCAGGTCCGCCTCCCCCCGGCGCGGCGCATCCGAACCGGGCGGAGCGCGGGAGAAGCGACTTGCCATGGACGGACCCGCTGCCCGACACGAGACGAAAGTAGTATCGCGGCGGGGCCCCGCGGATATCGGGACGACGACGATGACGCGTCCGTCGCCACCCACCGCGCAAAAGCCACAGCCGTTCACAGCACCCGTCCCCGCGGCGACGGGAAGCAAACGTGTGGGATGGGGACAACTCGACGCCGCTCCGAGATATCCGGCCCGTTTGCAGCACGTATTTTAGGATCCTAGTACGTTCCTTCGTTGATGCCGCGAAATTATTAGCTTAGGATTCGATTTCATTTACTAGCAAAGTCGTCTAATTTTGTTTTATTTATTTATTTGGAGTGGAAAGCATCGAGGCGGTTGAAATCGGGCACCGTCCGGCTGCGTCGCGTCGGTGCCTCCCTCCCCCTGTTGCGCCCTGCACCACACCCACCCCACCGCGGACCGCGCAGAGCAGCAGGCAGAGGGCAGACGTGACTTTCAGAAGTAGTACTCCCACCATCGGTCGAGAGGGGTTGGGCATGGGTGGGACACAGATCAGATCACATGCATCTTAATCTAAAAAAAAAGTTACATGCATCTTTGCATGTCATCGTATGCCTTGCGATCCGAATTTAAATTTAAATATTTCGAAAAAATCTGAAAAAAATCATGCATATTCACAGCACATATTAAGATAACTCCTCAAAAATTCAGATCAAAATTCGAAACATACATCAAAAAGCAAAAAAGAGAAATATGTCATGAATAGTTGCGAATGGTTCGCTGTATACTATTCACATCTGAGTTTTTTTTTTTTGCTTCTCGATGTATGTTTCGAATTTTGCTCTGAATTTTTGAGGGGTTATCTTAATATGTGCTGTGAACATGCATGATTTTTTTAAATTTTTTTGCAATGTTCTAATTTGAATTCGGGCCGTAAGGCACACGGTAACATGCAAAGATGTATGTCACCTGATCTGTGTCCGCATGGGTGGGGGCCCGGCAGATCTTGCGGCTGCCACGCGCCCGTCCATCCAGGACGACGGAACTGGGTTCGATCTTCAGTATCGTGGAAGACGATTCTGCTGTTCCATTGCGCCGCTTGTGCCCTTTTTCTTCTAATAAAGGGTGATTAAAAACAACGAAAAAGAAAATGCCTCAATCCATTCATTCAATAGATGTTTCGAAAATAACACGGAATGAACGAGGCACCCGGATGAGCCGACCACAGCAGCAACCGGCCTAACTTGAAATCGTTGCCTTAACATGTCTTCTTTTAAAGGGAAAAAAATCTGTAGTGCTCCTAACTTTAGGTAAAAGTAAAGGGAGAGGGTCTTGCTGTGAGCAGCCTCCCCCAATCACGCCGGAAAAAATATCGGAAAGGGGACAAGAGATTCAGGCAACGGTTTCAACACGAATGGCAAAAACGCATCGGAAATCAAACGAATTTAACTCGCGAATTCTTCAATCCATTCATTCAATCAATCGAACATTCACTCCCGTCTTTCATTTCCCTCTCCTCGATTCGAAAATAAAACAAAGGTAACAATAAAATAAGATAGCATCTCTCTCCCTTCAATGGTACGATAAATCCGGATGAGCGCAGCAGCAACCGGCCGGCCTAGACGACGGTGTAGAGGATGATCTCCGTGGCGTCGATGGCGGCCCGCTGCTGCCTCTTCATCATGGCCATGGCCACGGCGCCTTCTCCGGGCACCATCCGGCCGCCGTCGCCGGCGCCGGGGGCGGCGGAGGAGGAGGCGGGGGGGTGGTAGTACATGCGGGCCGTCTGCGGGCAGTGGGAGTGGAACCGCGCGGCGATGCGCACCCCCATGTCCAGCAGCTCCACGTACTTCCCCATGGATCTCGCGCGAATCTGACGACCTCCTCCCTCCCTCTCTCTGCTCGACGAAGATTGACGACCGGACGGACGGAGAAAGCAGCCGGGAAGTGGAGAGGACGGAGGGCTCGGCAGCGCTAAGCTCTCTTTTCGTGGAACGGGGAGGCCCAGGAGCTGGGGGCGGCCATGGGAGGGGTGGAGGAGAGCGGGGGAGAGGAGCTCATGCTTGGGGAGGCTATGGAGGACGGGGGCGGGCCTTTTATAGCAGGAAATAAACGGGGGGGTTTTAATTTTTTCCTTGACCTGGCCGGCCGTATTGATTGATTATATAATTAATGTTTTTAGGTATTTGCCGTGTCGTGGGCTGGGCCTGGGTTGGCGTCCGTTAGGTTTCCGTGCTTGATACAGGAGAGACGCGTCGGCGGTTCGCTTCGTAGAGCCTTTTGTTGCCTTCTCGCGTTCATTGCTTTGGATGGTTTTTTCACATGCTTGAAAACGAAACGACGCTTCCGGGAGCCATGCTAGTAGCGACGCGGCTGCGGGGACCACGCCATAAAAAAATCGCGCCCCTCCCCCTGCCCCCTTGATTTTTTTTAAGGGACTTCCCCCTGATTTTGAAGTGATGCTCTCCGTCGGTCAACCGGGCGAACACAAGATCGGTCGCCCTGTGGGCCATCGGATCGCTCCTTTTTATAGAATGATGAAATAATGAAGACCCCTATTCGCAAAAAAATAATAATGATGAAGACCCCGCACCGTCCAGAGGGACAAAACCCCTACTCAGGGCACGCGGGGGCCATGGACCCTGAGCCCTCGGGACACACAAGGCGTGTTTGGTTGCCTGCATTCAGCCCAATCAGGCCCGCGTGAGAATGGAGAGGCATGTTTGGTTGTCTGGTTTTACTGTTGGGCTTGCATCGCACGCTTCTCAAAAGCAGCCTAGAGCCTGGCTCGCTGGAAACGCTCGGATCGGCAGTTTCTCGCGAGCCAGGCTGAGTGCGGCGTGAGGTCGCACGAGCGGGTGAGACGCGAGGGCGAGGGGGGATGACAGGACATGGAAATCTGGCGCGTCGTCCTGGCGCCAAATCTAGCCTCACCCCCTTTCACTCGCTCATCCATAGCCACTACCCCCCCCTTCTTCCCTACTGCCTTACCACCGGCGGCGGTTGCGATTTCAGATCTGTGCTAGAGACGGCGGCGGCGGAAGAGGCGACGGCGTTTGCGGCGGATCTGGTGCTCCCCTTGTTGTTGCCCACCGTTTGGTCAACCTAGTCTGTGTCATGGCTCCCCCTATGTCGTCCTCGTCTCCGATGACGGTAAGCAGCACCCCTCCCCCTTTGTTAGCTCGGTGGTTAGGCCGTTAGGCTAGGTGTAGGATCGATTTCCCACTGAACGAACTGTCGTTGTCGACTAGATTATGGACGCACGAATGAGGCTGATAATCCAGGCAACATCACTGATTAGTGTGATTCAGGCATGGGTCATGTTCATGCACCAGAGAGTTGTTCGTCCTGCTGGGAAACCTTTGATCCGCTATGGTCCATTATTTCTCCGGGAACAGGAGAGGATCCAAAATCTGAACTACATCTACAACTACAATGACGTCGAGGCTCTGTGGATGCTTCGAATGAAAAGAGCACCATTTGACAGGCTTGTCGAGACCTTCAGGAGCAGGGGGCTGCTACAAGATAGCATCAACACCAGTGTCGAAGAGCAAGTGGTCATGTTCCTCCATGTTGTTGGCCATAACCAGAGGTTCAGGGTCATTCACAACATGTTCAGGAGATCAATGGAGACCACCTCTAGGTACTTCAAGCAGATGCTTTTTGCTATTGGGGAGCTTAGAGGAGAGATGATCAGGACACCATCTGGTCAGACTCCACCCAAGAATCGCAGAAGCCCAAGATGGTATCCATACTTCAAGGTGAGCATTGGCAATATACACATTTCATGGCTTGATATGCTTGTATTGTTCAAATTGAGCACTAACACAGGTTTGTGATGCCATTTTCAGGATTGCATTGGGGCAATAGATGGTACTCATGTCACTGCCAGAGTTCCTAGGTCACAGTCTACAACATACAGAGAGAGGAAGCACTACACAAGCCAGAATGTGCTTGATGCTGTTGACTTTGATCTGAAGTTCACATATGTGTTGGCTGGCTGGGAGGGGTCAGCGCATGATGCTAACATTCTCAGTGACAACATGAGTCGACCTGATGGGATCAACATCCCCGGCGGCAAGTTCTACCTTGGAGATGCTGGTTATGCATGTCGGTCGGGTATTCTTCCACCCTTCAGGAAAATCAGGTACCATCTCAACGAGTTCTCTGGTAGGAACTGTGCTAGGACTGCACATGAGCTGTTTAATTTCAGACACTCCAGCCTTAGAATAACTGTCGAGAGGGCATTTGGAGCTCTGAAGAATAGGTTTAAGATCCTGGATCAGAAGCCATTCCACCCATACTCCACTCAGGTTAAGCTTCTTCTTGCTTGTTGCATTCTGCATAACTGGATCCTCCAGTGGGGCTTTGATAAACACGTGCCTGAGGAGGAAGAGGTCGAGCCTGACGATGTTGTTAGCTCCGGCCATGGTGTGGAGGCATTTGACAATGACGCTTGGAAGAACAAAAGGTTGGAGTGGGCAGAGGCCATGTGGCTTAACAGAGGTCAGTGCAGGATTTGAAGAAGATGGAAGAAGAAGAAGCAGCAGTAGAAGAAGCAGAAGCAGAAGAAGAGGAAGAGGAAGAGGAAGATCTGGTAGCAGCAACACCAATGGCTCTTAATAATTTGAATTGTCATTTGATAGTAGTTAGGATGAACTGTCATTTGTTTAACTAGCTGACGCTACATGTTTAGATTGTGTGTGGTAAGCTCACCACTAGTTAGAAGTGGTGACAACACCTTGTGCAGGTTGCAATCAAACACCATGTCATATGTGTGCCTAATACAATGCGGACAACCAAACGCCGAGTCAAAAATGGTAGTCTCGTGCAACTAGGGGCATGCAGGCAACCAAACTATGTGCATCTGGTTTTTTTTGGCCTGCATCCCCTCAAACCGGCTCACTAGAGCCAGGCTCGTCGGGGCAGGCTGGATTGGCAATGTAACCAAACATGCCCACAATGGCGACTGGTTGCTTCTTGATGACTTTGCGCACCCATAGGTCCATAATCCCCGGCACCAGGACAACCTTCTAAGACATCTTCAACCTTGGTAAGAAAACATCCTTTCACGATATTTGGGGGAAAGCAATATGTGTTTGATTTGAAATGAGTTTTTCAGCTCGCTATCACAACAACCCCTCTTAATAGTAAGACTTCTTTTATGACTCAAAATAAACTGAAAAAAATTTCGAGCCACACGAAGAACACCGTCTTTTTGTCCTTTTCGAATAGGGGTTCACCAAAGTCCATAGACACATGAGATTCCAACATCTTGAGATAAACTTCAAAACCAACATCATATCTCACTAATCCTATTACTATCAACACCGAAATGGTAATTGAGCATCAATGCACTTTCACCAACCCTTGGTAGATGAGTTCATAAAATCAAGAACCATCATTAGGGGGGGGGCAGAAATAGCACATGTTGACCGCATCATGGAATCTTGCTAAATACAATTATGATTACATGCATGTGTCATACGACCATCTTCGATACTCTTGATCAATCCTACTTTAAGAATACCCCTTCCCTCGCATAAAGAGTGCCATGCCTGGAAAGGGTGCGACGACAAATCAATTGAGTGCAAATAAGTCAATGAGAAATAAAGTGCTTCAAAACTCTTGCACTCAATGTCGAGTTATCTTGCAACAACCTCCACACTTGGCGAGCAAGTAGCGCCAAATAGAATAATTCAATTCCCGAAAGCCATGGTCTCCTTTATATTTTGGCATCATCATCCTACCCCCACGCTACCGATTCATTCTTACATTCACGTGCTTTAACCCCCCCCCCCACACACACACAACCAAAATTTCAGCACCAACAAAGTTGTGTGCTAACTTAAATCTCTAGGTAACATGAGTGAATTATTAGCATGACATGTCATACATGAATCAACATCATCGGTCATACACATCGCACCTACCTAAGCTTTACAACAACCTCACGCGTCATGTTTCTACAAAAAGTATCCCTGAACAAAGTTCCCACTCTTTAAACAAGGATGGTTTTTTGGAGGATCTTTAAACAAGGATGGTTAGTTGTGACGCCCCCGATTTAATCGTACACTAATCATACACGCAAACGTGTACGATCAAGATCAGGGACTCACGGGAAGATATCACAACACAACTCTACAAATAAAAAGTCATACAAGCATCATATTACAAGCCAGGGGCCTCGAGGGCTCGAATACAAGAGCTTGATCATAGACGAGTCAGCGGAAGCAACAATATCTGAGTACAGACATAAGTTAAACAAGTTTGCCTTAAGAAGGCCAGCACAAACTGGGATACAGATCGAAAGAGACGCAGGCCTCCTGCCTGGGATCCTCCTAACTACTCCTGGTCGTCGTCAGCGGGCATCACGTAGTAGTAGGCACCTCCGGTGTAGTAGGAGTCGTCGTCGAAGGTGGCGTCTGGCTCCTGGGCTCCAACATCTGGTTGCGACAACCAGGTAGAAGGGATAGGGGGAAAAGAGGGAGAAAGCAACCGTGAGTACTCATCCAAAGTACTCGCAAGCAAGGAGCTACACTACATATGCATGGGTATCAAATGGAATAAGGGTATCATATGTGGACTGAACTGCAGAATGCCGGAATAAGAGGGGGATAGCTAGTCCTGTCGAAGACTACGCTTCTGGCAGCCTCCGTCTTGCAGCATGTAGAAGAGAGTAGACTGAAGTCCTCCAAGTAGCATCGCATAGCATAATCCTAACCGATGATCCTCCCCTCGTCGCCCTGTGAGAGAGCGACCACCGGTTGTATCTGGCACTTGGAAGGGTATGTTTTATTAAGTATCCGGTTCTAGTTGTCATAAGGTCAAGGTACAACTCCAAGTCGTCCTGTTACCGAAGATCACGGCTATTCGAATAGATTAACTTCCCTGCAGGGGTGCACCACATTCCCCAACACGCTCGATCCCATTTGGCCGGACACACTTTCCTGGGTCATGCCCGGCCTCGGAAGATCAACACGTCGCAGCCCCACCTAGACCAACAGAGAGGTCAGCACGCCGGTCTAAACCTAAGCGCCCAGGGGTCTGGGCCCATCGCCCTTAGCACACCTGCACGTTGCGTGGGCGGCCGGAAGCAGACCTAGCCTAGTGGCGTTCCAGTCCAATCCGGCGCGCGCCGCTCCGTTGCTGACGTCACGAAGGCTTCAGCTGATACCACGACGTCGAGTGCCCATAACTGTCCCCGCGTAGATGGTTAGTGCGTATAGGCCAGTAGCCAGACTCAGATCAAATACCAAGATCTCGTTAAACGTGTTAAGTATCTGCGAACACCGACCAGGGCCAGGCCCACCTCTCTCCTAGGTGGTCGGAACCTGCCCTGTCGCTCCGCCTCAAAGTAACAGTCGGGGGCCGTCGGGATCCCAGGCCCACCTCTACCGGGATGGAGCCACCTGCCCCTTCAGCCCCCATCTCCGAACAGTATCACAGGTAATGTAACTGTGTAAAGTAAATCGTATATGCCCGTGATCACCTCCCGAAGTGATCACGGCCCAGTAGTATAGCATGGCAGACGGACAAGAGTGTAGGGCCACTGATGGAACACTAGCATCCTATACTAAGCAGTAGGATAGCAGGTAATGGTAACAACAGTAATAGCAAGGACAGGCTATGCATCAGGATAGGAATAACGGAAAGCAGTAACATGCTACACTACTCTAATGCAAGCAGTATAGAGAAGAGTAGGCGATATCTGGTGATCAAAGGGGGGGCTTGCCTGGTTGCTCTGGCAAGAGAGAGGGATCGTCAACTCCGTAGTCGGACTGGGTAGCAGCGGCGTCGGTCTCGGTGTCTATCGAGAGAAGAGGGGGGAGAAACAATAAATATATAAGCAAGCATATGCATAGTGATGCATGACATGACAAGTAACGACGTTAGAGGTGCCCTAACGCGGTAGTAGGTGATACCGGTGAAGGGGAAAACATCCGGAAAAGTATTCCCGGTGTTTCGCGTTTTTGGACAGATGAACCGGAGGGCGAAAGTTGCGTGTTCGCTATGCTAGGGATGCGTGGCGGATGAACGGGCTGCGTATCCGGGTTCGTCTCGTCGTTCTGAGCAACTTTCATGTACAAAGTTTTTCCATCCGAGCTATGGTTTATTTTATATTAATTTTCAAAGTTTTAAACCATTTTCTAAATTGTTTTAATTCGAAAATTAAATCTTAAATTGCTATGGGTACACAGAATTGTACCCAACAGAATGTATGTGTGGCTGGCAGGTGGGGTCAAGGGGTGGTCCAGTCAGCATTTGACCAGTCAACTGTTGACTGGTCAACAGGGTCTAACAGGGCCCACCTGTCATGGACTGGGTCAACCCAGTCAACAGTTTGACTGGTCAAACTGAACAGGGGCCCACATGTCATTGACTGACAACTAACTAACCTAATTAATTGGTTTAATAAACGGATTAATTAGGTTAAGTTAATTAGGTTAATCTAATCAATATTAATTAAGTTAATTAATTCTTTAATTAAGTAATTAATTATTTTATTTATTTATTTATTTATTTTAAACTCCTTTTTTTTCATTTTTATTCTGGGGGTGGGGCCCCACTGTCATAGGGCCAGAGGAGGCCTAGCGGGTTTCGGGCGCCGGGGCAACGGTTGTCGCCCGAACGGCGCAGTTGCGGGCGCCGGGTCGCCTGGACCGGGTGCTGCCTTGCCGACAGCCCTGGCGGGGCACGACGCCGGCCATGGAAGGGAGTGGGCCGCGGCGGATGCGGTGGTAGGGGGTGGTAGCTGGGGCGAGGACGCGGCCGCGGCGACTTCGAGAATCCAGGGGCGCGGGCACCGGACACAGCCGCGGGGGCGACGGCCACGGCGCGAGCGGGCAGGGGTGGTCGCGGGGTGGAGGGGGCTCGGAGTTGGCCGCGGTGTAGCGGCGTCGCCGGCGCAGGGGGGATTCGGTGGCCGCATCGGAGGCGGCAGGGGGGCTGGGGGCCACGGCAAGTGCGGTGCGCGGGCACGGCGCGGTGAGCGCGCATCGGACGCGGCCGGAGCGCGTCAACCGGGGGCGAGATCGGCGGGGACCGCGGCGACGAGCGCGAGCGCGCGAGGGAGAGGGAGGGAGCAAGGCGGGGCTCACATCGGGAGGAGTAGGGCACGGGCAGTGGGGGGCTCGGGAGGAAGGCGAGGACGGTCCGGCGAGGAGGCTCCGGCGTCGAGCAGCGGGGCGGCGTCGGGCATCGAGCAGCGGGATCGATCCGATCTAGCTCGGGTCGAGGTGGGGCGGGCGCCATGCGGGGGAAGATGGGGAGGCGGGCGCCGGCGAGGGGGGTGGCCAGAGGCACTAGGCAGCGGCGGCGGCGTTGGGTGCCCGATCCAATCGGGATCGGGAGAAAGGGAGAGTGGGGGTTCGTGCGTGGGGCTCTCCCCTGGCGGCGCTGGAGGGAGAGGGTGGGGATCGAGCGACGTGGGGGGGGGGAGTGGGCGCACTTGGGTTAGGGTTCGAGGTAGTGGGGGTTAAAGGGGGGGCGAGCTGGGCTGTGGGGCGCCGGCTGGGCCGGCCTGGCTGCCCGATGGCCTGCTGGGCCATGGTCCAGCGGGGGGGGGGATCTTCTATTTCTTTTTTTTGTTTAACTGTTTATAACATTTTTCTTTTACGGTTTTAATTCATACTATTTTTGTTTTATGAAATATAATTCTAGCACCTAAATTAGTGGTAGTAATTATATTACTGCCACAATTATCCTTTTAATTATTAAAAGTAGTTTTCAATAATTTAATCATTTAAGTGACGATTAAATAAATAATTTAGCTATTGTTTCTATCATTTAGTGCATCGAAGCATTTTATAAAAATTTTGGGTTCACCACCCTGATCATATATGATTTATTTGCTACACTTTGAACATTTTAAATTTGACTTTAGAAAACTTTTATCGTTTAACTTTATTTTAAGTTAGAATTCGAAAGGGACGTGATACACCGCAAGATTAAAAATAGTAACCATGGTGACGTGGCATCATTATCGTGAGATTACTGTAGCCTAATTATCCGGGCGTCACAATTCTCCTCCACTACAAGAAATCTCGTCCCGAGATTTAGGAGGGGAGTAAGGGAAAGACGTGGCTACGAAATTCTATCGAGTCTTCTCGGTCTTGGTTGCTCTTCTCGAAGAGGTTGATCCCTTTCGTTGATGTCTTCATTTCTCTGATTTAAGTCACCATGACCAAGTCGTCATCCTTTCTTCGGAACTCCAACGTACTTACGAATAGGTAATAGGCAACTTGGCTACGTTAGAATGCTTATGAGGGAAACAAGCTGGGGGTTAACCCATGAATGAGCATAAGACTACCTCTCGAGTTGAACATATAAAATACCTCGAGAGTAAGGTACGAAGGTACAATGAGAGGGCCCAAGCGGATAGTTAGTTGTTCAATGTCTGAACCATGGTGAGAAAGGGTTCACAGCAGCGAGAGTAAGTATTGCGTCTGATACCAGAATGGAGCACTAGGAAGGTGGCTCGCGAATTACCTACGAAACCAAGAGCAAGGGATAACTTTGTTAACAAGGTGTACAGGAGAGTCAGGTTTCGATCCTGTGGAACTGTGGGTTATGGGCCCACCATGTGGTTAAAAGTAGGAAGGACGGTGACATCTTGCACGATCATGTAAGCAAGGCATGTCAGAGGATAGTCTGTCGGTCATGTCGGCAACACATCAGTACCAAGGGCGAGGGACGAAGAGAACCATTTTCCTGCTCGTTGAACGAGGCGGACCAGTAGGCAAGATTCTCGTCCATCGATGGTTACCGAAATGCCATCAACAAAAGTAACAGGGTCGTTATAACAGAGTGGTACAACGAGGTGTTTACATAAGCAAGGATATATTACTGCTTATACAATATAGAACACAAGAAGGTTTAAACAAACCAATGGAAAGGAAAAGTGATTATTAGGTTTTTAAACAGAACAATGGAAAGGAAAATGTGTTTAAACACATATTTCAAGGGTATATTCTTCCCAAGGACAAGCAGAACATATTATCCATGACAGGATATAATGTAGAAAACTCCTTAGGTAGGGGAGAGAAATTTCAAGACATTACCCGTACATCGGTGTTTGGATAATTGAGCAGGAAACATTTAGCATTGGGCTTCAAATGGTCTTGTTGAAAATTGAAGTACCATTGGCATGCTCCAAGAAAGCATTGACATGGTCATCAGTTGAAGATCAGACTTTGGAAACACAAAGGATCCATCAGGAATAACTTGTAGAATAAGTCTTACAATTTCCTCATGGAAGAATGGATAACCTTGCTGAAAAGGAATCTATAACAATATGGCCAACCGGCCAGGTGTGCTAGGCACGACACCACCTTACCGGGTCACATAAGACCAATGTTATAACTCTTGGAAATATGTTCCAACCATCATATCTGACCGAGATTCAGATCTGATTGGTGTCAGGATAACTCAGACTCAGGAGGCCCGAGGAGAAAAGGTGCGACACAAATTGTCAAGATGACATTGTAAGATTCTCGGGAATTGAACTGTGGAAGCAAGTTCCGAATCATGAGTTCATTATTAAATCAAGGATAGAATGAGGTGGCTGATGAACTCAGCGACAATTCATCGAGATTTCCAAAAGATGGATTTCCACAATTATGTGAGCAGGAAATATCATTTGTCGGATCAATGATATAATGATGTATGCTCGAGGGAAACATGCTCAACTGAGCAATGATAGAAGGGTGCACCCAGGAATCTGGACTAGGTAGCACGATCAATGTTTGAATGATGATTCAATAAGCAATAGAATTCTAATGAAACTGTAGACCAACAACTTCAAAGCAATAGGGTTGCTAGAAGTTTAGAATTTACACATCACAGACCATTTGTCGGTATTCCGGTTAGAAACAACACGGAGACCAAGAAATGAACGCAAATGGCGAGAGATATTACTATACCAAGAATTCTCTAGAGGTGGTAAAATTACCATGACATTCTTGACACAAAAGGTGGTAATATTCCAAGGTAAAGAAGCACAAATGCTGGATAGCAAGGAACTCAAGGTATAACACAAAACATGAACAAGTTTGTGTTGGAGGGAAGGCAATAAAGTGGCCGATGATAACACAAATCATCGGGGGCAAGGATGGTATTTCTCATCATGAATTCAGTTGATACCCTTGAAGAGCTCAGAATGCTGATGATTAAAATTAGCACGATAATGATGTATCCGTTCAGGCTAGGACAGACATGGAGTATTGAACTTGTAAGCGATGAAGATCTCTAATCCTCGTTGAATCGCAATGCAGACTCGATTCCGTTATCGGTGTCCTTGAGTGTTTCATAACTCGAAGCCCGTGAAAAATTGGAGTCCGTGAGAATGTAATACCTGATGAAGAACTCATAAGAGGTTATGCAGTTCCATGATAATCTCGAGATACCAGGGGGTAATACTCGACGACAGGTCAAAGTAAAGGTTGGACTGGTGTATTGATCTACAGAAAACAAGTGCTTAAACTTGCCCGAGAAATGGGATCAGAGAAGAACATGGTCGGAACCACGATTGCAAAAGGCCAGATCCCGGATATAAGATGAACCTATTCCAAAGGTATAATTTAATTTAAGAGAAGCTTTAATGATAAGATCTACATCGTGTCCATGGGCATGAACACAAAGTTCAAGGTCGACTCCCACTTCTTCAATATATAACCTTCCATTCACTATTCGCTTTGATAAAGGCATTAGTGTTGAAAGTTTTATCTTGGTGAAATACCAGATGAGTATGACTCGTGAAAACTTCCGAGTTCACACATATAAAGGAAGGCATAGGTTCAACCCGTCAGGGTATCGTGGAAACATATAACACAAGCTTCAATAGTAAATATGACCAGCTCGAAAGCAGAGCATGGTTGGCCAAGCAGATGATACCATTTACCAAGGCATTATGTATCAGGTAAAGAACTCACAATAAATTTTGGTTGTGAAGGACATTGTCGGATAATAACCCAGCAATGGGTATGGCGATTCATAACGGGGCTGATGTGAGTATCGGTACTCAATCAAAGGAAGAAGGAATGCCATGGCATCGGGTTATAGAAACAACTAACTAATTCAAAGCTTAATGCAAAGAAACTTTATGATCTCCAAATCAAGGGATCATAAGCAATTGTTCTGATCGAAAATGAATAAGTTCAACAGACTTAAAATGATACTGACAAGGGAGGCCAATAAGATTACGAAACTTATCGGATTAACCACAATTTAATAAAGCGAGAATTTCAAGAGCAATAGGCTGCTCGGGATTTTTGGAAGATCGAATAGTATTTTGAAGTCTTTGGCGAAACACCTGAACAACTGGGAATGAGCGGATACTCGATGAGTGCGAGAATTATCCGTAGGGGTATTCAGGTGACAAAGAACAGCAAGGCAGTAAGCTCAAAGGATTCTCGAAAATACGACGAGTATTTCGGGGTATCTTGTAATAACAAGACCGACTAGGGGTGTATGTAAGCATAACAACTGCAAGTATTTATCCATAAGGGTTGACAGTGGAAGGGGAATTGTAAACGCGATGAACACAAATTCTCGGGTTAACAGCGGTGAGTATCTTCAGGGTCTTCACGTGCAGCAGACGATCATTAGTAATAAGGGGCTCTCCGGGTGAAAGTGATAACGAGATCCTAATGTTAGATTTAGCAAAATTCATTTAACCCGAATAGAAGAGAGTTCAGAGTCCCAGAGTAAGGATCGAGGAGTAAAAGATCCTAATACCACCCAGATGGCGACGTGGGCCCATGGGCCGCACAACCATGTTAGAAAAACAGTTTTCATCGACTAGACTCAACTTCGGCCAAGGAGTTGGAAAGGGGATTCCCACAGGCAGTCGGCTCTGATACCAACTTGTGACGCCCCCGATTTAATCGTACACTAATCATACACGCAAACGTGTACGATCAAGATCAGGGACTCACGGGAAGATATCACAACACAACTCTACAAATAAAAAGTCATACAAGCATCATATTACAAGCCAGGGGCCTCGAGGGCTCGAATACAAGAGCTCGATCATAGACGAGTCAGCGGAAGCAACAATATCTGAGTACAGACATAAGTTAAACAAGTTTGCCTTAAGAAGGCCAGCACAAACTGGGATACAGATCGAAAGAGACGCATGCCTCCTGCCTGGGATCCTCCTAACTACTCCTGGTCGTCGTCAGCGGGCATCACGTAGTAGTAGGCACCTCCGGTGTAGTAGGAGTCGTCGTCGAAGGTGGCGTCTGGCTCCTGGGCTCCAACATCTGGTTGCGACAACCAGGTAGAAGGGATAGGGGGAAAAGAGGGAGAAAGCAACCGTGAGTACTCATCCAAAGTACTCGCAAGCAAGGAGCTACACTACATATGCATGGGTATCAAATGGAATAAGGGTATCATATGTGGACTGAACTGCAGAATGCCGGAATAAGAGGGGGATAGCTAGTCCTGTCGAAGACTACGCTTCTGGCAGCCTCCGTCTTGCAGCATGTAGAAGAGAGTAGACTGAAGTCCTCCAAGTAGCATCGCATAGCATAATCCTAACCGATGATCCTCCCCTCGTCGCCCTGTGAGAGAGCGACCACCGGTTGTATCTGGCACTTGGAAGGGTATGTTTTATTAAGTATCCGGTTCTAGTTGTCATAAGGTCAAGGTACAACTCCAAGTCGTCCTGTTACCGAAGATCACGGCTATTCAAATAGATTAACTTCCCTGCAGGGGTGCACCACATTCCCCAACACGCTCGATCCCATTTGGCCGGACACACTTTCCTGGGTCATGCCCGGCCTCGGAAGATCAACACGTCGCAGCCCCACCTAGACCAACAGAGAGGTCAGCACGCCGGTCTAAACCTAAGCGCCCAGGGGTCTGGGCCCATCGCCCTTAGCACACCTGCACGTTGCGTGGGCGGCCGGAAGCAGACCTAGCCTAGTGGCGTTCCAGTCCAATCCGGCGCGCGCCGCTCCGTTGCTGACGTCACGAAGGCTTCGGCTGATACCACGACGTCGAGTGCCCATAACTGTCCCCGCGTAGATGGTTAGTGCGTATAGGCCAGTAGCCAGACTCAGATCAAATACCAAGATCTCGTTAAACGTGTTAAGTATCTGCGAACACCGACCAGGGCCAGGCCCACCTCTCTCCTAGGTGGTCGGAACCTGCCCTGTCGCTCCGCCTCAAAGTAACAGTCGGGGGCCGTCGGGATCCCAGGCCCACCTCTACCGGGATGGAGCCACCTGCCCCTTCAGCCCCCATCTCCGAACAGTATCACAGGTAATGTAACTGTGTAAAGTAAATCGTATATGCCCGTGATCACCTCCCGAAGTGATCACGGCCCAGTAGTATAGCATGGCAGACGGACAAGAGTGTAGGGCCACTGATGGAACACTAGCATCCTATACTAAGCAGTAGGATAGCAGGTAATGGTAACAACAGTAATAGCAAGGACAGGCTATGCATCAGGATAGGAATAACGGAAAGCAGTAACATGCTACACTACTCTAATGCAAGCAGTATAGAGAAGAGTAGGCGATATCTGGTGATCAAAGGGGGGGCTTGCCTGGTTGCTCTGGCAAGAGAGAGGGATCGTCAACTCCGTAGTCGGACTGGGTAGCAGCGGCGTCGGTCTCGGTGTCTATCGAGAGAAGAGGGGGGAGAAACAATAAATATATAAGCAAGCATATGCATAGTGATGCATGACATGACAAGTAACGACGTTAGAGGTGCCCTAACGCGGTAGTAGGTGATACCGGTGAAGGGGAAAACATCCGGAAAAGTATTCCCGGTGTTTCGCGTTTTTGGACAGATGAACCGGAGGGCGAAAGTTGCGTGTTCGCTATGCTAGGGATGCGTGGCGGATGAACGGGCTGCGTATCCGGGTTCGTCTCGTCGTTCTGAGCAACTTTCATGTACAAAGTTTTTCCATCCGAGCTATGGTTTATTTTATATTAATTTTCAAAGTTTTAAACCATTTTCTAAATTGTTTTAATTCGAAAATTAAATCTTAAATTGCTATGGGTACACAGAATTGTACCCAACAGAATGTATGTGTGGCTGGCAGGTGGGGTCAAGGGGTGGTCCAGTCAGCATTTGACCAGTCAACTGTTGACTGGTCAACAGGGTCTAACAGGGCCCACCTGTCATGGACTGGGTCAACCCAGTCAACAGTTTGACTGGTCAAACTGAACAGGGGCCCACATGTCATTGACTGACAACTAACTAACCTAATTAATTGGTTTAATAAACGGATTAATTAGGTTAAGTTAATTAGGTTAATCTAATCAATATTAATTAAGTTAATTAATTCTTTAATTAAGTAATTAATTATTTTATTTATTTATTTATTTATTTTAAACTCCTTTTTTTTCATTTTTATTCTGGGGGTGGGGCCCCACTGTCATAGGGCCAGAGGAGGCCTAGCGGGTTTCGGGCGCCGGGGCAACGGTTGTCGCCCGAACGGCGCAGTTGCGGGCGCCGGGTCGCCTGGACCGGGTGCTGCCTTGCCGACAGCCCTGGCGGGGCACGACGCCGGCCATGGAAGGGAGTGGGCCGCGGCGGATGCGGTGGTAGGGGGTGGTAGCTGGGGCGAGGACGCGGCCGCGGCGACTTCGAGAATCCAGGGGCGCGGGCACCGGACACAGCCGCGGGGGCGACGGCCACGGCGCGAGCGGGCAGGGGTGGTCGCGGGGTGGAGGGGGCTCGGAGTTGGCCGCGGTGTAGCGGCGTCGCCGGCGCAGGGGGGATTCGGTGGCCGCATCGGAGGCGGCAGGGGGGCTGGGGGCCACGGCAAGTGCGGTGCGCGGGCACGGCGCGGTGAGCGCGCATCGGACGCGGCCGGAGCGCGTCAACCGGGGGCGAGATCGGCGGGGACCGCGGCGACGAGCGCGAGCGTGCGAGGGAGAGGGAGGGAGCAAGGCGGGGCTCACATCGGGAGGAGTAGGGCACGGGCAGTGGGGGGCTCGGGAGGAAGGCGAGGACGGTCCGGCGAGGAGGCTCCGGCGTCGAGCAGCGGGGCGGCGTCGGGCATCGAGCAGCGGGATCGATCCGATCTAGCTCGGGTCGAGGTGGGGCGGGCGCCATGCGGGGGAAGATGGGGAGGCGGGCGCCGGCGAGGGGGGTGGCCAGAGGCACTAGGCAGCGGCGGCGGCGTTGGGTGCCCGATCCAATCGGGATCGGGAGAGAGGGAGAGTGGGGGTTCGTGCGTGGGGCTCTCCCCTGGCGGCGCTGGAGGGAGAGGGTGGGGATCGAGCGACGTGGGGGGGGGGAGTGGGCGCACTTGGGTTAGGGTTCGAGGTAGTGGGGGTTAAAGGGGGGGCGAGCTGGGCTGTGGGGCGCCGGCTGGGCCGGCCTGGCTGCCCGATGGCCTGCTGGGCCATGGTCCAGCGGGGGGGGGGGATCTTCTATTTCTTTTTTTTTGTTTAACTGTTTATAACATTTTTCTTTTACGGTTTTAATTCATACTATTTTTGTTTTATGAAATATAATTCTAGCACCTAAATTAGTGGTAGTAATTATATTACTGCCACAATTATCCTTTTAATTATTAAAAGTAGTTTTCAATAATTTAATCATTTAAGTGACGATTAAATAAATAATTTAGCTATTGTTTCTATCATTTAGTGCATCGAAGCATTTTATAAAAATTTTGGGTTCACCACCCTGATCATATATGATTTATTTGCTACACTTTGAACATTTTAAATTTGACTTTAGAAAACTTTTATCGTTTAACTTTATTTTAAGTTAGAATTCGAAAGGGACGTGATACACCGCAAGATTAAAAATAGTAACCATGGTGACGTGGCATCATTATCGTGAGATTACTGTAGCCTAATTATCCGGGCGTCACAATTCTCCTCCACTACAAGAAATCTCGTCCCGAGATTTAGGAGGGGAGTAAGGGAAAGACGTGGCTACGAAATTCTATCGAGTCTTCTCGGTCTTGGTTGCTCTTCTCGAAGAGGTTGATCCCTTTCGTTGATGTCTTCATTTCTCTGATTTAAGTCACCATGACCAAGTCGTCATCCTTTCTTCGGAACTCCAACGTACTTACGAATAGGTAATAGGCAACTTGGCTACGTTAGAATGCTTATGAGGGAAACAAGCTGGGGGTTAACCCATGAATGAGCATAAGACTACCTCTCGAGTTGAACATATAAAATACCTCGAGAGTAAGGTACGAAGGTACAATGAGAGGGCCCAAGCGGATAGTTAGTTGTTCAATGTCTGAACCATGGTGAGAAAGGGTTCACAGCAGCGAGAGTAAGTATTGCGTCTGATACCAGAATGGAGCACTAGGAAGGTGGCTCGCGAATTACCTACGAAACCAAGAGCAAGGGATAACTTTGTTAACAAGGTGTACAGGAGAGTCAGGTTTCGATCCTGTGGAACTGTGGGTTATGGGCCCACCATGTGGTTAAAAGTAGGAAGGACGGTGACATCTTGCACGATCATGTAAGCAAGGCATGTCAGAGGATAGTCTGTCGGTCATGTCGGCAACACATCAGTACCAAGGGCGAGGGACGAAGAGAACCATTTTCCTGCTCGTTGAACGAGGCGGACCAGTAGGCAAGATTCTCGTCCATCGATGGTTACCGAAATGCCATCAACAAAAGTAACAGGGTCGTTATAACAGAGTGGTACAACGAGGTGTTTACATAAGCAAGGATATATTACTGCTTATACAATATAGAACACAAGAAGGTTTAAACAAACCAATGGAAAGGAAAAGTGATTATTAGGTTTTTAAACAGAACAATGGAAAGGAAAATGTGTTTAAACACATATTTCAAGGGTATATTCTTCCCAAGGACAAGCAGAACATATTATCCATGACAGGATATAATGTAGAAAACTCCTTAGGTAGGGGAGAGAAATTTCAAGACATTACCCGTACATCGGTGTTTGGATAATTGAGCAGGAAACATTTAGCATTGGGCTTCAAATGGTCTTGTTGAAAATTGAAGTACCATTGGCATGCTCCAAGAAAGCATTGACATGGTCATCAGTTGAAGATCAGACTTTGGAAACACAAAGGATCCATCAGGAATAACTTGTAGAATAAGTCTTACAATTTCCTCATGGAAGAATGGATAACCTTGCTGAAAAGGAATCTATAACAATATGGCCAACCGGCCAGGTGTGCTAGGCACGACACCACCTTACCGGGTCACATAAGACCAATGTTATAACTCTTGGAAATATGTTCCAACCATCATATCTGACCGAGATTCAGATCTGATTGGTGTCAGGATAACTCAGACTCAGGAGGCCCGAGGAGAAAAGGTGCGACACAAATTGTCAAGATGACATTGTAAGATTCTCGGGAATTGAACTGTGGAAGCAAGTTCCGAATCATGAGTTCATTATTAAATCAAGGATAGAATGAGGTGGCTGATGAACTCAGCGACAATTCATCGAGATTTCCAAAAGATGGATTTCCACAATTATGTGAGCAGGAAATATCATTTGTCGGATCAATGATATAATGATGTATGCTCGAGGGAAACATGCTCAACTGAGCAATGATAGAAGGGTGCACCCAGGAATCTGGACTAGGTAGCACGATCAATGTTTGAATGATGATTCAATAAGCAATAGAATTCTAATGAAACTGTAGACCAATAACTTCAAAGCAATAGGGTTGCTAGAAGTTTAGAATTTACACATCACAGACCATTTGTCGGTATTCCGGTTAGAAACAACACGGAGACCAAGAAATGAACGCAAATGGCGAGAGATATTACTATACCAAGAATTCTCTAGAGGTGGTAAAATTACCATGACATTCTTGACACAAAAGGTGGTAATATTCCAAGGTAAAGAAGCACAAATGCTGGATAGCAAGGAACTCAAGGTATAACACAAAACATGAACAAGTTTGTGTTGGAGGGAAGGCAATAAAGTGGCCGATGATAACACAAATCATCGGGGGCAAGGATGGTATTTCTCATCATGAATTCAGTTGATACCCTTGAAGAGCTCAGAATGCTGATGATTAAAATTAGCACGATAATGATGTATCCGTTCAGGCTAGGACAGACATGGAGTATTGAACTTGTAAGCGATGAAGATCTCTAATCCTCGTTGAATCGCAATGCAGACTCGATTCCGTTATCGGTGTCCTTGAGTGTTTCATAACTCGAAGCCCGTGAAAAATTGGAGTCCGTGAGAATGTAATACCTGATGAAGAACTCATAAGAGGTTATGCAGTTCCATGATAATCTCGAGATACCAGGGGGTAATACTCGACGACAGGTCAAAGTAAAGGTTGGACTGGTGTATTGATCTACAGAAAACAAGTGCTTAAACTTGCCCGAGAAATGGGATCAGAGAAGAACATGGTCGGAACCACGATTGCAAAAGGCCAGATCCCGGATATAAGATGAACCTATTCCAAAGGTATAATTTAATTTAAGAGAAGCTTTAATGATAAGATCTACATCGTGTCCATGGGAATGAACACAAAGTTCAAGGTCGACTCCCACTTCTTCAATATATAACCTTCCATTCACTATTCGCTTTGATAAAGGCATTAGTGTTGAAAGTTTTATCTTGGTGAAATACCAGATGAGTATGACTCGTGAAAACTTCCGAGTTCACACATATAAAGGAAGGCATAGGTTCAACCCGTCAGGGTATCGTGGAAACATATAACACAAGCTTCAATAGTAAATATGACCAGCTCGAAAGCAGAGCATGGTTGGCCAAGCAGATGATACCATTTACCAAGGCATTATGTATCAGGTAAAGAACTCACAATAAATTTTGGTTGTGAAGGACATTGTCGGATAATAACCCAGCAATGGGTATGGCGATTCATAACGGGGCTGATGTGAGTATCGGTACTCAATCAAAGGAAGAAGGAATGCCATGGCATCGGGTTATAGAAACAACTAACTAATTCAAAGCTTAATGCAAAGAAACTTTATGATCTCCAAATCAAGGGATCATAAGCAATTGTTCTGATCGAAAATGAATAAGTTCAACAGACTTAAAATGATACTGACAAGGGAGGCCAATAAGATTACGAAACTTATCGGATTAACCACAATTTAATAAAGCGAGAATTTCAAGAGCAATAGGCTGCTCGGGATTTTTGGAAGATCGAATAGTATTTTGAAGTCTTTGGCGAAACACCTGAACAACTGGGAATGAGCGGATACTCGATGAGTGCGAGAATTATCCGTAGGGGTATTCAGGTGACAAAGAATAGCAAGGCAGTAAGCTCAAAGGATTCTCGAAAATACGACGAGTATTTCGGGGTATCTTGTAATAACAAGACCGACTAGGGGTGTATGTAAGCATAACAACTGCAAGTATTTATCCATAAGGGTTGACAGTGGAAGGGGAATTGTAAACGCGATGAACACAAATTCTCGGGTTAACAGCGGTGAGTATCTTCAGGGTCTTCACGTGCAGCAGACGATCATTAGTAATAAGGGGCTCTCCGGGTGAAAGTGATAACGAGATCCTAATGTTAGATTTAGCAAAATTCATTTAACCCGAATAGAAGAGAGTTCAGAGTCCCAGAGTAAGGATCGAGGAGTAAAAGATCCTAATACCACCCAGATGGCGACGTGGGCCCATGGGCCGCACAACCATGTTAGAAAAACAGTTTTCATCGACTAGACTCAACTTCGGCCAAGGAGTTGGAAAGGGGATTCCCACAGGCAGTCGGCTCTGATACCAACTTGTGACGCCCCCGATTTAATCGTACACTAATCATACACGCAAACGTGTACGATCAAGATCAGGGACTCACGGGAAGATATCACAACACAACTCTACAAATAAAAAGTCATACAAGCATCATATTACAAGCCAGGGGCCTCGAGGGCTCGAATACAAGAGCTCGATCATAGACGAGTCAGCGGAAGCAACAATATCTGAGTACAGACATAAGTTAAACAAGTTTGCCTTAAGAAGGCCAGCACAAACTGGGATACAGATCGAAAGAGACGCATGCCTCCTGCCTGGGATCCTCCTAACTACTCCTGGTCGTCGTCAGCGGGCATCACGTAGTAGTAGGCACCTCCGGTGTAGTAGGAGTCGTCGTCGAAGGTGGCGTCTGGCTCCTGGGCTCCAACATCTGGTTGCGACAACCAGGTAGAAGGGATAGGGGGAAAAGAGGGAGAAAGCAACCGTGAGTACTCATCCAAAGTACTCGCAAGCAAGGAGCTACACTACATATGCATGGGTATCAAATGGAATAAGGGTATCATATGTGGACTGAACTGCAGAATGCCGGAATAAGAGGGGGATAGCTAGTCCTGTCGAAGACTACGCTTCTGGCAGCCTCCGTCTTGCAGCATGTAGAAGAGAGTAGACTGAAGTCCTCCAAGTAGCATCGCATAGCATAATCCTAACCGATGATCCTCCCCTCGTCGCCCTGTGAGAGAGCGACCACCGGTTGTATCTGGCACTTGGAAGGGTATGTTTTATTAAGTATCCGGTTCTAGTTGTCATAAGGTCAAGGTACAACTCCAAGTCGTCCTGTTACCGAAGATCACGGCTATTCGAATAGATTAACTTCCCTGCAGGGGTGCACCACATTCCCCAACACGCTCGATCCCATTTGGCCGGACACACTTTCCTGGGTCATGCCCGGCCTCGGAAGATCAACACGTCGCAGCCCCACCTAGACCAACAGAGAGGTCAGCACGCCGGTCTAAACCTAAGCGCCCAGGGGTCTGGGCCCATCGCCCTTAGCACACCTGCACGTTGCGTGGGCGGCCGGAAGCAGACCTAGCCTAGTGGCGTTCCAGTCCAATCCGGCGCGCGCCGCTCCGTTGCTGACGTCACGAAGGCTTCGGCTGATACCACGACGTCGAGTGCCCATAACTGTCCCCGCGTAGATGGTTAGTGCGTATAGGCCAGTAGCCAGACTCAGATCAAATACCAAGATCTCGTTAAACGTGTTAAGTATCTGCGAACGCCGACCAGGGCCAGGCCCACCTCTCTCCTAGGTGGTCGGAACCTGCCCTGTCGCTCCGCCTCAAAGTAACAGTCGGGGGCCGTCGGGATCCCAGGCCCACCTCTACCGGGATGGAGCCACCTGCCCCTTCAGCCCCCATCTCCGAACAGTATCACAGGTAATGTAACTGTGTAAAGTAAATCGTATATGCCCGTGATCACCTCCCGAAGTGATCACGGCCCAGTAGTATAGCATGGCAGACGGACAAGAGTGTAGGGCCACTGATGGAACACTAGCATCCTATACTAAGCAGTAGGATAGCAGGTAATGGTAACAACAGTAATAGCAAGGACAGGCTATGCATCAGGATAGGAATAACGGAAAGCAGTAACATGCTACACTACTCTAATGCAAGCAGTATAGAGAAGAGTAGGCGATATCTGGTGATCAAAGGGGGGGCTTGCCTGGTTGCTCTGGCAAGAGAGAGGGATCGTCAACTCCGTAGTCGGACTGGGTAGCAGCGGCGTCGGTCTCGGTGTCTATCGAGAGAAGAGGGGGGAGAAACAATAAATATATAAGCAAGCATATGCATAGTGATGCATGACATGACAAGTAACGACGTTAGAGGTGCCCTAACGCGGTAGTAGGTGATACCGGTGAAGGGGAAAACATCCGGAAAAGTATTCCCGGTGTTTCGCGTTTTTGGACAGATGAACCGGAGGGCGAAAGTTGCGTGTTCGCTATGCTAGGGATGCGTGGCGGATGAACGGGCTGCGTATCCGGGTTCGTCTCGTCGTTCTGAGCAACTTTCATGTACAAAGTTTTTCCATCCGAGCTATGGTTTATTTTATATTAATTTTCAAAGTTTTAAACCATTTTCTAAATTGTTTTAATTCGAAAATTAAATCTTAAATTGCTATGGGTACACAGAATTGTACCCAACAGAATGTATGTGTGGCTGGCAGGTGGGGTCAAGGGGTGGTCCAGTCAGCATTTGACCAGTCAACTGTTGACTGGTCAACAGGGTCTAACAGGGCCCACCTGTCATGGACTGGGTCAACCCAGTCAACAGTTTGACTGGTCAAACTGAACAGGGGCCCACATGTCATTGACTGACAACTAACTAACCTAATTAATTGGTTTAATAAACGGATTAATTAGGTTAAGTTAATTAGGTTAATCTAATCAATATTAATTAAGTTAATTAATTCTTTAATTAAGTAATTAATTATTTTATTTATTTATTTTAAACTCCTTTTTTTTCATTTTTATTCTGGGGGTGGGGCCCCACTGTCATAGGGCCAGAGGAGGCCTAGCGGGTTTCGGGCGCCGGGGCAACGGTTGTCGCCCGAACGGCGCAGTTGCGGGCGCCGGGTCGCCTGGACCGGGTGCTGCCTTGCCGACAGCCCTGGCGGGGCACGACGCCGGCCATGGAAGGGAGTGGGCCGCGGCGGATGCGGTGGTAGGGGGTGGTAGCTGGGGCGAGGACGCGGCCGCGACGACTTCGGGAATCCAGGGGCGCGGGCACCGGACACAGCCGCGGGGGCGACGGCCACGGCGCGAGCGGGCAGGGGTGGTCGCGGGGTGGAGGGGGCTCGGAGTTGGCCGCGGTGTAGCGGCGTCGCCGGCGCAGGGGGGATTCGGTGGCCGCATCGGAGGCGGCAGGGGGGCTGGGGGCCACGGCAAGTGCGGTGCGCGGGCACGGCGCGGTGAGCGCGCATCGGACGCGGCCGGAGCGCGTCAACCGGGGGCGAGATCGGCGGGGACCGCGGCGACGAGCGCGAGCGCGCGAGGGAGAGGGAGGGAGCAAGGCGGGGCTCACATCGGGAGGAGTAGGGCACGGGCAGTGGGGGGCTCGGGAGGAAGGCGAGGACGGTCCGGCGAGGAGGCTCCGGCGTCGAGCAGCGGGGCGGCGTCGGGCATCGAGCAGCGGGATCGATCCGATCTAGCTCGGGTCGAGGTGGGGCGGGCGCCATGCGGGGGAAGATGGGGAGGCGGGCGCCGGCGAGGGGGGTGGCCAGAGGCACTAGGCAGCGGCGGCGGCGTTGGGTGCCCGATCCAATCGGGATCGGGAGAGAGGGAGAGTGGGGGTTCGTGCGTGGGGCTCTCCCCTGGCGGCGCTGGAGGGAGAGGGTGGGGATCGAGCGACGTGGGGGGGGAGTGGGCGCACTTGGGTTAGGGTTCGAGGTAGTGGGGGTTAAAGGGGGGGCGAGCTGGGCTGTGGGGCGCCGGCTGGGCCGGCCTGGCTGCCCGATGGCCTGCTGGGCCATGGTCCAGCGGGGGGGGGGATCTTCTATTTCTTTTTTTTTGTTTAACTGTTTATAAAATTTTTCTTTTACGGTTTTAATTCATACTATTTTTGTTTTATGAAATATAATTCTAGCACCTAAATTAGTGGTAGTAATTATATTACTGCCACAATTATCCTTTTAATTATTAAAAGTAGTTTTCAATAATTTAATCATTTAAGTGACGATTAAATAAATAATTTAGCTATTGTTTCTATCATTTAGTGCATCGAAGCATTTTATAAAAATTTTGGGTTCACCACCCTGATCATATATGATTTATTTGCTACACTTTGAACATTTTAAATTTGACTTTAGAAAACTTTTATCGTTTAACTTTATTTTAAGTTAGAATTCGAAAGGGACGTGATACACCGCAAGATTAAAAATAGTAACCATGGTGACGTGGCATCATTATCGTGAGATTACTGTAGCCTAATTATCCGGGCGTCACAATTCTCCTCCACTACAAGAAATCTCGTCCCGAGATTTAGGAGGGGAGTAAGGGAAAGACGTGGCTACGAAATTCTATCGAGTCTTCTCGGTCTTGGTTGCTCTTCTCGAAGAGGTTGATCCCTTTCGTTGATGTCTTCATTTCTCTGATTTAAGTCACCATGACCAAGTCGTCATCCTTTCTTCGGAACTCCAACGTACTTACGAATAGGTAATAGGCAACTTGGCTACGTTAGAATGCTTATGAGGGAAACAAGCTGGGGGTTAACCCATGAATGAGCATAAGACTACCTCTCGAGTTGAACATATAAAATACCTCGAGAGTAAGGTACGAAGGTACAATGAGAGGGCCCAAGCGGATAGTTAGTTGTTCAATGTCTGAACCATGGTGAGAAAGGGTTCACAGCAGCGAGAGTAAGTATTGCGTCTGATACCAGAATGGAGCACTAGGAAGGTGGCTCGCGAATTACCTACGAAACCAAGAGCAAGGGATAACTTTGTTAACAAGGTGTACAGGAGAGTCAGGTTTCGATCCTGTGGAACTGTGGGTTATGGGCCCACCATGTGGTTAAAAGTAGGAAGGACGGTGACATCTTGCACGATCATGTAAGCAAGGCATGTCAGAGGATAGTCTGTCGGTCATGTCGGCAACACATCAGTACCAAGGGCGAGGGACGAAGAGAACCATTTTCCTGCTCGTTGAACGAGGCGGACCAGTAGGCAAGATTCTCGTCCATCGATGGTTACCGAAATGCCATCAACAAAAGTAACAGGGTCGTTATAACAGAGTGGTACAACGAGGTGTTTACATAAGCAAGGATATATTACTGCTTATACAATATAGAACACAAGAAGGTTTAAACAAACCAATGGAAAGGAAAAGTGATTATTAGGTTTTTAAACAGAACAATGGAAAGGAAAATGTGTTTAAACACATATTTCAAGGGTATATTCTTCCCAAGGACAAGCAGAACATATTATCCATGACAGGATATAATGTAGAAAACTCCTTAGGTAGGGGAGAGAAATTTCAAGACATTACCCGTACATCGGTGTTTGGATAATTGAGCAGGAAACATTTAGCATTGGGCTTCAAATGGTCTTGTTGAAAATTGAAGTACCATTGGCATGCTCCAAGAAAGCATTGACATGGTCATCAGTTGAAGATCAGACTTTGGAAACACAAAGGATCCATCAGGAATAACTTGTAGAATAAGTCTTACAATTTCCTCATGGAAGAATGGATAACCTTGCTGAAAAGGAATCTATAACAATATGGCCAACCGGCCAGGTGTGCTAGGCACGACACCACCTTACCGGGTCACATAAGACCAATGTTATAACTCTTGGAAATATGTTCCAACCATCATATCTGACCGAGATTCAGATCTGATTGGTGTCAGGATAACTCAGACTCAGGAGGCCCGAGGAGAAAAGGTGCGACACAAATTGTCAAGATGACATTGTAAGATTCTCGGGAATTGAACTGTGGAAGCAAGTTCCGAATCATGAGTTCATTATTAAATCAAGGATAGAATGAGGTGGCTGATGAACTCAGCGACAATTCATCGAGATTTCCAAAAGATGGATTTCCACAATTATGTGAGCAGGAAATATCATTTGTCGGATCAATGATATAATGATGTATGCTCGAGGGAAACATGCTCAACTGAGCAATGATAGAAGGGTGCACCCAGGAATCTGGACTAGGTAGCACGATCAATGTTTGAATGATGATTCAATAAGCAATAGAATTCTAATGAAACTGTAGACCAATAACTTCAAAGCAATAGGGTTGCTAGAAGTTTAGAATTTACACATCACAGACCATTTGTCGGTATTCCGGTTAGAAACAACACGGAGACCAAGAAATGAACGCAAATGGCGAGAGATATTACTATACCAAGAATTCTCTAGAGGTGGTAAAATTACCATGACATTCTTGACACAAAAGGTGGTAATATTCCAAGGTAAAGAAGCACAAATGCTGGATAGCAAGGAACTCAAGGTATAACACAAAACATGAACAAGTTTGTGTTGGAGGGAAGGCAATAAAGTGGCCGATGATAACACAAATCATCGGGGGCAAGGATGGTATTTCTCATCATGAATTCAGTTGATACCCTTGAAGAGCTCAGAATGCTGATGATTAAAATTAGCACGATAATGATGTATCCGTTCAGGCTAGGACAGACATGGAGTATTGAACTTGTAAGCGATGAAGATCTCTAATCCTCGTTGAATCGCAATGCAGACTCGATTCCGTTATCGGTGTCCTTGAGTGTTTCATAACTCGAAGCCCGTGAAAAATTGGAGTCCATGAGAATGTAATACCTGATGAAGAACTCATAAGAGGTTATGCAGTTCCATGATAATCTCGAGATACCAGGGGGTAATACTCGACGACAGGTCAAAGTAAAGGTTGGACTGGTGTATTGATCTACAGAAAACAAGTGCTTAAACTTGCCCGAGAAATGGGATCAGAGAAGAACATGGTCGGAACCACGATTGCAAAAGGCCAGATCCCGGATATAAGATGAACCTATTCCAAAGGTATAATTTAATTTAAGAGAAGCTTTAATGATAAGATCTACATCGTGTCCATGGGCATGAACACAAAGTTCAAGGTCGACTCCCACTTCTTCAATATATAACCTTCCATTCACTATTCGCTTTGATAAAGGCATTAGTGTTGAAAGTTTTATCTTGGTGAAATACCAGATGAGTATGACTCGTGAAAACTTCCGAGTTCACACATATAAAGGAAGGCATAGGTTCAACCCGTCAGGGTATCGTGGAAACATATAACACAAGCTTCAATAGTAAATATGACCAGCTCGAAAGCAGAGCATGGTTGGCCAAGCAGATGATACCATTTACCAAGGCATTATGTATCAGGTAAAGAACTCACAATAAATTTTGGTTGTGAAGGACATTGTCGGATAATAACCCAGCAATGGGTATGGCGATTCATAACGGGGCTGATGTGAGTATCGGTACTCAATCAAAGGAAGAAGGAATGCCATGGCATCGGGTTATAGAAACAACTAACTAATTCAAAGCTTAATGCAAAGAAACTTTATGATCTCCAAATCAAGGGATCATAAGCAATTGTTCTGATCGAAAATGAATAAGTTCAACAGACTTAAAATGATACTGACAAGGGAGGCCAATAAGATTACGAAACTTATCGGATTAACCACAATTTAATAAAGCGAGAATTTCAAGAGCAATAGGCTGCTCGGGATTTTTGGAAGATCGAATAGTATTTTGAAGTCTTTGGCGAAACACCTGAACAACTGGGAATGAGCGGATACTCGATGAGTGCGAGAATTATCCGTAGGGGTATTCAGGTGACAAAGAACAGCAAGGCAGTAAGCTCAAAGGATTCTCGAAAATACGACGAGTATTTCGGGGTATCTTGTAATAACAAGACCGACTAGGGGTGTATGTAAGCATAACAACTGCAAGTATTTATCCATAAGGGTTGACAGTGGAAGGGGAATTGTAAACGCGATGAACACAAATTCTCGGGTTAACAGCGGTGAGTATCTTCAGGGTCTTCACGTGCAGCAGACGATCATTAGTAATAAGGGGCTCTCCGGGTGAAAGTGATAACGAGATCCTAATGTTAGATTTAGCAAAATTCATTTAACCCGAATAGAAGAGAGTTCAGAGTCCCAGAGTAAGGATCGAGGAGTAAAAGATCCTAATACCACCCAGATGGCGACGTGGGCCCATGGGCCGCACAACCATGTTAGAAAAACAGTTTTCATCGACTAGACTCAACTTCGGCCAAGGAGTTGGAAAGGGGATTCCCACAGGCAGTCGGCTCTGATACCAACTTGTGACGCCCCCGATTTAATCGTACACTAATCATACACGCAAACGTGTACGATCAAGATCAGGGACTCACGGGAAGATATCACAACACAACTCTACAAATAAAAAGTCATACAAGCATCATATTACAAGCCAGGGGCCTCGAGGGCTCGAATACAAGAGCTCGATCATAGACGAGTCAGCGGAAGCAACAATATCTGAGTACAGACATAAGTTAAACAAGTTTGCCTTAAGAAGGCCAGCACAAACTGGGATACAGATCGAAAGAGACGCATGCCTCCTGCCTGGGATCCTCCTAACTACTCCTGGTCGTCGTCAGCGGGCATCACGTAGTAGTAGGCACCTCCGGTGTAGTAGGAGTCGTCGTCGAAGGTGGCGTCTGGCTCCTGGGCTCCAACATCTGGTTGCGACAACCAGGTAGAAGGGATAGGGGGAAAAGAGGGAGAAAGCAACCGTGAGTACTCATCCAAAGTACTCGCAAGCAAGGAGCTACACTACATATGCATGGGTATCAAATGGAATAAGGGTATCATATGTGGACTGAACTGCAGAATGCCGGAATAAGAGGGGGATAGCTAGTCCTGTCGAAGACTACGCTTCTGGCAGCCTCCGTCTTGCAGCATGTAGAAGAGAGTAGACTGAAGTCCTCCAAGTAGCATCGCATAGCATAATCCTAACCGATGATCCTCCCCTCGTCGCCCTGTGAGAGAGCGACCACCGGTTGTATCTGGCACTTGGAAGGGTATGTTTTATTAAGTATCCGGTTCTAGTTGTCATAAGGTCAAGGTACAACTCCAAGTCGTCCTGTTACCGAAGATCACGGCTATTCGAATAGATTAACTTCCCTGCAGGGGTGCACCACATTCCCCAACACGCTCGATCCCATTTGGCCGGACACACTTTCCTGGGTCATGCCCGGCCTCGGAAGATCAACACGTCGCAGCCCCACCTAGACCAACAGAGAGGTCAGCACGCCGGTCTAAACCTAAGCGCCCAGGGGTCTGGGCCCATCGCCCTTAGCACACCTGCACGTTGCGTGGGCGGCCGGAAGCAGACCTAGCCTAGTGGCGTTCCAGTCCAATCCGGCGCGCGCCGCTCCGTTGCTGACGTCACGAAGGCTTCGGCTGATACCACGACGTCGAGTGCCCATAACTGTCCCCGCGTAGATGGTTAGTGCGTATAGGCCAGTAGCCAGACTCAGATCAAATACCAAGATCTCGTTAAACGTGTTAAGTATCTGCGAACGCCGACCAGGGCCAGGCCCACCTCTCTCCTAGGTGGTCGGAACCTGCCCTGTCGCTCCGCCTCAAAGTAACAGTCGGGGGCCGTCGGGATCCCAGGCCCACCTCTACCGGGATGGAGCCACCTGCCCCTTCAGCCCCCATCTCCGAACAGTATCACAGGTAATGTAACTGTGTAAAGTAAATCGTATATGCCCGTGATCACCTCCCGAAGTGATCACGGCCCAGTAGTATAGCATGGCAGACGGACAAGAGTGTAGGGCCACTGATGGAACACTAGCATCCTATACTAAGCAGTAGGATAGCAGGTAATGGTAACAACAGTAATAGCAAGGACAGGCTATGCATCAGGATAGAAATAACGGAAAGCAGTAACATGCTACACTACTCTAATGCAAGCAGTATAGAGAAGAGTAGGCGATATCTGGTGATCAAAGGGGGGCTTGCCTGGTTGCTCTGGCAAGAGAGAGGGATCGTCAACTCCGTAGTCGGACTGGGTAGCAGCGGCGTCGGTCTCGGTGTCTATCGAGAGAAGAGGGGGGAGAAACAATAAATATATAAGCAAGCATATGCATAGTGATGCATGACATGACAAGTAACGACGTTAGAGGTGCCCTAACGCGGTAGTAGGTGATACCGGTGAAGGGGAAAACATCCGGAAAAGTATTCCCGGTGTTTCGCGTTTTTGGACAGATGAACCGGAGGGGAAAAGTTGCGTGTTCGCTATGCTAGGGATGCGTGGCGGATGAACGGGCTGCGTATCCGGGTTCGTCTCGTCGTTCTGAGCAACTTTCATGTACAAAGTTTTTCCATCCGAGCTATGGTTTATTTTATATTAATTTTCAAAGTTTTAAACCATTTTCTAAATTGTTTTAATTCGAAAATTAAATCTTAAATTGCTATGGGTACACAGAATTGTACCCAACAGAATGTATGTGTGGCTGGCAGGTGGGGTCAAGGGGTGGTCCAGTCAGCATTTGACCAGTCAATTGTTGACTGGTCAACAGGGTCTAACAGGGCCCACCTGTCATGGACTGGGTCAACCCAGTCAACAGTTTGACTGGTCAAACTGAACAGGGGCCCACATGTCATTGACTGACAACTAACTAACCTAATTAATTGGTTTAATAAACGGATTAATTAGGTTAAGTTAATTAGGTTAATCTAATCAATATTAATTAAGTTAATTAATTCTTTAATTAAGTAATTAATTATTTTATTTATTTATTTATTTATTTATTTTAAACTCCTTTTTTTCATTTTTATTCTGGGGGTGGGGCCCCACTGTCATAGGGCCAGAGGAGGCCTAGCGGGTTTCGGGCGCCGGGGCAACGGTTGTCGCCCGAACGGCGCAGTTGCGGGCGCCGGGTCGCCTGGACCGGGTGCTGCCTTGCCGGCAGCCCTGGCGGGGCACGACGCCGGCCATGGAAGGGAGTGGGCCGCGGCGGATGTGGTGGTAGGGGGTGGTAGCTGGGGCGAGGACGCGGCCGCGGCGACTGCGGGAATCCAGGGGCGCGGGCACCGGACACAGCCGCGGGGGCGACGGCCACGGCGCGAGCGGGCAGGGGTGGTCGCGGGGTGGAGGGGGCTCGGAGTTGGCCGCGGTGTAGCGGCGTCGCCGGCGCATGGGGGATTCGGTGGCCGCATCGGAGGCGGCAGGGGGGCTGGGGGCCACGGCAAGTGCGGTGCGCGGGCACGGCGCGGTGAGCGCGCATCGGACGCGGCCGGAGCGCGTCAACCGGGGGCGAGATCGGCGGGGACCGCGGCGACGAGCGCGAGCGCGCGAGGGAGAGGGAGGGAGCAAGGCGGGGCTCACATCGGGAGGAGTAGGGCACGGGTAGTGGGGGGCTCGGGGAGGAAGGCGAGGACGGTCCGGCGAGGAGGCTCCGGCGTCGAGCAGCGGGGCGGCGTCGGGCATCGAGCAGCGGGATCGATCCGATCTAGCTCGGGTCGAGGTGGGGCGGGCGCCATGCGGGGGAAGATGGGGAGGCGGGCGCCGGCGAGGGGGGTGGCCGGAGGCACTGGGCAGCGGCGGCGGCGTTGGGTGCCCGATCCAATCGGGATCGAGAGAGAGGGAGAGTGGGGGTTCGTGCGTGGGGCTCTCCCCTGGCGGCGCTGGAGGGAGAGGGTGGGGATCGAGCGACGTGGGAGGGGGGAGTGGGCGCACTTGGGTTAGGGTTCGAGGTAGTGGGGGTTAAGGGGGGGGGGGGGGCGAGCTGGGCTGTGGGGCGCCGGCTGGGCCGGCCTGGCTGCCCGATGGCCTGCTGGGCCATGGTCCGGGGGGGGGGGGATCTTCTATTTCTTTTTTTTTGTTTAACTGTTTATAACATTTTTCTTTTACGGTTTTAATTCATACTATTTTTGTTTTATGAAATATAATTCTAGCACCTAAATTAGTGGTAGTAATTATATTACTGCCACAATTATCCTTTTAATTATTAAAAGTAGTTTTCAATAATTTAATCATTTAAGTGACGATTAAATAAATAATTTAGCTGTTGTTTCTATTATTTAGTGCATCTAAGCATTTTATAAAATTTTTGGGTTCACCACCCTGATCATATATGATTTATTTGCTACACTTTGAATATTTTAAATTTGACTTTAGAAAACTTTTATCGTTTAACTTTATTTTAAGTTAGAATTCGAAAGGACGTGATACACCGCAAGATTAAAAATAGTAACCATGATGACGTGGCATCATTATCGTAAGATTACTGTAGTCTAATTATCCGGGCGTCACATTAGTCCAGGCAAAAAAGGACCTTTAGAGCAATATCTAGTTGTAGCCCATAAGATAGCCTTTTTTGGCTCCAATTTCTGAGCCCAAAATATCACATCCAACTCCAACAATAGCCTATATTCCAGAACCCTAATTTTCACATATGACATGTCGGCAAACCCGGCCACCTGGGCGGCGGGTCACATGTAAACCCATTGGCATGCGTACCCGACCCGTGGCCTGCCAGGCCCGACATGTCGCCCGCCTGGGGCCGTTCTTGGGCCACGAGGCTAAGCACGCGTGCCAGCATGACACGCTATGACCCATTTCTTTTTGAATTCTTCTTTTTATATATGGCCTAGAAGACAACCCGACATGCCAAAATGGCCCAAAAAACAGTCCATAAGGCCTAAGCATATGGTCCAAACATGTCAAGGGGCTAGCCGTTTACCTGTAGTGTCGTGCATGGGCCTGGCGGAGATACAAAGGCTGGCATGACATGTATACTAAATGTGTCATCGGGGGCCGTGGTGTCCTAGGCACGTTTTGCCCTGGGGTCGGGCCGTGTCGGCCCAGGTGGCCAAGTCTACATGTGGGCCTCTTTTGTTCCCTTTGTTTTCTTCCATCTCCTTTCACACATCTCCTTACTTTTCGCATCTCGCCTATGGACACAACCTGCTTGAGCTCCACCCATCTGTAGTTGCATCCCTCACTGCTGGCTAATGACTGTAATCGTCGCCGTGTGCCCTTGGGTTGTCGCCCACGTGTATGTTGTAGACAACAGTCGTCATGTGCCCCTCCTTTTCTACCCGCGTGTGGTGTCGTGACCACCCCCGCTTGCATGCCTAGTGTCGTGACTAGTGGCCTCCCCTCACCGCCAAACTTTTTCATGCGACGGGAAGCTCCGAGTGGCCACCGTTGGGGCAGATCCCCTTGTTGCAATCGTTGGTATCAACAAAACGCAACAGCATCCAACTGCATCAGCCCACACCCACCAGTGGCAACCTCCCCCGGGTAGAAAAACAATAACGCTGCCATGGCAACGCTTTGCTGTTGGTGGCGTTTTTGGTTGCCATGGCAGCATTACATAGATAAATAGATAAGTCTTGCAACAATATTTTTACAGTACATTGGTGACACAAAGGGATAATTACTTTTATTGGAAAGGTTTCATGACAAAAGATTCACATTGTTTCCATGGGCATGAAAAGGAGTTTAAGGCCGCACCCCTACTTCTACCATGGTCACATTTTTTCAACCACTTATCTGTTTTGATATGTTTTTAATTCCCTCTTTCTTTTTATTTATTAGGTTCTTGATCTAAGTAGAGAGCAGAAAGTAACGTAGATAGTATAACAACGATGTCTAACCCTCTTCCTATGCATTGGCATTGCATACAAAAATAAACCATTAACATAGAGGGAGAGCTGCATAGTAAAATTAGTTTCTTGCAATTTTAGTATGTTGGAGACATCCTGGGGTCATTGCAAGAAGTGGCAGAAAACTTACAATAACATAATAAACAAAGATATTTTTTGTATGTGAATGTCATTCTATTATAGACCAATATTTTGATAAAGCATCACAATCACTCAACTAGTTTACACACCCTTAACATAATAACCCTCGAAATAGAAATACACAATGTGGAGATCATGACTACTTTAGGAAGCACTAGACATTTTACAACCGGATGTTACACATGTTGCAAAACTATACTCTAGATCATGTGATAGTTTCGGTTATCTCAATTTTTCAACAAGGGTCCATGTTAGAGCCATGTTCTCAAGTAAAAAGACACGTGGACCTTCAGGAGGTCCGGGCCACAGGGTGTACCAATGCAAGCAGTTAAAGATGAGGATCGGACTATGCCTGTCCACCTGAGGGAGGTGATGAGTATTAACGGACTAGTGGACCTTGGACTGTCGATGAAGACTTGAGAGATCATGCGTGCTGGATGGCGAGCAGATGTGTTGATCTGTCAATGGTTTTGCGATTTTTCTTTTGCCTTATAGGAAACGGAGATTCTTTGCTATTATTTGCTACTGAACGAAATGGGGTAACAAGATGCACTTCAGTTCTGATGAATCGAATTTTCAACCTCGGTTACATTTTCAGGTCACTAACACACATATCTGGAAAACAGCTTTGGAGCTTTTGGCTCTGACATATATTACAGCAGCAAAACATATATGTCCAAAAAAGGTGGTGTCTATATGTGGAGTAACACCAAGTAACTGACCTAGTAGCCATACAACCCAAGAAAAACCAGGAAACATCAACATACTAGTACATAGGCCCCAATACAATACAATACAATACAATACAAGAATATGACTATTTGCCAAAAAAACAACAGTTATGAAACAGGAATATAGCAGCAGAAACACACTATAGGCTCCACAGCATAGTCAAAATTAACTGTCAAAGGCATGGGCACAGTGGTTCCACACAGCCTGACTCCAACTCTGGTATCACTTCCCAAGCAACCGACGCCCCCGTTGGTTCGCACCTTTGACTCTGAAGTTGAGCTCATCAACGTCGTCGCTGAAAGTATCCAGTGATTTGTTTTGCCTGCAGCAAAGGAATGGTCTCCATCAAATATTGTAAGAACAGAGTGAATGTAACATCTTTTTACCATGCCCAACTGAAGAAATATTTTAAAGAGGTGGTACCTATCGATTTCTGTACCCATATCCAGTGCCATATCCTTCAGGTTTCCCAACATGTTACTCAAGTCTGCAAATGCATCGTCTTGCCTTGCTTTCTCAGCCTAATAAGATAAACAATGATAAGCTTCAGAACACACTAGCCCATTGTCCCTTCTATAGCTCTACTGAACTGACAAGACATACCTTAATTTTGTCCATCGCAGTTGCAGGCGCACTATGTACAGAACTGGGAGATTGTTGAGGTCTTGAGCCAATACCAAGATTCTGCTTCAGATCCATTTGGTTTGATGTACTCTTAAAAGAACTATCTGCAATAACCCAAAAGGATCAGCCGAGGAAAAATATAGTCTCTGAAACTATTCAGAATCTGCACCACCATACTCTGTGAAACAGGGCCTTTTATATGTTGATTTCTCTTTGGCCTCCATGTCTTCGAAAATAGTCCTCCTAGACTTCCCAAAAGCTTCTCACTCTGAAGAAACATTCAGAATTTTTCGGTTAATGTTCAAAACAAGACAAAAATTGCTAACACAAACAGCAACTTAAACCTGTGTAGCCATAGAGGTTCACTCAAAAAGTTAAATGACATCAATTACTCTGAATCAGAAAGTTAAAATTTCCACACTAATATCTAATCAATAGGATGCAGAACCCTAATATGCACAGAGCTATTCTTATAAGTGGATTATAAAGCTATTCATCTCTAGTGTTTGATGAGGTGATGATTGAAATTAGGATCAATATATATGGAAATTCTATAAATCTTAACCCTGTTTTATGAGCAGTACCCAGAAGCTAACTTCAGTATGCCTGGGTTACCCAGTATCATAGAACTTACCATGGTAAGGTCGTGCTCGATGTCAGCCGCTACTCGATGAGTGTGAGTGATCTGTTCACCTTGTCGATGCAAAGTCAGAAGGATTTGTGTCGCATCTTCCCTAATAGCTTCGGCTGCCCTAACACAATCATTTGCTTTGCTTGAGGTTTCTTCTGCTTTACGTAGAGTGTAATCTTCCAATTCTTGCACAGATTGATTGGTGTGCTGTGTTGGAGCTGATTGTGCCCTTGATGGTCTTGAGGGCACTTCAGAATCAGAGTCAGAATCAAAGGGATTTGTCGTCCTACGGATAGGAGTGCTGACTGAGTTTTGCCTCATATTCATTGATACTGACATCTCAGTTTATTCACTACACACTGGAGCAATGGGCAGATCTCTGGTATGAAAAGCAAAGGAAAAGGGAAGCATCAGCAAGCGTTAGAGTTGTGAGGTGACTGTATTCTAATAGTCTCGACCAGAAAAATATTTACTAAAAAAGTGATCTCATATAGAAGATACACAATGAACGGTCACCATCCAAAAGCACATACAAAAGATCACTATGAATTAGAAATATAGCATCATACTGTAAATGAGCTCATCCAATCCAACAGATGTTTAGTAAACCAAGATGTAGTTGCAAAGAATTTTAGGCTCACAGATGTAATCATTTTATAAAGAAAATTATGAATCAGAGTGGTAACTGAGAATAAACAAAGCCCTGACTTGTTGAGCTACTCTTTCTGATGCAAGGCCAATAAATTCCACAAAGCAGGAACAATAACTTATCATAAACATAAACATAAAACCCTACATCATGATTATGAGCTTCTAAAAAATAAGTATTAACTCCTTCCCAGTAACAAAACCCCAACTGTTCTTTATGTACAACCTGTGAAACTAGCCAGGTCAGATCAAATTTCAATCAGTAGGGAAGGCAATGTGAACCTCAGGAAGTACATATGTGGCATTCCTAACAGAGCATCGAAACAAATACCCTTGACATTAATTTTATTGGGTTTCCTGCATTCATACACCAAAGAATATGTAATATTGCCTATCATTTGTCAAACGGTTGACAAACCAGACAAAAGGAAGCTCTGAATTAGTCGCATCAAATGTACGGCATCTGCAAGTGTCGAATCGATCAAACATTTAAGCGGGCACATGAACAGCAAATGTGAAGTTCGCATTTGGCGCCCTGCCCGTTACTCAGGACTACAGCATCACGGAACGATCTTGTAAATAAGCAATCCACATTTCTTAAGTAAAAAATAAATATAGCCCATATACTATTTCTCATAGAAATAGTGGAGTACAACAGTAGTACCCCAATCGCAATCTGAAGTCGAGCGACAGCTACCGCAAAAACTGGATCACGGATTCACCGCAAGCAAATCGTACCACGGGCTCAAGTGGGGAGGAGCAGGAGGAGGAGGGCGGCGGCACCTCACCTTGCTGGGCCGGGTCGTCGGATCGGATCAGGGTGGGGGAGAGGATCAGATCTCTCCGGTGGCCTTCCGCCGCCCGATCTCGGAACCCTAGCTCTGCCTGACCGCCTCGTCTCCGTGGGGCGGGGGCAATGCTGCGTTGCGCGGCCGGGGGTGGGGACAAGGGGAGACGAGGAGGGGCAGGGCCGAGGCGGAGAGACGGCGGCGGCGAGATATCGGGTGGGTGGCGGTGCTAGGGTTTGGTCCCCGACACTGGCGCGGGGGACGGGTAGGGGGCGCCTCCTGCTGTGCGATGGATCGAAGGAGGGAGGAGCCGCCTCGTAGTACTAGAAGGGAAGGGGAGTTTCAGAGGCGGATGAGATCGAGACGAGAGGAATATGACCGTTGGGTTGGGAGCGTCTCGTTCACGTGGGGATTTTTTTTTCCTCTTCAGCTCTCTTTTTTCTTTCCGGGTAAAGAGGTGCTCCTGTTTTTTTTAAGGGAAAGCTCCTATTCTTTTGTTGTTGTTGTGGGATTCAACTTTGCTATTTTTTTGACTAAACCGATTACTGCAACGACGCACACAATCACATGCTGAGCAAGTGAAACAGCAGGCTTATTATCCGCTTACATGGCAATTTTGCCTATATGAAGAAGAGAAGCGTGAAAATGTAAGAGGAGTGGACCCTTATATAAGAGCATAACTATATGCATGCTCCTAGCCAGATGCAATAAATGTGAAGAAAGAGATAGAGAGAAGATGAGAAGAATTACTAATCTTATAGCCGACCTTATATAAGGATGCGTGTATGTAAGCATATGTGTTTGTAGTGTGTTAGAAAAAACAACCTTAGAAAAGCTAAATACATACTACCTCCGTACCAAAATTTTTGTAGTTGTGGGAACTTGTAGAAGTATATTATATGGCTGATGTGTCTAGATTGTAAAAATAGCTGCAAAAGTTGCCATCCATGACAATTGACAAGTTAATGCACCATGGCAACACTATGCCTATTTTTTATGGATGTAAATTTTCCAAGGTCCAGTAGAAGTAATTTGCCATAGCCTCAAATTTTAATTTGCCATGACATCTAAAATTCAATGTAAGAATGAAAAGAAAAGTTGCAAACTGTTCAGAGTGTCAACACAAAGATGTGATACACCACAAAAAAAATGCCATGATATGAGGCATAAAACTGCCATGTTTTGAGAAAAAACATAAACTAAACATAGAGTCGCCATGGTGTGTTGTTTTTTTGACCAACAAAGAGCTTAGCTTGCTCGGGCTGCAGTGGGCCCGCTCACCCCCCGTCGCTCCCCGCGGGCGGCGGCGGGCAAAACCCTAGCTCGAGCCAACCCCTCCCCTCTCCCCTCCCTCGTCCTCTCCTTCTCGGGCGGCGTCGACGGCAGCGGAGTCTCTTGTCCCCCT
Organism: Triticum urartu; assembly: GCF_056163025.1. Lineage (NCBI taxonomy): Eukaryota > Viridiplantae > Streptophyta > Magnoliopsida > Poales > Poaceae > Triticum > Triticum urartu. Next base: position 528,087,664 of record NC_141876.1, read on the forward strand.
CGGATGCGGTCTTCAGCGCGGGTTGCGGGTTAATCTCGGGGGCGCCTAGCTACCCCGGGTGACCCTTGCCCGGATTTGGAGCCGCCAGATCTGGCGAGGTGGCGGCGGCGGCCCTGGCCGAAATCGGCCGGGGATGAGGGGATGGCTACCGGGGAGTTACCCCCTTGTTGTGTGGCTGTCCCCTTATGCCCATAGCTCGGCTTGTCGGTTTTCCCATTTCCTTGTTGAGGTGGGCGTGGATGGCAGATGGGTGGTGGCCTAGGCTCCTGTGACGGCATGGTGGTTCGGCGGGGTAGCAGTGGGTGGTTGCATGGGCCACCGGTGCGGCTGTAGCTGCCCTAGCAGCGACGGTTTATGGTCGGTGGCGGGGTGCAGTTGGCGGTGGTACCTGATACGTCTCCAACATATCTATAATTTTTGATTGTTCCATGCTATTATATTACCTGCTTTGGATGTTTAATGGGCTTTAATATGCTCTTTTATATTATTTTTGGGACTAACCTATTAACCAAAGGCCCAGTGTCAGTTTTTGTTTTTTTGCCTATTTTAGTGTTTCGCAGAAAAGGAATATCAAACGGAACGAAACCTTCGCGAGGATCTTTCTTAGAACAAACGCAAACTAGGAGACTTGGAGTGGAAGTCTGGAACTCCGTGAAGCTTCCACGAGGCAGGAGGGCGCGCCCCCACCCTTGTGGGCCCCACGGAGCTCCACCGACGTACTTCTTTCACCTATATATACTCTTATACCCTAAAAACATCAGGGAGAGCCATGAAATCACTTTTCCACCGCCGCAACCTTCTGTACCAGTGAGATCTCATCTGGGGCCTTTTCCGGTGATCTGCCGGAGGGGGATTCGATCACGGAGGGCTTCTACATCAACACCATAGCCTCTCCGATGATGTGCGAGTAGTTTACCACAGACCTTCGGGTCCATAGTTATTAGCTAGATGGCTTCTTCTCTCTCTCTTTGGTTCTCAATACAAAGTTCTCCTCGATGTTCTTGGAGATCTATTCGATGTAATACTTTTTTGCGGTGTGTTTGCCAAGATCCGATGAATTGTGGATTTATGATCAAGTTTATCTATGAATAATATTTGGTTCTTCTCTGAATTCATATATGCATGATTTGATATCTTTGCAAGTCTCTTTGAATTATCGGTTTAGTTTGGCCTACTAGATTGATCTTTCTTGCAATGCGAGAAGTGCTTTGCTACCTCTTGAGCACTGCGTTGGTTTTCCCCGAAGAGGAAGGGATGATGTAGCAAAGTAGCGTAAGTATTTCCCTCAGTTCTGAGAACCAAGGTATCAATCCAGTAGGAGGCTACGCGCAAGTCCCTCGTACCTGCACAAAGCAAATAGCTCCTCGCAACCAATGCGATAAGGGGTTGTCAATCCCTTCACGGTCACTTACGAGAGTGAGATCTGATAGATATGATAAGATAATATTTTTGGTATTTTTATGATAAAGATGCAAAGTAAAATAAAAGCAAAGGAGATAACTAAGTATTGGAAGATTAATATGATGAAGATAGACCCGGAGGCCATATGTTTCACTAGTGGCTTCTCTCAAGAGCATAAGTATTTTACGGTGGGTGAACGAATTACTGTTGAGCAATTGACAGAATTGAGCATAGTTATGAGAATATCTAGGTATGATCATGTATATAGGCATCATGTCCGAGACAAGTAGACCGACTCCTGCCTGCATCTACTACTATTACTCCACTCATCGACCGCTATCCAGCATGCATTTAGAGTATTAAGTTCATGAAAACAGAGTAACGCCTTAAGCAAGATGACATGATGTAGAGGGATAAACTCATGCAATATGATGAAAACTCCATCTTGTTATCCTCGATGGCAACAATACAATACGTGCCTTGCTGCCCCTACTGTCACTAGGAAAGGACACCGCAAGATTGAACCCAAAGCTAAGCACTTCTCCCATTGCAAGAAAGATTAATCTAGTAGGCCAAACCAAACTGATAATTCGAAGAGACTTGCAAAGATAACCAATCATACATAAAAGAATTCAGAGAAGATTCAAATATTGTTCATAGATAGACTTGATCATAAACCCACAATTCATCGGTCTCAACAAACTGTTGGGGAACGTAGTAATTTCAAAAAAATTTCCTACGCACACGCAAGATCATGGTGATGCATAGCAACGAGGGAAGAGTGTGGTCTACGTACCCTTGTAGACCGACAACGGAAGCGTTAGCACAACGCGGTTGATGTAGTCGTACGTCTTCACGGCCCGACCGATCAAGCACCGAAACTACGGCACCTCCGAGTTCTAGCACACGTTCAGCTCGATGACGATCCCCGGACTCCGATCCAGCAAAGTGTCGGGGAAGAGTTCCGCCAGCACGACCGCGTGGTGACGATCTTGATGTACTACCGTCGCAGGGATTCGCCTAAGCACCGCTACAATATTATCGAGGATTTTGGTGGAAGGGGGCACCGCACACGGCTAAGAATATGATCACGTGGATCAACTTGTGTGTCTAGGGGTGCCCCCTGCCCCCGTATATAAAGGATCAAGGGGAGGAGGCCGGCCGGCCCCTATGGCGCGCCAAGGAGGAGTCCTCCTCCTAGTAGGAGTAGGACTCCTACTAGGAGGGGGAAAGAAGTGGGGAGGGAGAAGGAAAGGGGGGCGCCGCCCCCCCTCTCCTAGTCCAATTCGGACCAGGGGGAGGAGGCGTGCGGCCCACCTTTGGCTGCCCCTCTCTCTCTCCACTAAGGCCCATATGGCCCATTACTTCTCCCGGGGGGGTTCCGGTAACCCTCCGGCTCTCCGGTTTTCTCCGAAATCACCTGGAACACTTCCGGTGTCCGAATATAGCCATCCAATACATCAATCTTTATGTCTCGACCATTTCGAGACTCCTCGTCATGTCCGTGATCACATCCGGGACTCCGAACTAGCTTCGGTACATCAAAACTCATAAACTCATAATATAACTGTCATCGAAACCTTAAGCGTGCGGACCTACGGGTTCGAGAACAATGTAGACATGACCGAGACACGTCTCCGGTCAATAACCAATAGCGGAACCTGGATGCTCATATTGGCTCCTACATATTCTACGAAGATCTTTATCGGTCAGACCGCATAACAACATACGTTGTTCCCTTTGTCATCGGTATGTTACTTGCCCGAGATTCGATCGTCGGTATCTCAATACCTAGATCAATCTCGTTACCGGCAAGTCTCTTTACTCGTTTCGTAATACATCATCTTGCAACTAACTCATTAGTTGTAATGCTTGCAAGGCTTATGTGATGTGCATTACCGAGAGGGCCCAGAGATACCTCTCCGACAATCGGAGTGACAAATCCTAATCTCGAAATACGCCAACCCAACATTCACCATTGGAGACACCTATAGAGCTCCTTTATAATCACCCAGTTACGTTGTGATGTTTGGTAGCACACAAAGTGTTCCTCCGGTAAACGGGAGTTGCATAATCTCATAGTCATAGGAACATGTATAAGTCATGAAGAAAGCAATAGCAACATACTAAACGATCGAGTGCTAAGCTAACGGAATGGGTCAAGTCAATCACATCATTCTCCTAATGATGTGATCCCGTTAATCAAATAACAACTCTTTGTCTATGGTTAGGAAACATAACCATCTTTGATTAACGAGCTAGTCAAGTAGAGGCATACTAGTGACACTCTGTTTGTCTATGTATTCACACATGTATTATGTTTCCGGTTAATACAATTCTAGCATGAATAATAAACATTTATCATGAAATAAGGAAATAAATAATAACTTTATTATTGCCTCTAGGGCATATTTCCTTCAGTCTCCCACTTGCATTAGAGTCAATAATATAGTTCACATTGTCATGTGATTTAATACCAATAGTTCACATCATTATGTGACCAACACTCAAAGGGTTTACTAGAGTCAATAATCTAGTTCATATCGCTATGTGATTAACACCCAAAGAGTACTAAGGTGTGATTATGTTTTGCCTGTGAGAGAAGTTTAGTCAACGGGTCTGCCATATTCAGATTCGTATGTATTTTGCAAATTTCTATGTCAACAATGCTCTGCACGGAGCTACTCTAGCTAATTGCTCCCACTTTCAATATGCATCCAGATTGAGACTTAGAATCATCTGGATCAATGTCAAAGTTTGCATCGACGTAACCCTTTACGACGAACCTTTTGTCACCTCCATAATCGAGAAACATATCCTTATTCCACTAAGGATAATTTTGACCGCTGTCCAGTGATCTACTTCCTAGATCACTATTGTATTCCCTCGCTTAACACAGTGTAGGGTATACAACAGATCTGGTACACAACATGGCATACTTTATAGAATCTATGGCTAAGGCATAGGGAATGACTTTCATTCTTTTTCTATCTTCTGCCGTGGTCGGGCTTTGAGTCTTACTCAATTTCACACCTTGCAACACAGGCAAGAACTCTTTCTTTGACTGTTCCATTTTGAACTACTTCAAAATCTTGTCAAGGTATGTAGTTATTGAAAAAACTTATCAAGTGTCTTGATCTATCTCTATAGATCTTGATGCTCAATATGTAAGCAGCTTCACCGAGGTCTTTCTTTGAAAAACTCCTTTCAAATATTCCTTTATGCTTTCCAGAAAATTATACATTATTTCTGATCAACAATATGTCGTTCACATATACTTATCAGAAATGCTGTAGTGCTCCCACTCACTTTCTTGTAAATACAGGTTTCACCGCAAGTCTGTATAAAACTATATGCTTTGATCAACTTATCAAAGCGCATATTCCAACTCCGAGATGCTTGCACCAGTCCATAGATGGATCGCTGGAGCTTGCATATTTAGTTAACACCTTTAGGATCGACAAAACCTTGTAGTTGCATCGTATACAACTCTTCTTTAATAAATCCATTAAGGAATGCAGTTTTGTTTATCCATTTGCCAGATTTCATAAAATGCGGCAATTGCTAACATGATTCGGACAGACTTAAGCATAGATACGAGTGAGAAACTCTCATCGTAGTCAACACCTTGAACTTGTCGAAAACCTTTTGCGACAATTCTAGCTTTGTAGATAATAACACTACTATCAACGTCCGTCTTCCTCTTGAAGATCCATTTATTTTCTATGGCTTGCCGATCATCGGGCAAATCCATCAAAGTCCATACTTTGTTCTCATACATGGATCATATCTCAGATTTCATGGCCTCAAACCATTTCACGGAATCTGGGCTCATCATTGCTTCCTCCTAGTTCGCAAGTTCGTCATGGTCTAGTAACATGACTTCCAGAACAGGATTACTGTACCACTCTGGTGCGGATCTCACTCTGGTTTACCTACGAGATTCGGTATTAACTTGATCTGAAGTTACATGATCATCATCATTAGCTTCCTCACTAATTGGTGTAGTAGTCACAGGAACAGCTTTCTGTGATGAACTACTTTTCAATAAGGGAGAAGGTACAATTACCTTATCAAGTTCTACTTGTTGGAAATATGCCCTAGAGGCAATAATAAAAGCATTATTATTATATTTCCTTGTTCATGATAATTGTCTTTATTCATGCTATAATTGTGTTATCCGAAAATCGTAATGCATGTGTGAATAACAGACACCAACATGTCCCTAGTGAGCCTCTAGTCGACTAGGTCGTTGATCAACAGATAGTCATGGTTTCCTGACTATGGACATTAGATGTCATTGATAACGAGATCACATCATTAGGAGAATGATGTGATGGACAAGACCCAATCCTAAACATAGCACAAGATCGTATAGTTCGTTTGCTAGAGTTTTCCAATGTCAAAGTATCTTTTCCTTAGACCATGAGATCGTGTAACTCCCGGATATCGTAGGAGTGCTTTGGGTATACCAAACGTCACAACGTAACTGGGTGACTATAAAGGTCTACTACGGGTATCTCCGAAAGTGTCTGTTGGGTTGACATGGATCAAGACTGGGATTTGTCACTCCGTATGACGGAGAGGTATCACTGGGCCCACTCGGTAATGCATCATCATAATGAGCTCAAAGTGACCAAGTGTCTGGTCACGGGATCATGCATTATGGTACGAGTAAAGTGACTTGCCGGTAACGATATTGAACGAGGTATTGGGATACCGACGATCGAATCTCGGGCAAGTAACATATCGATTGACAAAGGGAATTGCATACGGGGTTGATTGAATCCTCGACATCGTGGTTCATCCGATGAGATCATCATGGAGCATGTGGGAACCAACATGGGTATCCAGATCCCGCTGTTGGTTATTGACCGGAGAATCGTCTCGGTCATGTCTGCTTGTCTCCCGAACCCGTAGGGTCTACACACTTAAGGTTCGGTGACGCTAGGGTTGTGAAGATATGTATATGCAGAAACCCGAATGTTGTTCGGAGTCCCGGATGAGATCCCGGACGTCACGAGGAGTTCCGGAATGGTCCGGAGGTAAAGAATTATATATAGGAAATGCTGTTTCGGCCATCGGGACAAGTTTCGGGGTTATCGGTATTGTACCGGGACCACCGGAGGGGTCCCGGGGGCCCACCGGGTGGGGCCACCTGTCCCGGGGGGCCACATGGGCTGTAGGGGGTGCGCCTTGGCCTTCATGGGCCAAGGGCACCAGCCCCACTAGGCCCATGCGCCTAGGGTTTCCAAGGGGGAGGAGTCCAAGTGGTGGAAGGCACCTCTGGGTGCCTTGGGGGGGGGGAGGGAATCCTCCCCCTGTCCGCCGCACCTAGGAGATCAGATCTCCTAGGCTGCGCACCACCCCCCCTTGGCCCTCCTATATATAGTGGGGGAGAGGAGGGACTTCATACCACAGCCCCTGGCGCCTCCCTCTCTCCCCGTTACGTCTCTCTCGCGTAGTATAGGCGAAGCCCTGCTACTGTGACCCCCTGCATCCAATCCGTCCCGTACGTGTGTTGAACGCGGAGGTGCCGTCCGTTCGGCGCTTGGTCATCGGTGATTTGGATCACGTCGTGTTCGACTACATCATCACCGTTCTTTGAACGCTTCCGTGCGCGATCTACAAAGGTATGTAGATGCATCCAATGACTCGTTGCTAGATGAACTCCTAGATGATCTTGGTGAAATGAGTAGGAAATTTTTTGTTTTCTGCAACGTTCCCCAACAGTGGCATCATGAGCTAGGTCTATGCGTAGTTCTTCTTGCGCGAGTAGAACACAATTAGTTGTGGGCGTAGATTTGTCAACTTTCTTGCCGTTACTAGTCTTTTCTTGCTTCAGCGGTATTGTGGGATGAAGCGGCCCGGACCAACCTTACACGTACGCTTACATGAGACCGGTTCCACCGACTAATATGCACTAGTTGCATAAGGTGGCTGGCAGGTGTCTGTCTCTCCCACTTTAGTTGGAGCGGATTCGATGAACAGGGTCCTTATGAAGGGTAAATAGAAGTTGACAAATCACGTTGTGGCTTTAACGTAGGTAAGAAGACGTTCTTGCTAGAACCCTAATTCAGCCACGTAAAACTTGCAACAACAATTAGAGGACGTCTAACTTGTTTTTGCAGCAAGTGGTTTGTGATATGATATGGCCAAAGTTGTGATGAATGATGAATGATCTATATGAGATGTATGAGATGTTCATGCTATTGTAATAGGAATCACGACTTGCATGTCGATGAGTATGACAACCGGCAGGAGCCATAGGAGTTGTCTTTATTCTTTTATATGACCTGCGTGTCATTGAGAAACGCCATGTAAATTACTTTACTTTATTGCTAAACGCGTTAGCCATAGTAGTAGAAGTAATAGTTGGCGAGCAACTTCATGGAGACACGATGATGGAGATCATGATGATGGAGATCATGGTGTCAAGCTGGTGACAAGATGATCATGGAGCCCCAAGATGGAGATCAAAGGAGCTATGTGATATTGGTCATATCATGTCACGTTTATTATTTGATTGCATGTGATGTTTATCATGTTTTTGCATCTTGTTTACTTAGAACGACGGTAGTAAATAAGATGATCCCTCATAACAATTTCAAGAAGTGTTCTCCCCTAACTGTGCACCGTTCCTAAAGTTCGTCGTTTCTAAGCACGCCGTGATGATCGGGTGTGATGGATCCTTACGTTCACATACAACGGGTGTTGACGAGCCTAGCATGTACAGACATGGCCTCGGAACACATGCCAAACACTTAGGGTTAACTTGACGAGCCTAGCATGTACAGACATGGCCTCGGAACACAGAAGACCGAAAGGTCGAGCATGAGTCGTATAGAAGATACGATCAACATGAAGATGTTCACCGACGTTGACTAGTCCGTCTCACGTGACGATCGGACACGGCCTAGTTAACTCAGATCATGTAATACTTAGATGACTAGAGGGATGTCTAATCTAAGTGGGAGTTCATTAATAATTTGATTAGATGAACTTAATTATCATGAACTTAGTCTAAAATATTTTACACTATGTCTTGTAGATCAAATGGCCCACGTAGTCCTCAACTTCAACGCGTTCCTAGAGAAAACCAAGCTGAAAGACGATGGCAGCAACTATACGGACTGGGTCCGGAACCTGAGGATCATCCTCATAGCTGCCAAGAAAGATTATGTCCTACAAGCACCGCTAGGTGATCCACCCGTCCCACAGAACCAAGACGTTATGAACGCTTGGCAGACACGTGTTGACGACTACTCCCTCGTTTAGTGCGGCATGCTTTACAGCTTAGAGCCGGGGCTCCAAAAGCGTTTTGAGAGACATGGAGCATACGAGATGTTCGAAGAGCTGAAAATGGTTTTTCAAGCTCATGCCCGGATCGAGAGATATGAAGTCTCCGATAAGTTCTTCAGCTGTAAGATGGAGGAAAATAGTTCTGTCAGTGAGCACATACTCACTATGTCTGGGTTGCATAACCGCTTGTCTCAGCTGGGAGTTAATCTCCCGGATGATGCGGTCATTGACAGAATCCTCCAGTCGCTTCCACCAAGCTACAAGAGCTTTGTGATGAACTTCAACATGCAGGGAATGCAAAAGACCATTCCTGAGTTGTTCTCAATGCTGAAGTCAGCGGAGGTAGAAGTCAAGAAGGAACATCAAGTGTTGATGGTCAATAAAACCACTAAGTTCAAGAAAGGCAAGGGTAAAAAGAACTTCAAGAAGGACGGCAAGGAGGTTGCCGCGCCCGGCAAGCAAGCTGCCGGGAAGAAGCCAAAGAATGGACCCAAGCCTGAGACGGAGTGCTTTTATTGCAAAGGGAAGGGTCACTGGAAACGGAACTGCCCCAAATACTTAGCGGACAAGAAGGCCGGCAACGCCAAAGGTATATTTGATATACATGTAATTGATGTGTACCTTACCAGTACTCGTAGTGACTCCTGGGTATTTGATACCGGTGCCGTTGCTCACATTTGTAACTCACAGCAGGAGCTGCGGAATAAACGGAGACTGGCGAAGGACGAGGTGACGATGCGCGTCGGGAATGGTTCCAAGGTCGATGTGATCGCCGTCGGCACGCTGCCTCTGCATTTACCTACGGGATTAGTTTTAAACCTCAATAACTGTTATTTAGTGCCAGCTTTGAGCATGAACATTGTATCAGGATCTCGTTTAATTCGAGATGGCTACTCATTTAAATCTGAGAATAATGGTTGTTCCATTTATATGAGAGATATGTTTTATGGTCATGCTCCTATGGTGAATGGTTTATTCTTAATGAATCTCGGGCGTATTACTACACATGTTCATAATGTGAGTACCAAAAGATGTAAGGTTGATAATGATAGTCCCACATACTTGTGGCACTGCCGCCTTGGTCACATAGGTGTCAAACGCATGAAGAAGCTCCATGCAGATGGACTTTTAGAGTCTCTTGATTATGAATCATTTGACACGTGCGAACCATGCCTCATGGGTAAAATGACCAAGACTCCGTTCTCAGGAACAATGGAGCGAGCAACCAACTTATTGAAAATCATACATACTGATGTGTGCGGTCCAATGAGTGTTGAGGCTCGCGGTGGCTATCGTTATGTTCTCACCCTCACTGATGACTTGAGTAGATATGGATATGTCTACTAATGAAACACAAGTCTGAAACCTTTGAAAAGTTCAAGGAATTTCAGAGTGAGGTTGGGAATCAACGTGACAGGAAAATCAAGTTTCTACGATCAGATCGTGGAGGAGAATACTTGAGTCACAAATTTGGCACACATTTAAGAAAATGTGGAATAGTTTCACAACTCACGCCGCCTGGAACACCTCAGGGTAACGGTGTATCCGAACATCGTAATCGCACTCTATTGGATATGGTGCGGTCTATGATGTCTCTTAGCGATTTACCGCTATCTTTTTGGGGCTATGCTTTAGAGACTGCCGCATTCACTTTAAATAGGGCTCCGTCGAAATCCGTTGAGACGACACCGTATGAATTATGGTTTGGGAAGAAACCTAAGCTGTCGTTTCTAAAAGTTTGGGGATGCGATGCTTATGTCAAGAAACTTCAACCTGAAAAGCTCGAACCCAAGTCGGAAAAATGCGTCTTCATAGGATACCCAAAAGAAACTATTGGGTACACCTTCTACCTCAGATCCGAAGGCAAGATCTTTGTTGCCAAGAATGGGTCCTTTCTAGAGAAAGAGTTTCTCTCGAGAGAAGTAAGTGGGAGGAAAGTAGAGCTTGATGAAGTATTACCTCTTGAACCGGAAAATGGCTCAACTCAAGAAAATGTTCCTGAGGTGCCTGCACCGACTAGAGAGGAAGTTAATGATAATGATCAAGATACTTCTGATCAAGCTCCTACTGAAATTCGAAGGTCCACAAGGACACGTTCCGCACCAGAGTGGTACGGCAACCCTGTCTTGGAAATCATGTTGTTAGACAACGGTGAACCTTCGAGCTATGAAGAAGCGATGGCGGGCCCGGATTCCGACAAATGGCTAGAAGCCATGAAATCCGAGATAGGATCCATGTATGAAAACGAAGTATGGACTTTGACTGACTTGCCCGTTGAACGGCGAGCCATAGAAAATAAATGGATCTTTAAGAAGAAGACAGACGCGGATGGTAATGTGACCATCTATAAAGCTCGGCTTGTCGCTAAGGGTTATCGACAAGTTCAAGGGGTTGACTACGATGAGACTTTCTCACCGGTAGCGAAGCTAAAGTCCGTCCGAATCATGTTAGCAATTGCCGCATTCTACGATTACGAAATATGGCAAATGGACGTCAAAACGGCATTCCTTAATGGTTTCCTTAAGGAAGAATTGTATATGATGCAGCCGGAAGGTTTTGTCGATCCTAAGAATGCTGACAAAGTGTGCAAGCTCCAACGCTCGATTTATGGGCTGGTGCAAGCATCTCGGAGTTGGAACATTCGCTTTGATGAGATGATCAAAGCGTTTGGGTTTACACAGACTTATGGAGAAGCCTGCGTTTACAAGAAAGTGAGTGGGAGCTCTGTAGCATTTCTCATATTATATGTGGATGACACACTTTTGATGGGAAATGATATAGAACTCTTGAACAGCATCAAGGCCTACTTGAATAAGAGTTTTTCAATGAAGGACCTTGGAGAAGCTGCTTATATATTAGGCATCAAAATCTATAGAGATAGATCAAGACGCCTCATAGGTCTTTCACAAAGCACATACCTTGATAAGATATTGAAGAAGTTCAATATGGATCATTCTAAGAAGGGGTTCTTACCTGTATTACAAGGTGTGAAATTGAGCTCAGCTCAATGTCCGACCACGACAGAAGAAATAGAAGAGATGAGTGTCATCCCCTATGCCTCAGCCATAGGTTCTATTATGTATGCCATGCTGTGTACCAGACCTGATGTAAACCTTGCCGTAAGTTTGGTAGGAAGGTACCAAAGTAATCCCGGCAAGGAACACTGGACAGCGGTCAAGAATATCCTGAAGTACCTGAAAAGGACTAAGGAAATGTTTCTCGTTTATGGAGGTGACGAAGAGCTCGTCGTAAAGGGTTACGTCGACGCTAGCTTCGACACAGATCTGGATGACTCTAAGTCACAAACTGGATACGTGTATATGTTGAATGGTGGAGCAGTGAGCTGGTGCAGCTGCAAGCAGAGCGTCGTGGCGGGATCTACATGTGAAGCTGAGTACATGGCAGCCTCGGAGGCAGCACATGAAGCAATATGGGTGAAGGAGTTCATCACCGATCTAGGAGTCATACCCAATGCGTCGGGGCCAATCAAACTCTTTTGTGACAACACTGGAGCTATTGCACTTGCCAAAGAGCCCAGGTTTCACAAGAAGACAAGGCACATCAAGCGTCGCTTCAACTCCATCCGTGAAAATGTTCAAGATGGAGACATAGAGATTTGTAAAGTACATACGGACCTGAATATAGCGGATCCGTTGACTAAACCTCTCCCTAGAGCAAAACATGATCAACACCAGAATTCCATGGGTGTTCGATTCATCACAATGTAACTAGATTATTGACTCTAGTGCAAGTGGGAGACTATTGGAAATATGCCCTAGAGGCAATAATAAAAACATTATTATTATATTTCCTTGTTCATGATAATTGTCTTTATTCATGCTATAATTGTGTTATCCGGAAATCGTAATGCATGTGTGAATAACAGACACCAACATGTCCCTAGTGAGCCTCTAGTTGACTAGGTCGTTGATCAACAGATAGTCATGGTTTCCTGACTATGGACATTAGATGTCATTGATAACGAGATCACATCATTAGGAGAATGATGTGATGGACAAGACCCAATCCTAAACATAGCACAAGATCGTATAGTTCGTTTGCTAGAGTTTTCCAATGTCAAAGTATCTTTTCCTTAGACCATGAGATCGTGTAACTCCCGGATATCGTAGGAGTGCTTTGGGTATACCAAACGTCACAACGTAACTGGGTGACTATAAAGGTCTACTACGGGTATCTCCGAAAGTGTCTGTTGGGTTGACATGGATCAAGACTGGGATTTGTCACTCCGTATGACGGAGAGGTATCACTGGGCCCACTCGGTAATGCATCATCATAATGAGCTCAAAGTGACCAAGTGTCTGGTCATGGGATCATGCATTACGGTACGAGTAAAGTGACTTGCCGGTAACGAGATTGAACGAGGTATTGGGATACCGACGATCGAATCTCGGGCAAGTAACATATCGATTGACAAAGGGAATTGCATACGGGGTTGATTGAATCCTCGACATCGTGGTTCATCCGATGAGATCATCGTGGAGCATGTGGGAACCAACATGGGTATCCAGATCCCGCTGTTGGTTATTGACCGGAGAATCGTCTCGGTCATGTCTGCTTGTCTCCCGAACCCGTAGGGTCTACACACTTAAGGTTCGGTGACGCTAGGGTTGTGAAGATATGTATATGCAGAAACCCGAATGTTGTTCGGAGTCCCGGATGAGATCCCGAACGTCACGAGGAGTTCCGGAATGGTCCGGAGGTAAAGAATTATATATAGGAAATGCTGTTTCGGCCATCGGGACAAGTTTCGGGGTTATCGGTATTGTACCGGGACCACCGGAGGGGTCCCGGGGGCCCACCGGGTGGGGCCACCTGTCCCGGGGGGCCACATGGGCTGTAGGGGGTGCGCCTTGGCCTTCATGGGCCAAGGGCACCAGCCCCACTAGGCCCATGCGCCTAGGGTTTCCAAGGGGGAGGAGTCCAAGTGGTGGAAGGCACCTCTGGGTGCCTTGGTGGGGAGGGAATCCTCCCCCTGGCCGCCGCACCTAGGATATCAGATCTCCTAGGCTGCGCACCACCCCCCCTTGGCCCTCCTATATATAGTGGGGGAGAGGAGGGACTTCATACCACAGCCCCTGGCGCCTCCCTCTCTCCCCGTTACGTCTCTCTCGCGTAGTATAGGCGAAGCCCTGCTACTGTGACGCCCTGCATCCACCACCACGCCGTCGTGCTGCTGGATCTTCATCAACCTCTCCTTCTCCCTTGCTGGATCAAGGAGGAGGAGACGTCTCCCATCCCGTACGTGTGTTGAACGCGGAGGTGCCGTCAGTTCGGCGCTTGGTCATCGGTGATTTGGATCACGTCGTGTTCGACTACATCATCACCGTTCTTTGAACGCTTCCGTGCGCGATCTACAAAGGTATGTAGATGCATCCAATGACTCGTTGCTAGATGAACTCCTAGATGATCTTGGTGAAACGAGTAGGAAAAGTTTTGTTTTCTGCAACGTTCCCCAACACTACTTTCCTCCCACTCACTTCTTTCAAGAGAAACTCCTTCTCTAGAAAGGATCCATTCTTAGCAATGAATGTCTTGCCTTCGGATCTGTGATAGAAGGTGTACCCAACAGTCTCCTTTGGGTATCCTATGAAGACATATTTCTCCGATTTGGGTTTGAGCTTATCAGGATGAAACTTTTTCATATAAGCATCACAAACCCAAACTTTAAGAAACGGCAACTTTGGTTTCTTGCCAAACCACAGTTCAAATTGTGTCGTCTCAACGGACTTAGATGGTGCCCCTTTTTAACGTGAATGCAGCTGTCTCTAATGCATGATCCCAAAACGATATTGGTAAATCGGTAAGAAACATCATAGATTGCACTATATCCAATAAAGTATGGTTATGACGTTCGGACACACCATTATGATGTGGTGTTCCAGGTGGCACGAATTTGTGAAACTATTCCACATTGTTTTAATTAAAGACCAAACTCGTAACTCAAATATTTGTCTCTGCGATCAGATCGTAGAAACCATATTTTTCTTGTTACGATGATTTTCCACTTCACTCTGAAATTCTTTGAACTTTTCAAATATTTCAGACTTATGTTTCATCAAGTAGATATACCCATATCTGCTCAAATCATATGTGAAGGTCAGAAAATAACGATACCCGCCACGAGCTTCAACACTCATCGGATCGCATACATCAGTATGTATTTTTTCCAATAAGTCAGTTGCTCGCTCCATTGTTCCGGAGAACGGAGTTTTTAATCATCTTGCCCATAAGGCATGGTTCGCAAGCACCAAGTGATTCATAATCAAGTGATTCCAAAATCCCATCAGCATGGAGTTTCTTCATGCGCTTTACACCAATATATCCTAAACGGCAGTGCCACAAATAAGTTGCACTATCATTATTAACTTCGCATCTTTTGGTTTTAATATTATGAATATGTGTATCACTACGATCGAGATCCAATGAACCATTTTCATTGGGTGTGTAACCATATAAGGTTTTATTCATGTAAACAGAACAACAATTTATTCTCTTACTTAAATGAATAACCATATTACAATAAACATGATCAAATCATATTCATGCTCAACGCAAACACCAAATAACACTTTTTTAGGTTCAACATTAATCCCGAAAGTATAGGGAGTGTGCGATGATGATCATATCAATCTTGGAACCACTTCCAACACACATCATCACTTCACCCTTAACTAGTCTCTGTTTATTCTGCAACTCCCATTTCGAGTTACTAATCTTAGCAACTGAACTAGTATCAAATACTGAGGGGTTGCTATAAACACTAGTAAAGTACACATCAATAACATGTATATCAAATATACTTATGTTCACTTTGCCATCCTTCTTATCCGCCAATCACTTGGGGTAGTTCCGTTTCCAGTGACCAGTCCCTTTGTAGTAGAAACACTTAGTCTCAGGCTTAGGACCAGACTTGGGCTTGTTCACTTGAGCAGCAACTTGCTTGCTGTTCTTCTTGAAGTTCCCCTTCTTCCCTCTGCCCTTTTCTTGAAACTAGTGGTCTTGTCTACCATCAACACTTGATGTTTTTCTCGATTTCTACCTTCGTCAATTTCAGCATTATGAAGAGCTTGGGAATCGTTTCCGTTATCCCTTGCATATCATAGTTCATCACGAAGTTTTACTAACTTGGTGATGGTGACTAGAGAATTCTGTCAATCACTATCTTATCTGGAAGATTAACTCCTACTTGATTCAAGCGATTGTAGTACCCAGACAATCTGAGCACATGCTCACTAGTTGAGCGATTCTCCTCCATCTTTTAGCTATAGAACTTGGAGACTTCATATCTCTCAACTCGAGTATTTGCTTGAAATATTAACTTCAACTCCTGGAACATCTCATATGGTCCATGACGTTCAAAACGTCTTTGAAGTCCCGATTCTAAGCTGTTTAAGCATGGTGCACTAAACTATCAAGTAGTCATCATATTGAGCTAGCCAAATGTTCATAACATCTGCATCTGCTCCTGCAATAGGTTTGTCACCTAGCGGTGCATCAAAGACATAATTTTTCTGTGCAACAATGAGGATAAACCTCAGATCACGGATCCAATCCGCATCATTGCTACTAACATCTTTCAACACAATTTTCTCTAGGAACATATCAAAATAAACACAGGGAAGCAACAACGCGAGCTATTGATCTACAACATGATTTGCAAAATACTACCAGGACTAAGTTCATGATAAATTTAAGTTCAATTAATCATATTACTTAAGAACTCCCACTTAGATAGACATCCCTCTAATCCTCTAAGTGATCACGTGATCCAAATCAACTAAACCATGTCCGATCATCACGTGAGATGGAGTAGCTTCATTGGTGAACATCACTATGTTGATCATATCTACTATATGATTCATGCTCGACCTTTCGGTCTCCGTGTTCCGAGGCCATATCTGTATATGCTTGGCTCGTCAAGTATAACCTTAGTATTTCGCGTGTGCAACTGTTTTGCACCCGTTGTATTTGAACGTAGAGCCTATCACACCCGATCATCACGTGGTGTCTTAGCACGAAGAACTTTCGCAACGGTGCATACTCAGGGAGAACACTTCTTGATAATTAGTGAGAGATCATCTTAAAATGCTACCGTCAAACTAAGCAAAACAAGATGTATAAAAGATAAACATCATATGCAATCAAAATATGTGACATGATATGGCCATCATCATCTTGCGCCTTTGATTTCCATCTCCAAAGTACTGTCATGATCTCTATCGTCATCGGCATGACACTGTGATCTCCATCATCTTGATCTATATCAATGTGTCGTCACGTGGTCGTCTCGCCAACAATTGCTCTTGCAACTATTGCTATCGCATAGCGATAAAGTAAAGCAATTATTGGGCGCTTGCATCTTATGCAATAAAGAGACAACCATAAGGATTTTGCCAGTTGCTGATAACTTCAATAAAACATGATCATCTCATACAAAAACTTACATCTCATCACGTCTTGACCATATCACATCACAACATGCCCTGCAAAAACAAGTTAGACGTCCTCTACTTTGTTGTTGCAAGTTTTACGTGGCTTCTACGGGCTTAAGCAAGAACCAATCTTACCTACGCATAAAAACCACAATGATAGTTTGTCAAGTTGGTGCTGTTTTAACCTTCGCAAGGACCGGGCGTAGCCACACTTGGTTCAACTAAAGTTGGAGAAACTGACACCCGCCAGCCACCTGTGTGCAAAGCACGTCGGTAGAACCAGTCTCGCGTAAGCGTACGCGTAATGTCAGTCCGGGCCGCTTCATCCAACAATACCGCCGAACCAAAGTATGACATGCTGGTAAGCAGTATGACTTATATCGCCAACAACTCACTTGTGTTCTACTCGTGCATATAACATCAACACATAAAACCTAGGCTCTGATACCACTGTTGGGGAACGTAGTAATTTCAAAAAATTTCCTACGCACACGCAAGATCATGGTGATGCATAGCAACGAGGGAAGAGTGTGGTCTACGTACCCTTGTAGACCGACAACGGAAGCGTTAGCACAACGCGGTTGATGTAGTCGTACGTCTTCACGGCCCGACCGATCAAGCACCGAAACTACGGCACCTCCGAGTTCTAGCACACGTTCAGCTCGATGACGATCCCCGGACTCCGATCCAGCAAAGTGTCGGGGAAGAGTTCCGCCAGCACGACCGCGTGGTGACGATCTTGATGTACTACCGTCGCAGGGATTCGCCTAAGCACCGCTACAATATTATCGAGGATTTTGGTGGAAGGGGGCACCGCACACGGCTAAGAATATGATCACGTGGATCAACTTGTGTGTCTAGGGGTGCCCCCTACCCCCGTATATAAAGGATCAAGGGGAGGAGGCCGACCGGCCCCTATGGCGCGCCAAGGAGGAGTCCTCCTCCTAGTAGGAGTAGGACTCCTACTAGGAGGGGGAAAGAAGTGGGGAGGGAGAAGGAAAGGGGGGCGCCGCCCCCCCTCTCCTAGTCCAATTCGGACCAGGGGGAGGAGGCGTGCGGCCCACCTTTGGCTGCCCCTCTCTCTCTCCACTAAGGCCCATATGGCCCATTACTTCTCCCGGGGGGGTTCCGGTAACCCTCCGGCTCTCCGGTTTTCTCCGAAATCACCCGGAACACTTCCGGTGTCCGAATATAGCCGTCCAATACATCAATCTTTATGTCTCGACCATTTCGAGACTCCTCGTCATGTCCGTGATCACATCCGGGACTCCGAACTAACTTCGGTACATCAAAACTCATAAACTCATAATATAACTGTCATCGAAACCTTAAGCGTGCGGACCTACGGGTTCGAGAACAATGTAGACATGACCGAGACACGTCTCCGGTCAATAACCAATAGCGGAACCTGGATGCTCATATTGGCTCCTACATATTCTACGAAGATCTTTATCGGTCAGACCGCATAACAACATACGTTGTTCCCTTTGTCATCGGTATGTTACTTGCCCGAGATTCGATCGTCGGTATCTCAATACCTAGATCAATCTCGTTACCGGCAAGTCTCTTTACTCGTTTCGTAATACATCATCTTGCAACTAACTCATTAGTTGTAATGCTTGCAAGGCTTATGTGATGTGCATTACCGAGAGGGCCCAGAGATACCTCTCCGACAATCGGAGTGACAAATCCTAATCTCGAAATACGCCAACCCAACATTCACCATTGGAGACACCTATAGAGCTCCTTTATAATCACCCAGTTACGTTGTGACGTTTGGTAGCACACAAAGTGTTCCTCCGGTAAACGGGAGTTGCATAATCTCATAGTCATAGGAACATGTATAAGTCATGAAGAAAGCAATAGCAACATACTAAACGATCGAGTGCTAAGCTAACGGAATGGGTCAAGTCAATCACATCATTCTCCTAATGATGTGATCCCGTTAATCAAATAACAACTCTTTGTCTATGGTTAGGAAACATAACCATCTTTGATTAACGAGCTAGTCAAGTAGAGGCATACTAGTGACACTCTGTTTGTCTATGTATTCACACATGTATTATGTTTCCGGTTAATACAATTCTAGCATGAATAATAAACATTTATCATGAAATAAGGAAATAAATAATAACTTTATTATTGCCTCTAGGGCATATTTCCTTCACAAACACACCGCAAAAAGAAGATTACATTGAATAGATCTCCACAAGAGAGGGGGAGAATATTGTATTGAGATCCAAAAAGAGAGAAGAAGCCATCTAGCTAATAACTATGGACCCGTAGGTTTGAGGTGAACTACTCACACTTCATCGGAGGGGCTATGGTGATGATGTAGAAGCCCTCCGTGATGGATACCCCCTCCGGCGGAGCTCCGGAACAGGCCCCAAGATGGGATCTCGTGGATACAGAAAGTTGCGGCGGTGGAATTAGGGTTTTGGCTCCGTATCTGATCGTTTGTGGGTACGTAGGTATATATAGGAGGAAGGAGTACGTCGGTGGAGCAACAGGGGGGACACGAGGGTGGAGGGCGCGCCTGGGGGGTAGGCGCGCCCCCTACCTCGTGGCCTCCTCCTTTGTTTCTTGACGTAGGGTCCAAGTCTCCTGGATCATGTTCGGCGAGAAAATCACGTTCTCGAAGGTTTCATTCCGTTTGGACTCCGTTTGATATTCCTTTTCTTCGAAACCCTAAAATAGGAAAAAACAACAATTCTGGGCTGGGCCTCCGGTTAATAGGTTAGTCCCAAAAATAGTATAAAAGTGGATAATAAATCCCAATAATGTCCCAAACAGTAGATAATATAGCATGGAACAATCAAAAATTATAGATACGTTGGAGACGTATCAAGCATCCCTAAGCTTAATTCCTGCTCGTCCTCGAGTAGGTAAATGATAAAAGAAAGAATTTTTGATGTGGAATGCTAGTTGGCAAAATTTCAATGCAATTCTTCTTAATTGTGGCATGAATATTGAGATCTGAAAGATTCAAGACAAAAGTTCACATTGACATAAAGATGATAATACTTCAAGCATACTAACTAAGCAATTATGTCCAAAATAACATGGCCAAAGAAAGTTCATCCCTACAAAATCATATAGTTTAGTCATGCTCCATTTTCGTCACACAAGAATGCTCTCATCATGCACAACCCCGATGACAAGCCAAGCAATTGTTTCATACCTTAGCAATCTCAATCCTATAAACTTTCACGCAATATATGAGCGCGAGCCATGGATATAACACTATGGGTGAAATAGAATATGATGATGGGGGTTATGTGGAGAAGACAAAAAGGAGAAAGTCTCACATCAACGAGGCTAATCAATGGGCTATGGAGATGCCCATGGATTGATATTAATGCAAGGAGTAGGGATTGCCATGCAACGTATGCACTAGAGCTATAAATGTATGAAAGCTCAACAAAAGAAACTAAGTGGGTGTGCATCTAACTTGCTTGCTCACGAAGACCTAGGGAACTTGAGGAGGCCCATTGTTGGAATATACAAGCCAAGTTCTATAATGAAAATTTCTCACTAGTATATGAAAGTGACAAAACAAGAGACTCTCTAGCATGAAGATCATGGTGCTACTTTGAAGCACAAGTGTGGCAATGGATAGTAACATTGTCCCTTCTCTCTTTTTCTCTCATTTTTTGGGCCTTTTTTATATGGCCTTTTTTCTCACTTGGGACAATGCTCTAGAAAATGATGATCATCACACTTCTATTTATTTACAACTCAATGATTACAACTCGATGCTAGAACAAAATATGACTCTATATGAATGCCTCCGGCGGTGTACCGGGATATGCAATGAACCAAGAGTGACATGTATGAAAGAATTATGAACGGTGGCTTTGCCACAAATACTATGTCAACTACATGATCATGCTAAGCAATATGACAATGATGAATGTGTCATGATAAACAGAATGGTGGAAAGTTGCATGGCAATATATCTCGGAATGGCTGTGGAAATGCCATAATAGGTAGGTATGGTGGCTGTTTTGAGGAAGATATAAGGAGGTTTATGTGTGAAAGAGTGTATCATATCACGGGGTTTGGATGCACCGGCGAAGTTTGCACCAACTCTCAATGTGAGAAAGGGCAATGCACGGTACCGAAGAGGCTAGCAATGATGGAAGGGTGGGAATGCACATAATCCATGGACTCAACATTAGTAATAAAGAACTCACATACTTATTGCAAAAATCTACAAGTCATAAAAAACCAAAGCACTACGCGCATGCTCCTAGGGGGATAGATTGGTAGGAAAAGACCATCGCTCGTCCCTGACCGCCACTCATAAGGAAGACAATCAAAGAACACCTCATGTTTCAAATTTGTTACATAACGTTTACCATACGTGCATGCTACGGGACTTGCAAACTTCAACACAAGCACTTCTCAAATTCGCAACTACTCAATTAGCACGACTTTGATATTATTACCTACATATCTCAAAACAATCATCAAGCATCAAAATTCTCTTAGTATTCAAAACACTCATAGGAATTTTTTTACTAATCTGGAATACCTAGCATATTAGGATTATTTAAGAAAATTACCATGCTATTTAAGACTCAAAATAATCTAAGTGAAGCATGAGAGATCAATAGTTTCTATTAAACAAATCCACCACCGTGCTCTAAAAGATATAAGTGAAGTACTAGAGCAAAACTATATAACTCAAAAGATATAAGCGAGGCACATAGAGTATTCTAACAAATTCCAAATCATGTCATGGCTCTGTCAAAAGGTGTGTACAGCAAGGATGATTGTGGTAAACTAAAAAGCAAAGACTCAAATCATACAAGACGCTCCAAGCAAAACACATATCATGTGGTGAATAAAAATATAGCTCCAAGTAAAGTTACCGATAGAAGTAGACGAAAAGAGGGGATGCCTTCCGAGGCATCCCCAAGCTTTGGCTTTTAGATGTCCTTAGATTATCTTGGGGGTGCCATGGGAATCCCCAAGCTTAGGATCTTGCCACTCCTTGTTCCATAATCCATCAAATCTTTACCCATAACTTGAAAACTTCACAACACAAAACTTAAAGTAGAAAATCTCATGAGCTCCGTTAGCGAAAGAAAACAAAAGACCACTTCAAGGTACTGTAATGAACTCATTATTTATTTATATTTGTGTTAAACCTACTGTATTCCAACTTCTCTATGGTTTATAAACTATTTTACTAGCCATAGATTCACCAAAATAAGCAAACAACACACGAAAAACAGAATCTGTCAAAAACAGAACAGTCTGTAGTAATCTGTAGCTAGCGCAAGCTCTGGAACCCCAAACATTCTAAAATAAATTTCTGGACGTGAGGAATTTATCTATTAATCATCTGAAAAAATAATTAACTAAATAGCACTTTCCAAATAAAAATGGCAGCAGTTCTCGTGAGCGCTAAAGTTTCTGTTTTTTACAGCAAGATATCAAGACTTTCCCCAAGTCTTCCCAACGGTTCTACTTGGCACAAACACTAATTAAACACAAAAAACACAACCTAAACAAAGGATAGATAAATTATTTATTACTAAACAGGAGCAAAAAGCAAGGAATAAAAATAAAATTGGGTTGCCTCCCAACAAGCGCTATCGTTTAACGCCCCTAGCTAGGCATAAAAAGCAAGGATAGATCTAGGTATTGCCATCTTTGGTAGGCAATTCTTCAATGAGGCATCTACCATCTTTAGGAATTTCTTTGTTTTTATTGATTATCAAACTTTTAGGCACAAGATCGAAAAATTCATTTGTAATGAATGGTTCCTTAATGATAGCAAAAAGATTGGGATGAATACTTATAGATTTGTGATCCGCAGTTTCCTTACTAGAGGATTCACCCTTATTTTTAGGAACATACATAGGCTTGGAAATTTTAGTGGGAGGACTTGGAGTATTCTTTACGGAAGAAAAAGCCGTTCCCAAGTTGGTAATAATATCCTCAAGTTTATCGATCCTAGTGGAATCGTGATTTATTTTCTCATTAACTATGGGTTCCTTCTCTTTAATATTTTTCAAAGTAACTCCTACTTTAGATCCATATTGAGAGATTCGGTTGTGGATCTTTTTATCCAAATTTTCAATTAAATCTATGGTAGCAACCTTATTTTCAATAATTTCGAGCCTTTGCATTACATGCTCCAAAGTTATTACAGTTACATTAACCAAAAGAGGGGGTGAGTCAAACAAATCTATCATAGCATTATAAGAATCAAAAGAATGGCTACCCAAGAAGTTCCGTCCGGTAATAGTATCAAGGACATATCTGTGCCAAGGAGTAGCGCCTACATAAAAATTGCGAAGAAGAACGAAAGTAGATTGCTTCCTGGTAGATCTATTTTGAGCATTGCAAATTCTATACCAAGTGTCTTTTAGATTTTCTCACTCCCTTTGCTTAAAATTTAGAATTTCATTCTAGGGAGACAACGGAGAAGATAAGGGACTAGCCATAATGACAAGCAAACAGAAAAGAGGCGAACAGAAAAAGAGAGGGAGGATAGAGAGAGATGGAGAATAAAACAGCAAGGGTGAAGTGGGGGAGAGGAAAACGAGAGGCAAATGGCAAATAATGTAATGCGGGAGATAAGGATTGTGATGGGTACTTGGTATATTGACTTTTGCGTAGACTCCCCGGCAACGGCGCCAGAAATCCTTCTTGCTACCTCTTGAGCACTGTGTTGGTTTTCTCTGAAGAGGAAGGGATGATGCAGCAAAGTAGCGTAAGTATTTCCCTCAGTTTTGATAACCAAGGTATCAATCCAGTAGGAGGCTACACGCGAGTCCCTCGTACCTGCACAAAACAAATAGGTCCTCACAACCAACGCGATAAGGGGTTGTCAATCCCTTCACGGTCACTTACGAGAGTGAGATCTGATAGATATGATAAGATAATATTTTTGGTATTTTTATGATAAAGATGTTGGAAATATGCCCTAGAGGCAATAATAAATTAGTTATTATTATATTTCCTTGTTCATGATAATCGTTTATTATCCATGCTAGAATTGTATTGATAGGAAACTCAGATACATGTGTGGATACATAGACAACACCATGTCCCTAGTAAGCCTCTAGTTGACTAGCTCGTTGATCAATAGATGGTTACGGTTTCCTGACCATGGACATTGGATGTCATTGATAACGGGATCACATCATTAGGAGAATGATGTGATGGACAAGACCCTATCCTAAGCCTAGCACAAGATCATGTAGTTCGTATGCTAAAGCTTTTCTAATGTCAAGTATCATTTCCTTAGACCATGAGATTGTGCAACTCCCGGATACCGTAGGAGTGCTTTGGGTGTGCCAAACGTCACAACGTAACTGGGTGGCTATAAAGGTACACTACAGGTATCTCCGAAAGTGTCTGTTGGGTTGGCACGAATGGAGATTGGGATTTGTCACTCCGTGTGACGGAGAGGTATCTCTGGGCCCACTCGGTAGGACATCATCATAATGTGCACAATGTGATCAAGGAGTTGATCACGGGATGATGTGTTACGAAACGAGTAAAGAGACTTGCCGGTAACGAGATTGAACAAGTTATCGGGATACCGACGATCGAATCTCGGGCAAGCGTACCGCTAGACAAAGGGAATTGTATACGGGATTGATTAAGTCCTTGACATCGTGGTTCATCCGATGAGATCATCATGGAACATGTGGGAGCCAACATGGGTATCCAGATCCAGCTGTTGGTTATTGACCGGAGAGTCATCTCGGTCATGTCTGCATGTCTCCCGAACCCGTAGGGTCTACACACTTAAGGTTCGGTGACGCTAGGGTTATAGAGATATTAGTATGCGGTAACCCGAAAGTTGTTCGGAGTCCCGGATGAGATCCCGGACGTCACGAGGAGTTCCAGAATGGTCCGGAGGTAAAGAATTATATATAGGAAGTGCTATTTCGGCCATCGGGACAAGTTTTGGGGTCACCGGTATTGTACCGGGACCACCGGAAGGGTCCCGGGGGTCCACCGGGGGGGGGCACATGGGCTGTAGAGGGTGTGCCTTGGCCTATATGGGCCAAGGGCACCAGCCCCAAGAGGCCCATGCGCCAAGAGAAGAGGGGAAAGGAAGAGTCCTAAAAGGGGAAGGCACCTCCTAGGTGCCTTGGGGAGGATGGACTCCTCCCTTGGCCGCACCCTTCCTTGGAGGAAGGGCCAAGGCTGCGCCCCCCTCTCCCTTGGCCCTATATATAGTGGGGGGAAGGGAGGGCAACCATACCTAAGCCCTAGCGCCTCCCTCTCCTTCCCATGACACATCTCCCTCCTCCCGCAGCGCTTGGCGAAGCCCTATTGGAATCCCGCTACTTCCACCACCACGCCGTCGTGCTGCTGGATCTCCATCAACCTCTCCTCCCCCCTTGCTGGATCAAGAAGGAGGAGACGTCGCTGCTCCGTACGTGTGTTGAACGCGGAGGTGCCGTCCGTTCGGCGCTAGGATCATCGGTGATTTGGATCACGACGAGTACGACTCCATCAACCCCGTTCTCTTGAACGCTTCCGCGCGCGATCTACAAGGGTATGTAGATCCACTCCTCCCTCGTTGCTAGATGACTCCATAGATAGATCTTGGTGACACGTAGGAAAATTTTGAATTTATGCTACGTTCCCCAACAAAAGATGCAAAGTAAAATAAAAGCAAAGTAAAAAGCAAAGGAAATAAATAAGTATTGGAAGATTAATATGATGAAGATAGACCCGGGGGCCATAGGTTTCACTAGTGGCTTCTCTCAAGAGCATAAGTATTTTACGGTGGGTGAAAGAATTACTGTTGAGCAATTGACAGAATTGAGCATAGTTATGAGAATATCTAGGTATGATCATGTATATAGGCATCACGTCCGAGACAAGTAGACCGACTCCTGCCTGCATCTACTACTATTACTCCACTCATCGACCGCTATCCAGCATGCATCTAGAGTATGAGTTCATGAAAACAGAGTAACGCCTTAAGCAAGATGACATGATGTAGAGGGATAAACTCATGCAATATGATGAAAACCCCATCTTGTTATCCTCGATGGCAACAATACAATACGTGCCTTGCTGCCCCTACTGTCACTAGGAAAGGACACCGCAAGATTGAACCCAAAGCTAAGCACTTCTCCCATTGCAAGAAAGATCAATCTAGTAGGCCAAACCAAATTGATAATTCGAAGAGACTTGCAAAGATAAACAATCATACATAAAAGAATTCAGAGAAGATTCAAATATTGTTCATAGATAGACTTGATCATAAACCCACAATTCATCGGACTCAACAAACACACCGCAAAAAGAAGATTACATCGAATAGATCTCCACAAGAGAGGGGGAGAACATTGTATTGAGATCCAAAAAGAGAGAAGAAGCCATCTAGCTAATTACTATGGACCCATAGGTCTGAGGTGAACTACTCACACTTCATCGGAGGGTCTATGGTGATGATGTAGAAGCCCTCCGTGATGGATACCCCCTCCGGCGGAGCTCCGGAACAGGCCCCAAGATGGGATCTTGTGGATACAGAAAGTTGCGGCGGTGGAATTAGAGTTTTGGCTCCGTATTTGATCGTCTGGGGGTACGTAGGTATATATAGGAGGAAGGAGTATGTCGGAGGAGCAACAGGGGGCCCACGAGGGTGGAGGGCGCGCTTGGGAGGGGGGGGGGTAGGCGCGCCCCCTACCTCGTGGCCTCCTCCTTTGTTTCTTGACGTAGGGTCCAAGTCTCCTAGATCATGTTCGGCGAGAAAATCACGTTCCCGAAGGTTTCATTCCGTTTGGACTCCGTTTGATATTCCTTTCTTCGAAACCCTAAAATAGGCAAAAACAACAATTCTGGGCTAGGCCTCTGGTTAATAGGTTAGTCCCAAAAATAGTATAAAAGTGGATAATAAATCCCAATAATGTCCAAAACAATAGATAATATAGCATGGAGCAATCAAAAATTATAGATACGTTGGAGACGTATCATGATGACCCACAAGTATAGGGGATCTATCGTAGTCCTTTCGATAAGTAAGAGTGTCGAACCCAACGAGGAGCAGAAGGAAATGATAAGCGGTTTCCAGCAAGGTATTCTCTGCAAGTACTGAAATAAGTGGTAATAGATAGTTTTGTGATAGGATAATTTGTAACGAGCAACAAGTAACAAAAGTAAATAAAGTGCAGCAAGGTGGCCCAATCCTTTTTGTAGCAAAGGACAAGCCTGGACAAACTCTTATATAGAGAAAAGCGCTCCCGAGGACACATGGGAATATCGTCAAGCTAGTTTTCATCACGTTCATATGATTCGCGTTCGGTACTTTGATAATTTGGTATGTGGGTGGACCGGTGCTTGGGTACTGTCCTTACTTGGACGAGCATCCCACTTATGATTAACCTCTATTGCAAGCATCCACAACTACAACAAAACGATTAAGGTAAACCTAACCGTAGCATGAAACATATGGATCCAAATCAGCCCCTTACGAAGCAACGCATAAACTAGGGTTTAAGCTTCTGTCACTCTAGCAACCCATCATCTACTTATTACTTCCCAATGCCTTCCTCTAGGCCCAAATAATGGTGAAGTGTTATGTAGTCGACATTCACATAACACCACTAGAGGAGAGACAACATACATCTCATCAAAATATCAAATGAATACCAAATTCACATGACTACTAATAGCAAGACTTCTCCCATGTCCTCGGGAACAAACGTAACTACTCACAAAGCATATTCATGTTCATAATCAGAGGAGTATTAATATGCATATAGGATTTGAACATATGATCTTCCACCAAATAAGCCAACTAGCATCAACTACAAGGAGTAATTAACACTACTAGCACCAATCCCAGACTTGAAGACAAGAATTGGATACAAGAGACGAACTAGGGTTTTGAGAGGAGATGGTGCTGATGAAGATGTTGACGGAGATTGCCCTCTCCCGATGAGAGGAGCATTGGTGATGATGATGACGATGATTTCCCCCTCCCGGAGGGAAGTTTCCCCGACAGAATAGCTTTGCCAGAGCCCTAGATTGGTTCCGCCTCGTGGCGGCGGAGTTTCGTCCAAGAAGAAGGCTTATTATTTTTTCCTCATCGAAAGACTTCATATAGTAGAAGATGGCCACCGGAGGGCCACCAGGGAGCCCACGAGGTAGGAGGGCGCGCCCAGGGGGTAAGGCGCGCCCCCACCCTCTTGGGCAGGGTGTGGCCCCCCTGGTGAACTTCTTCCGCTGAGTATTTTTTATATATTCTGAAAACATTTTCCGTGGAGTTTCAGAACTTTTGGTGCTGTGCAGAATAGGTCTCTAATATTTGCTCCTTTTCCAGCCCAGAATCCTAGCTGCAGGCATTCTCCCTCTTTATGTAAACCTTGTAAAATAAGAGAAAATAGGCATAAGTATTGTGACATAATGTGTAATAACAGCCCATAATGCAATAAATATCGATATAAAATCATGATGCAAAATGGACGTATCAACTCCCCCAAGCTTATACCTCGCTTGTCCTCAAGCGAAAGCCGAAATCGAAAAATATGTCCACATGTTTAGAGATAGAGGTGTCGATAAAAGTAAAATACGGACATGAGGGCATCATGATAATTCTTAGAACAACAACTTACATAATTCTTGTCATATGATTTCTTATGCTAGAGTAATAATTCAATCACAATTTCAAGTATGAATCGTAAACTTCATTGAAAACTAACAAACTATAATCTCAGTCATTGGAGCAATTGCAATTTATCATAACATAGGAAAGATTCAATGTATAAGAGCTTTTCAGCAAGTCCACATACTCAACTATCATATAGTATTTCACAATTGCTGACACTCACGCAATACTTATGGTTATGGAGTTTTAATAGGACACAGAGAAAGATAGGGGCTTATAGTTTTGCCTCCCAACATTTTACCTCAAGGGTAATGTCAACAATAATAGTTCATGAAAACTCACATCCAATTAGCCATATATACCAGGATCTTTCCAACATACTGTGCTTGCCAAAGGATAAATTATAAAAAGGAAGGGTGAAGATCACCATGACTCTTATGCAAGGTAGGAGATAAAAGTAAAAGATAGGCCCTTCGCAGAGGGAAGCAGAGGTTGCCATGCGCTTTTATGGTTGGATGCACAAAATCTTAATGCGAAAGAACGTCACTTTATATTGCCACTTGTGATATGGACCTTTATTATGCAGTATGTCGCTTTTATTTCTTCCATATCACACGATCGTATAAAGCTTATTTTCTCCCACACTAATAAGACATACATATTTAGAGAGCAATTTTTATTGCTTGCACCGATGACAACTTACTTGGAGGATCTTATTCAATCCATAGGTAGGTATGGTGGACTCTCATGACAAAACTGGTTTAAGGGTATTTGGAAGCACAAGTAGTATCTCTACTTGGTGCGATGAATTTGGCTAGCATGAGGGGGAAAGGCAAGCTCAACCATGTTGGATGATCCATGACAATATAATTTATCTCAGATGTAAGAAAACATAACCCATTACGTTGTCTTCCTTGCCCAATGTCAACTCTTTAGCATGTCATATTTTAATGAGTGCTCACAATCATAAAAGATGTCCAAGATAGTATATTTATATGTGAAGACCTCTCTTTCTTTATTACTTCCTATTAATTGCAACGATGACCAAAACTATGTTTGTCAACTCTCAACAACTTTTATTCATCATACTTTTTCTATGTGAGCTCATTACTCTCCACAAGATCCACATGATCTCTTTGTTTCTTTTTATTTCTTTCTCTTTTCTTTTATTCCCTTAGGATCATGGCAAAACAATCAAGCCCTCGACTCAACACTAATCTTTATTATATAGCTCACGGACTCGATTACATAGAGGAATTATAAAGCAAAACTCACGACCAGATCATACTAAGAACTTTTATTCTACTAGATCAAGATATCACCAAAAGGATAGAACTAAGAAAAACGTTAAAGATAAAAGTGATGGTGATACGATACCGGGGCACTCCCCCAAGCTTGGCAGTTGCCAAGGGGAGTGCCCATACCAGATACTCAATTCTTCTTTGTTGGTGGAGAAGGTGATGCTTTTGTTGATGGCCCAGGCTTCTTCCTTAATTTGCACTTGAGGACAGAATTTTGGTCCCTTAGGTCCTCGATCTCCTGTTCCAGGCTCAATATCTTTTTGCATAGTTCCTGCTTGTTTTCCTGCAAGAGGCGAAAAGGGATAAACTTGATCTTAGGTTTCTTTACTCTATCCGGGAGGCTTGACTTTTTGAACTCCACATGCATGTCCCCAGGTTGAGTTAGTGGGACTTCATCTTCATCTGAGCTCGTCTCCTCCTTTCCCTTGGGTTCATAGTCCTCTTCTTCTTCCGTAGTCCAACCACAATGCTCCACATCCCCATAGACCTTAGGATCTGCAAGGTAATCAGCCACATAGCTTTCTCCTTCCGAATCCTGGGACGTCATGTTGCTCTGTCTGCGGCAAGATAGCTCAAAACAAAGACAAGAGATATTTGCGTGATACGGGAGTCAAAACCCCCGGGAGATTATATAATGAATTTTTACCGACCAAAATACATGTCGTGTAAGAAAACGGAGTCCGGAGAGCGCACGAAGTGCCCACGAGGTAGGGGAGTGCCCAGTAGGGTAGGGCGCGCCCTCCACCCTCGTGGAGCCCTCGTGTCCTTCTCGAACTGCTTCTTATTTTTCTATTTTTCTAAATATTCCAAAATGGAGAAATATTGCCTTAAAAACTGTTTTGGAGTCGGTTTACTTACCGTACCACATACCTATTCCTTTTCGGAGTCTGAAACGTTCCGGAAAGTGTCCCTTATGTATTCCTCTGGGGTTACGGTTTCAATAACATTGGTTTCAACATTTATGGGATTACCTGAGATATAATGTTTGATTCTTTGACCGTTCACCACCTTCGGATTTGTGCCTTCGAAGTTGTTGATTTTTATGGCACTGGAACGATAGAACTCCTCGATAACGTAAGGACCTTCCCATTTGGAGAGAAGTTTTCCTGCAAAAAATCTTAAACGGGAGTTGTATAGCAGTACACAATCACCTACATTAAACTCACGCTTTTGTATCCTTTTATCATGCCATCTTTTAACTTTTTCTTTAAACAACTTGGCATTTTCGTAGGCTTGGGTTCTCCATTCATCGAGTGAGCTAACATCAAATAACCTCTTCTCACCGGCAAGTTTAAAATCATAATTGAGCTCTTTAATAGCCCAATATGCCTTGTGTTCTAGTTCGAGAGGTAAGTGACATGCTTTTCCATAAACCATTTTGTACGGAGACATACCCATAGAATTTTTATATGCAGTTCTATAGGCCCATAATGCATCATCAAGTTTCTTGGACCAATTCTTTCTAGACCTATTGGCATTATTTTGCAAAATTAATTTGAGCTCTCTATTACTCAATTCTACTTGACCACTAGACTGTGGGTGATAAGGAGATGCAATTCTATGATTAACATCATATTTAGCAAGCATTTTACGGAAAGCACCATGAATAAAATGTGAACCACCATCAGTCATTAAATATCTAGGGACTCCAAATCTTGGAAAATTAACTTCTTTAAGCATTTTAATAGAAGTGTTATGATCAGCACTACTAGTTGGAATAGCTTCTACCCACTTAGTAACGTAATCAACAACAACTAAAATATGCGTATATCCATTAGAGGAAGGAAAAGGCCCCATATAGTTAAAGCCCCAAACATCAAATGGTTCAATAACGAGTGAATAGTTCATAGGCATTTCTTGACGTCTATCAATATTACCAATTATTTGACATTCATCACAAGATAAGACAAACTTACGGGCATCCTTGAAGAGAGTAGGCCAATAAAAACCAGATTGCAATACCTTATGTGCAGTTCTATCTCCAGCATGGTGTCCTCCATAAGCTTCGGAGTGACACTTGCGTAGGATCTGTTCCTGTTCATGCTCAGGTACACAACGTCTAGTAACACCATCTACTCCTTCTTTATAAAGATGTGGGTCATCCCAAAAGTAATGCCTCAAATCATAGAAGAACTTTTTCTTTTGCTGGTATGTGAAACTAGGTGGTATAAACTTAGCAACAATGTAATTAGCATAATCAGCATACCATGGAGCAGTATGAGAAGCATTTATAACATTTAATTGCTCATCAGGAAAGCTATCATCAATAGGTAGTGGGTCATCAAGCACATTTTCTAACCTAGACAAGTTGTCTGCAATGGGGTTCTCAGCTCCCTTTCTATCAACAATATGTAAGTCAAATTCTTGTAGCAAGAGAAGCCATCTAATAAGTCTAGGTTTAGCATCTTTCTTTTCCATGAGATATTTAATAGCAGCATGATCAGTGTGAACAGTTACTTTAGAATCAACAATATAAGGTCTGAACTTATCACAAGCAAATACAACTGCTAAGAATTCTTTTTCAGTAGTAGCATAATTTCTTTGGGCATTGTCTAGGGTTTTACTAGCATATTGAATAACGTTTAATTTCTTATCAACTCTTTACCCTAGAACAGCACCTACAGCATAATCACTAGCATCACGCATAATTTCAAAGGGTAAATTCCAATCAGGTGGCTGAACAATAGGTGCAGAGATCAATGCTTTCTTAAGTATTTCAAATGCTTCTACACAATCATCATCAAAGACAAATGGTATATATTTTTGTAATAAATTAGTCAGAGGCTGAGAAATTTTTGAGAAGTCCTTAATGAATCTCCTATAAAAACCGGCATGACCAAGGAAACTTCTTATACCTTTGATGTCCTTGGGACATGTCATCTTTTCAATAGCATCAACCTTGGCTTTATCAACCTCAATACCTCTTTAAGAAACTTTATGCCCTAAGACAATACCTTCATTAACCATAAAGTGGCACTTTTCCCAATTCAAGACAAGATTAGTTTCTTCACATCTCTGCAAAACTCGATCAAGGTTGCTCAAGCAATCATCAAAAGAAGATTCATAGACGGAGAAATCGTCCATGAAAACCTCACAAATCTTTTCACAAAAGTCAGAGAATATAGCCATCATGCATCTTTGAAAGGTAGCAGAGGCATTACATAAACCAAAAGGCATACGTCTATAAGAAAAAGTACCAAAAGGGCAAGTAAAAGTGGTCTTTGATTGATCTTTGGCTGACACAGGTATTTGAGAGAAACCAGAATAACCATCTAGAAAGCAAAAAATGTGTATGTTTGGATAATCTTTCTAGCATTTGATCGATGAAAGGTAAGGGGTAATGATCCTTTTTAGTGGCCTTATTTAATTTGTGGAAATCAATTACCATCCTATAACATGTAATAATTCTTTGAGGAATCAATTCATCTTTATCATTAGGGACGACAGTAATACCTCTCTTCTTAGGGACACAATGGACAGGACTTACCCACTGACTATCAGCAACGGGATAGATTATACCTGCCTCAAGGAGCTTTAGTATTTCCTTTCTTACCACTTCTTTCATTTTACATTCAGCCGTCGTTGATGATCACGAACTGGTTTAGCATCTTCTTCCAAATTTATTTTATGTTGACATAGAGTGGGACTAATGCCCTTAAGATCATCAAGAGTATACCCAATAGCAGCACGATGCTTCTTCAGATTTTTCAATAATCTCTCTTCCTCATGCTCTGAAAGGTTAGCACTAATAATAACAAGATATATCTTTTTCTCATCTAGATAAGCATATTTAAGAGTATCAGGCAACGGTTTAAGCTCAAACACGGGATCACCCTTGGGTGGAGGAGGATCCCCTAGGATTTCAACATGCAAATTGTGTTTCAGAATAGGTTCCTGTTTAAAGAATACTTCATCTATTTCCCTTCTTTCATTCATAAACATACCATTTTCATGGTCTAGCAAATATTGTTCTAAAGGATCACTAGGAGGTATGGCAATAGAAGCAAGACCAATAATTTCATCCTTACTAGGTAATTCTTCTTCACGGCGTTGTCTACTAAATTTAGAGAAATTAAATTCATGAGACATATCATCTAAACCGATAGTAACAACATCCTTTTTGCAATCTATCTTAGCATTAACAGTGTTCAGGAAGGGTCTACCAAATATAATGGGACAAAAGCTATTTTGTGGGGAACCAAGAACAAGAAAATCAGCAGGATATTTAGTTTTCCCACACAAGACTTCAACATCTCTAACAATTCTCATTGGTGAAATAGTATCTCTATTGGCAAGTTTAATTGTGACATCAATATCTTCTAGCTCAACATGTGCAATATCATGCATAATTTCTCTATATAGGCTAATAGGTATTGCACTAGCACTGGCACCCATATCACATAAACCATGATAACAATGATCTCCTATTTTAACAGAAATAACAGGCATGCCTACCACAGGTCTAGGTTTATCTTTAGCACAAGGTTTAGCAATTCTAGCAGTTTCATCAGAGAAATAAATAATATGCCCATCAATATTATCAGCCAAGAGATCTTTAATAATAGCAATATAGGGTTCAACTTTAATTTGCTCAGAAGGTGTATAAGTTTTAATATTGCTTTTACGAACCATAGTTGAAGCTTTAGCATGATCCTTTATCCTAACAGGAAAAGGTGGTTTCTCAACATAAGAAGTAGGAACAATTGGATCATTATAAGTGAAAATCTTTTCTTCAACTTTAATATGTGCAGCCACTTTTACTTCTATAGGAGGATGATATTTAAACCACTTCTCCTTGGGGAGATCAACATAAGTAGCAAAAGATTCACAGAAAGAAGCTACTATCTCAGAGTCAAGTCCATATTTAGTGCTAAATTTTCGGAAAACATCGGTATCCATAAAAGATTTAACACAATCAAACCTAGGTGTCATACTGACTCCTTACCTTTGTCGAGGTCCCAATCTTCAGAGTTGCATTTAATTCTTTCCAATAAATCCCATTTGAATTCAATAGTCTTCATCATAAAAGAGCCAACACAGGAAGTATCAAGCATGGTGCGATTGCTATCAGAAAGCCGAGCATAAAATTTTTGAATGATCATTTCTCTTGAGAGCTCATGATTGGGGCATGAATATAACATTGATTTAAGCCTCCCCCAAGCTTGAGCAATGCTTTCTCCTTTGCGAGGCCAAAAATTATATATATAATTGCGATCACGATGAACAAGATGCATAGGATAAAACTTCTGATGAAATTCCAATTTCAATCGTTTGTAATTCCATGACCCCATATCATCACATAGCCTATACCATGTCGATGCACCTCCCTTCAAAGATAAAGGGAAGACCTTCTTCTTAACAACATCTCCGGGTACACCTGCAAGCTTAAATAATCCACAAACTTCATCCACATATATTAGATGCTCATCAGGATGCTTTGTTCCATCTCCTACAAAAGGATTAGCTAGCAGTTTTTCTATCATACCCGAAGGAATTTCAAAATAGACATTTTCATTTTTAGTAGGTTCAGTAGGTTGAGGAGCAACTCTTTGCTCTAATGTTCGGGGTGAAGATACCCCGAACAAGCCCCTCAGAGGATTACTCTCCATAGTAACAAGTGACAGTAAATTTCAGCACAATATATAAATTTTTCCTTACCAAATTCCACCTACCAAAGGCACTTCACTCCCCGGCAATGGCGCCAGAAAAGAGTCTTGATGACCCACAAGTATAGGGGATCTATCATAGTCCTTTCGATAAGTAAGAGTGTTGAACCCAACGAGGAGCAGAAGGAAATGATAAGCGGTTTCCAGCAAGGTATTCTCTGCAAGTACTGAAATAAGTGGTAACAGATAGTTTTGTGATAGGATAATTTGTAACGAGCAACAAGTAACAAAAGTAAATAAAGTGCAGCAAGGTGGCCCAATCCTTTTTGTAGCAAAGGACAAGCCTGGACAAACTCTTATATAGAGAAAAGCGCTCCCGAGGACACATGGAAATATCGTCAAGCTAGTTTTCATCACGTTCATATGATTCGCGTTCGGTACTTTGATAATTTGGTATGTGGGTCGACCGGTGCTTGGGTACTGTCCTTACTCGGACGAGCATCCCACTTATGATTAATCTCTATTGCAAGCATCCGCAACTACAATAAAAGTATATAAGGTAAACGTAATCATAGCATGAAACATATGGATCCAAATCAGCCCCTTACGAAGCAACGCATAAACTAGGGTTTAAGCTTCTGTCACTCTAGCAACCCATCATCTACTTATTACTTTCCAATGCCTTCCTCTAGGCCCAAATAATGGTGAAGTGTTATGTAGTTGACGTTCACATAACACCACTAGAGGAGAGACAACATACATCTCATCAAAATATCGAACGAATACCAAATTCACATGACTACTAATAGCAAGAATTCTCCCATGTCCTCAGGAACAAACGTAACTACTCACAGAGCATATTCATGTTCATAATCAGAGGGGTATTAATATGCATATAGGATCTGAACATATGATCTTCCACCAAATAAACCAACTAACATCAACTACAAGGAGTAATTAACACTACTAGCAACCTACTAGCACCAATCCCAGACTTGAAGACAAGAATTGGATACAAGAGATGAACTAGGATTTTGAGAGGAGATGGTGCTGATGAAGATGTTGATGGAGATTGCCCTCTCCCGATGAGAGGAGCGTTGGTGATGACGATGGCGATGATTTCCCCCTTCTGGAGGGAAGTTTCCCCGGCAGAACAGCTCCGCCAGAGCCCTAGATTGGTTCCGCCAAGGTTCCGCTTCGTGGCGGCGGAGTTTCGTCCGAGAAGAAGGCTTATGATTTTTTTTCCTCATCGAAAGACTTCATATAGCAGAAGATGGCCACCGGAGGGCCAACAGGGGGCCGACGAGGTAGGGGGGCGCGCCCAGGGGGTAGGGCGCGCCCCCACCCTCGTGGGCAGGGTGTGGCCCCCTGGTGAACTTCTTCCACTGAGTATTTTTTATATATTCTGAAAACGTCTTCCGTGAAGTTTCAGGACTTTTGGAGCTGTGCAGAATAGGTCTCTAATATCTGCTCCTTTTCCAACCCAGAATCCCAGCTGCCGGCATTCTCCCTCTTTATGTAAACCTTGTAAAATAAGAGAAAATAGGCATACGTATTGTGACATAATGTGTAATAATAGCCCATAATGCAATAAATATCGATATAAAAGCATGATGCAAAATGGACGTATCATGCTTAGCTTTGGGTTCAATCTTGCAGTGTCCTTTCCCAGTGACAGCAGGGGCAACAAGGCATGTATTGTATTGTTGCCATCGAGGATAAAAAGATGGGGTTTATATCATATTGCTTGAGTTTATCCCTCTACATCATGTCATCTTGCCTAAAGCATTAGTCTGTTCTTATGAACTTAATACTCTAGATGCATGCTGGATAGCGGTCGATGTGTGGAGTAATAGTAGTAGATGCAGAATCGTTTCGGTCTACTTAACACGGACGTGATGCCTATATTTCATAATTATTGCCTATATATTCTCATAACTATGCGCTCTTCTATCAATTGCTCGGCAGTAATTTGTTCACCCACCGTAATACATGCTATCATGAGAGAAGCCACTAGTGAAACCAATGGCCCCCGGATCTCTTTCTTATTATATTACATCTCTTTTTATTTACATCGTATCTCGTTTACTATTTTGCAATCTTTACTTTCCAATCCATACAACAAAATACCAAAAATATTTATCTTATTATCTTTATCAGATCTTAGTTTCGCAAGTGACCGTGAAGGGATTGACAACCCCTTTATCGCATTGGTTGCGAGGTTCTTGATTGTTTCTGCAGGTACTAGGTGACTTGCTTGTTATCTCCTACTGGATTGATACATTGGTTCTCAAAAACTGAGGGAATACTTATGCTGCTTTATTGCATCACCCTTTCCTCTTCAAGGGAAAACCAACGCATGCTCAAGAGGTATCAAGAAGGATTTCTGGCGCCATTGCCGGGGAGATCTACGCTCAAGTCAAGACATACCAAGTACCCATCATAAACTCTTCTCCCTCGCATTACATTATTTGCCATTCTCCTATCGTTCTCCTCTCCCCCACTTCACCTTTGCCGTTTTATTCTCCCCATTTTCGTTCGCCTCTTTTCACTCGTTTCTTGCATGATGTGTTAGGTTTCTGTGAATTTGATGATTGTTCTTTGAATTTGCACCTTGTGGATTCCACCATTAAGAAACCTATGGGAAGGATTAATGATGTTCTTATTGTTTCAAATAGGAATTACGTGCCCATAGATTTCATTGTTCTTGATATAGATTGCAATCCTATATGTACTATTATTCTTGGTAGACCTTTCCTTAGAACGATTGGTGCAATTATTGACATGAAAGAAGGAAATATTAGATTCCAATTTCCGTTAAGGAAAGGCATGGAACACTTTCCTAGAAAGAAAATTAAATTACCTTATGAATCTATTATGAGAGCCACATATGGATTTCATACCAAAGATGACAATACCTAGATATATTCTTGTTTTATGCCTAGCTGGGGGCGTTAAACGATAGCGCTTGTTGGGAGGCAACCCAATTTTATTTTTGTTCTTGCTTTTTGTTCCTTCTTAGAAATAAATAAATCATCTATCCTCTATTATGATTGTATTTTTTATGTTTTAATTAGTGTTTATGCCAAGTAAAGTCTTTAGGATCTTCTTGGGTGATTGTTATTTGATCTTGCTGAAAAACAAACAGAAAGTATGCGCTCACGAGAATAATTTCATTTTTTACCAGAGAGCGATAAAATACCAATTCCAGTTGTAGTAGATCAATATACAAATTATTTAGGACGTCCTAATTGTTCAGAATTTTCGGAGTTACAGAAGTATTCGAAACCTCCAAATTGCTACAGACTGTTCTGTTTTGACAGATTCTGTTTTTCGTGTGTTGTTTGCTTATTTTGATAAATCTATGGCTAGTATCGGGGGTATGAACCATAGAGAAGTTGGAATACAGTAGGTTTAACACCAATATAAATAAAGGATGAGTTAATTATAGTACATTAAAGTGGTAGTTTGCTTTCCTTTACTAACGGAGCTCATGAGATTTTCTGTTGAGTTTTGTGTTGTGAAGTTTTCAAGTTTTTGGGTAAAGATTTGATGGATTTTGGAACAAGGAGTGGCAAGAGCCTAAGCTTGGGGATGCCCAAGGCACTCCAAGGTAAAATTCAAGGACAACAAAAAGCCTAAGCTTGGGGATGCCCAAGGCACCCCAAGGTAAAATTCAAGGACAACCAAAAGCCTAAGCTTGGGGATGCCCCGGAAGGCATCCCCTCTGCCGTCTTCGTCTATCGGTAACTTTACTTGAGGCTATATTTTTATTCATCACATGATATGTGCTTTTCTTGGAGCGTATTGTATAATTTGAGTCTTTGCCTTTTAGTTTACCACAATCATCCTTGCTGTACACACCTTTTGAGAGAGACACACATGAATCAGAATTTATTAGAATACTCTATGTGCTTCACTTATATCTTTTGAGCTGGATAATTTTGCTCTAGTGCTTCGCTTATATCTTTTTAGAGCATGGTGGTGGTTTTATTTTATAGAATAGAAATTATTGATCTCTCATGCTTCACTTATATTATTTTGAGAATCTTTTAGAACAACATGGTAATTTTCTTTGGTTATAAAATTAGTCCTAATATGATGGGCATCCAAGATGGGTATAATAAAAACTTTCATATAGACTGCATTAAACACTATGAGAAGTTTGATACTTGATAATTGTTTTGAGATATAAAGATGGTGATATTAGAGTCATGCTAGTTGAGTAATTGTGAAATTGAGAAATACTTGTGTTGATGTTTGCAAGTCCCGTAGCATGCACGTATGGTAACCATTGTGTGACAAATTTGAAGCATGAGGTGCTCTTTGAGTGCCTTCCTTATGAGTGGCAGTCGGGGACGAGCGATGGTCTTTTCCTACCAATCTATCCCTCTAGGAGCATGCGCATAGTGCTTGGTTTTGATGACTTGTAGGTTTTTGCAATAAGTATGTGAGTTCTTTATGACTAATGTTGAGTCCATCGATTATACGCACTCTCACCCTTCCACCATTGTCGGCCTCTCTTGTGCCGCGCAACTTTTGCCGGTACCATAAACCCATCATTTACCTTCCTCAAAAACAACCACCATACCTACCTATTATGGCAATTCCATAGCCATTCCGAGATATATTTCCATGCAACTTTCCACCGTTCCGTTTATTATGACACGCTTCATCATAGTCATATTGCTTTGCATGATCATGTAGTTGACATCATATTTGTGGCATGGCCACCATTCATAATTTTTTATACATGTCACTCTTGATTCATTGCACATCCCGGTACACCGCCAAAGGCATTCATAAGAGTCATTTTTTGTTCTAAGTATCGAGTTGTAAGTAAATAAAAGTGTGATGATCTTCATTATTAGAGCATTGTCCCATTTAAAACAAAACAAAAGCTGGCCAACTCACTCCCAGGGAGCTCCCTCGATTTCAACCTACGTTGGCCGTTCGATCGAGCTCTTTCTGGTCAACCGTTTTCTTTTGGCCATTCGATTGCTTTCTGTTCGCTGACTCCAGTTTCACCCCGTTGTTTTTTTCCACGTCCATGACTGGTGGGCTCTTGTGGCCGCGGTATTGGCTGGGTGAATCCTCGGCGGGTGAGAAAGAGCCTATCCTCGCGTACCACACGTTCGATCCGCGGCTCGCGTCGTGCGTCCGGGGAAGCCGCGGAAGGTGGTTGGACAACGCATGCGCACCCGCTTTGGGCAGTCTCCACGCGCTGACAGATGGTTCCGTGCTGCTTCTGGCCCCGCTCGTCGCCTGCCGTGGCTAGGCTCCTCACGGGATGGGTTGTCGGGCAGGTCGTGCGGCGTGCGTCACGGAGGGGCCGTGGTGCGTCGTGCGTCCTCGAGGGCCCGCGCAGGGTGGGCAGGCGCATGTGCACCCGACTTGTGCACACCCCTGCCGCTGCTGCAGTGACATGTGGTCCCGTACTGCTGCTGGTCCCACCTGTCGGTTGCAGTGGCTCCACTGCGTGGTCTCGTGGCGTCCCGTCTGGGATTTTCCTGGTCGTGCGCAGCGTGGACTGGACCGTGTATGCCTGTCGCCTGCATCGTGTCTCGCGTCTGGAGACGGGGTGTCCGCTCTGCCCACGCCGCGTTGCATCCAAGTCGTACTGAGCACTTTCTTTTTTTAAGTCGTCTATGAATGATATTCCGCGTTTCTCCCTCTGTCCGGTGGCCCCTGTCCCATTATGGCCCCGCGCTTCAGCGTCATCTGCCACGCGTCGGCGCCGTCCACTTTGAAAGGCGCGGGCTTCTCGTTGGGTGGAGCCATTTGCGGGAGGTGTCGTTTAGTGGGCGCCGCGTGATTTGCATAGCGTAGTCTTCTATTGGTGGGTGGGATGGACTGACAAATGTACACACCTGCCCTTACCTCTTCCCACTATGATGGGTGGCCCAGATTAGCGGCTGGTCCCATGAGTCGGTGGGTTACTTATTGATTGGGTCACGCGGGGAACGTGCCAGAGCGGTTTGGGCCAATGTGCCTGTCCCGCGCCGCGCGCGACGTGCGTGCTGCGTTTGCGCTGATGGGTGAAAACCTAGGTTTGACGAGAGATTTTTGCGCCGCCACCCGAACTCCCTCGGACGCGCGCTCCTCTCCTCTCCCCAATCTCCATCTCCATCTCCATCCTCGTCAGCGACGAAACCCACCACCTCCTTCCTCTCCGCCGTGACCCTCCGTTCTCTTCTCCTCCTGAACCTCTCTCATGTCTCCGTGCTAGCGCCGAGCACCGCGTCCGCCCAACCCTCTCTGCTGGACAGGAGGCAGGAGGACGAACAACGGCGGTCCGAGCTCCGCTGCCTCGATCCCTGTCTCGTCCTCCTCTTGCGTGCCGGCCGACCGAAGGCTGCCTCCCTGGTTCCCCCTGATCTGCGCGGTTGGACCTTCATAGCGTTGTTCAACCACATCCACATGTACGTCTTCTCTCTCTCTCTCTCTCTGCAATTCGGGAGGAATGATATGGTTGTGGCTCGCAGGGTGGTATGTGCGAGCGATGACGCCGGTGGCCTGTGGCCAGATATGGAGGCTTAGCTAATGCAGCGGCATGTCAACTTAGGTAAGAAAATCACATGTTCTTGTTTTGTTCAGTGTGCTTTTTACGCCATACTCCGCCAATATATAAAGAATTTATATCTGATTCATAGACATCCTTGACACCTAAGTGTGCGTGTGAGTCCCCTACAAAATCTCTTTCTCCCTCTCTCTCTAATTATCTCGTTTTGCCTTTGAGATTGCAGATGCGAGCACTAGCTGTTTGTATAAATGCACAAGGAGGAGTGCTCAGGGGAGGACGATAGTTGTTTGTATAAATGCACAAGGAGGAGTGCTTAGGGGAGGACGATAGCTTTCAGGTGTGGTTTCTTAGCAGTACGAGATGCCAAATGTTAGTTAAGCTTATGATGTGTGCCTCTTGTTCTTTACATAGGTGTACATGGAGGAGGTGAAGGCGACTACAGAGGAGCTTGCCGTAGCTGCTCACCTGCTCCGGGAATCCTCCTTACAGAAGCACGATGCCATGCCCTAGAGTTTGTTCATGTACTTCTATCTGCCTATAATATATGCTGACAATTATATGTGACTGATTAATTAACTAAAACTTGAGAGGTTAAGGACAAGTGTTTTCAAATGAAGGAATATAGTGTACGTGCAGCTAATTACATACACATATGCATCATTCCATAATAATTGGAAGTTTGGATATTAGGTATTTTTTAAAGACCAGGGATCCTAATTGGCCATTCCCATACCACAATTTTCACTGTATGTATCTCATGAACATTATCATTATGCTCTGTACCAGAATTGTCACTGTATCTCATCATTGTTTGGAGTATACCTTTGCAGCTCCATAGTTATTAGAATGGTTTTACTTCCACATAATAGCCTTATTCAAATAAAATCACAAGACCTTCATAAGCTTGCTTAGTTAGTATGGAGAAGGGCCTTCTTCCAAGGAGCTGTAGATTTTGAATATGCTCCTGGTTGGACACCTTTTCCACTATATGTACAAAATAGGGGTAGGGAAGAGCTCAACTTAGGTTTTGGGGCAGGCCTCACTAGCAATTATGGCATCCTCTTATTTGGTTGCAGGTTACTTGCCTTCTTCTTTCAGCCCATCTCAAGAATTATAGTGCAGTTTTTGTGGAGAGCCCATGTTGGTTTGCTTGATTTATGTTCAAAATGGACATTACAATGCTCTTTGAGTCAAGTTTGTATATATTCCGAGTACTCCTTTATTATTTATCAACTGAGGCATGATTGTTGTTGCAATTCTTACTAAAAATAATCCTGGTGTTATTTTCTTTGAGAAAAGAAATAGACGGCTCAGATGTGTGCTTCTTAGCATCACATCAAA
The DNA here is from genome assembly GCF_056163025.1 of Triticum urartu. Lineage (NCBI taxonomy): Eukaryota > Viridiplantae > Streptophyta > Magnoliopsida > Poales > Poaceae > Triticum > Triticum urartu. The sequence continues at coordinate 528,131,187 of NC_141876.1, forward strand.
TTGAATAATTGAATAGGGTTATATATCATCATATCTGCATACATAATATCTTCTGTAATTATATACCGGTGTAGGCTCTTGTTGTTAGATGATGAACTTATGTTATTTTATGCCAAGTAGTTAAATTTATGTGCACCTTCTCATGTGTTTACTTGTTTCTGCTTTTATAGTATGGCTTGGTCCTGTTGTGAAAAAAGATCCTGATATGTTCGACTATTCTGTTTTTTTCTTTATCCAATGACCTATTAATGTGCTTTGAGCATATGACAATTGTTTCCTCACTATCTTAGATTAGTAGTAATCCTTCTTTTATGTTTCTGCAATTTCAGTTCCTGCCTTTTGAAATTTCCTTTGCATTCTGTATCTGCACATCCCCTCTTGTGGTCTGTTGTAATGGTCTACTGAACATCCATATCATGCTATGATTGCATCATTGCATGACAATGTACCATATGCTCATGCATTTCTTTTCTTACTGATGTTGTCCTGATGAGTTGGCTGGCTTACATGTGCGCCCTCCGTCCTAAAATAAGTGTCTCAACTCTGTTACAAAGTTGTACTAGAGTTGAGGAACTTATTTTGGGACGAAGGGAGTAGTCTGCTGTGAAGGTCTACTTGTTTTAGGTAGCATTGCTTTCTGGAATAAGTCATTGGAACATGGTAACATTCACTGGTTACAGTCAGCAAGACAGGAAGAACATACTTGTGTATGAGTTCATGCACAACGAAAGGACCAACTTAGCTGATGGTAAATTCTCTGTGGAACCAACAACACGCTACTGTATATACACGTACGATTCTTTCGCAGCAAAACTTTGTCCATGCAGTTGTATTTCAGATCTTTAGAACTACAGGGTAGTTTCTATATTTTCTGATTCAGGTTGTCTTAGGTTGCAGCTCCCCATCCAGCTACCGTGTACCCCATATCCTTTGAAGAGGATAAATCTGAATGAAAACTTGGAATTACCTAATAGGTGCATACATGAACTATTGATGATGTGAATAGAAACACCTGTAGTAGCGCTAACCTTTGGCAACCTTCACGTCGTGCCTCCAAGGCAGGCCATGAGTGATGGTTGTCGTGATGTTGGCCTTGCAAAAAAATAGGGCTTTGCTAACTGGCTATAGTTTGTGTTTGTTGTTTACATGTCAGTTTTTAACAATTTGACCTATCTTTTAAAGACAATATAGTTCACAAAAAGGAAACTTTTTACAGAAAATATATGGGTTTATATTAGACAATTCTAGACCATATCTCTTTAATACATAATTTATTATATTTTCTGTTTTTAAATATGAGAGTGCCCATCTTACTTAGTGGCATTGCTATGCTTCACAGTATACAATATTTTGCATGCCTGTATAATTCATAAGTGGTTTTTCGTATTCAGGTGTTATTAATATGGTGAGTGATTGAAGGGGAGGCATGAGGAGAGAGCAGTCCAAAGGGCGGATGGAGCATGTGACTTGTTGATGTTAGTTTCCATTTTCGGAAAGAACACATTTTCTATGATTCAAGTGTATGCTGATGTGTCAAAATCAATCATTTGGATTCCCAACTAGACTATTATGTGTGTTCAATATTTTATTGTGCATTGATAAAATGTTTCGCCTGTGTTCACAAGTTGAATTTTGAAACAGATATGCATAAGGGAGTTTGCCATTTAAGAAGGTTCTTGTTTGCTGCTATGATTAAAAGTAGGAAATTTATATACCTATAATAGGACAGTTTCTCAAGCTAAAGTCTTATGTAACATGTAATATCCGAACTCTGTTTGTGCTAATAATTGTTCCCATTGTAAAAGGCCATGTTGAACAAGGTAGGTGTTTTGGGTTTTAATTAAGACAGGTGACACCAATTATGGGTTTGATCTCCAAATATGTTTGAACATTAGGTCAAGGAAGATATCACATGGCATCTTCGCGGTAAAGTTTTATGTCATATACCTTGCGCCATTTGGCTCTATGTTACCTGAATAAGATAACAGAATATGCATGCTACCCTAATGTTGCTAAAACCTACTTCTACTAGCACAGTCAAATATTTTCAAAACTCAATCTCATGTTTGGTTTTCTTCTCTTTTCTCTTCTAATGATGTAATTTCTTTTACTAAGATAACACCATGTATCCCTTTTCTACTTTGAATGAATTTACTGTATATATTTCTTATTTAGTTTAGTTCATCATTCAGAGATGGTGGAATATTTTTGTCCTTCACAGGTTAAATGAGCATTGCGTAGTCCTTCACAGGTTAAATGAGCATTGTGTAAAAGTATGTCTAAGTTCTCTTTCTTCGAGTGCTTCAAGTAAATGAAATTGTCTATTTCGAATTTAATACCTTTTAATAATAATCATAATGAGAGAGGGGTATGCTTCTCTCTCTTTAGAAATGTGTTTGAATCGCACAAAAATATTCGTAGTTCTTATTCATACTTGAAACACGTGAGGCTCTGCAAATTAAACCATGTTTTTTTCAAGGCGCATATGGATTTAGCAGACCAGAACTAAACCGACTGTATATACATGGCCTGTCCTTAGTAAAGGAAAATATTTTCATCGCGAACATGGCTTTACTTGAAGATTCTTGCAGCATGAAACTATTTTCATTGACAACATGTCTTCAGCAGGTCTCTGCGCCATTTGGCGCAACGGGTCAACTAGTGTCAGGAAAGGATGATGGAGACTATGATTCCCCCACAAGTCGGCATGAGACTCCGGACGAAAAATAAAAAGAAAAAAAAGAAGCCAAAAAAAGAAGGCACACACAAAAAAAATGAGAGAAGGGGCAATGTTACTATCCTTTGTCCACACTTGTGCTACAAAGTAGCACCATGATTTTCATGATAGAGAGTCTCCTATGTTGTCACTTTCATATACTAGTGGGAATTTTTCATTATAGAACTTGGCTTGTATATTCCAATGATGGGCTTCCTCAAATTGCCCTAGGTCTTCGTGAGCAAGCAAGTTGGATGCACACCCACTTAGTTACTTTTGTTGAGCTTTTAGTGTTTCGCAGAAAAGGAATATCAAACGGAATCCAAACGGAACGAAACCTTCGCGAGGATCTTTCTTTGAACAAATGCAAACCGGGAGACTTGAAGTGGAAGTCTGGAACTCCGCAAAGCTTCCACGAGGCAGGAGGGCGCGCCCAAGGGGGTAGGCGCCCCCCACCCTAGTGGGCCCCACGGAGCTCTACCGACGTACTTCTTTCGCCTATATATACTCTTATACCCTAAAAACATCAGGGAGAGCCACAAAACCACTTTTCCACCGCCGCAACCTTCTGTACCCGTGAGATCCCATTTGGAGCCTTTTCCGGCGATCTGCCGGAGGGGGATTCGATCACGGAGCGCTTCTACATCAACACCATAGCCTCTCCGATGATGTGTGAGTAGTTTACCACAAACCTTCGGGTCCATAGTTATTAGCTAGATGGTTCTTCTCTCTCTTTGGTTCTCAATACAAAGTTCTCCTCGATGTTCTTGGAGATCTATTCGATGTAATACTTTTTTGCGCTGTGTTTGTCGAGATCCGATGAATTGTGGGTTGATGATCAAGTTTATCTATGAATAATATTTGGTTCTTCTCAGAATTCTTATATGCATGATTTGATATCTTTGCAAGTCTCTTCGAATTATCGGTTTAGTTTGGCCTACTAGATTGATCTTTCTTGCAATGGGAGAAGTGCTTAGCTTTGGGTTCAATCTTGCGGTGTCCTTTCCCAGTGACAGTAGGGGCAGCAAGGCACGTATTGTATTGTTGTCATCGAGGATAAAAATGTGGGGTTTATACCATATTGCCTGAGTTTATCCCTCTACATCATGTCATCTTGCCTAAAGCATTACTCTGTTCTTATGAACTTAATACTTTAGATGCATGCTGGATAGCGGTCGATGTGTGGAGTAATAGTAGTAGATGCAGAATCGTTTCGGTCTACTTAACACGGACGTGATGCCTATATTTCATAATCATTGTCTAGATATTCTCATAACTATGCGCTCTTTTATCAATTGCTCGGCAATAATTTGTTCACCCACCGTAATACATGCTGTCATGAGAGAAGCCACTAGTGAAACCTATGCCCCCCGGGTCTCTTTCTTATTATATTGCATCTCTTTTTATTTACATCGTATCTCATTTACTATTTTGCAATCTTTACTTTCCCAATCCATACAACAAAATACCAAAAATATTTATTTTATTATCTTTATCAGATCTCACTTTCGCAAGTGGCCGTGAAGGGATTGACAACCCCTTTATCGCGTTGGTTGCGAGGTTCTTGATTGTTTGTGCAGGTACTAGGTGCTTGCGTGTTATCCCCCACTGGATTGATACATTGGTTCTCAAAAACAGAGGAAAATACTTACGCTACTTTACTGCATCATCATTTTCTCTTCAAGGGAAAACCAACGCATACTCAAGAGGTAGCAGTGCCCTTCCTTCTCCATGGTCTTTATCGGCGCCGCGCGGGTAGCTCGTGCGACGGAGGTCTGGATCTAGGGTTCGTGCTCGGGCAGGCCAGTTCGTGGCTCGGGGTGGATCGGAGCTTGAGCTTCGGGCACGAGAGGTGAGGCCTGGCTCGGGATGTGCTCGCTGGTGGTGCTCGTGCTCTCCTCGCGGGTATAGTGGTTGGCGGTGGTGGTCGGCTCTCCACTATCCTACCATGCAGATCGGCGTCAGTGACCACGGTTGAGGCGTCGCGCGATCTTCAGATTTGCCATGGTCTAGTATATACAAATGCCACCAAGCGAAAAATCTGATTTGCCATTACATTCGAAAAGAGGAAAACTAAATAAGAATTTTGAGTTTTCCATGGTCCAGTATCTACAATTGCCACTGAGCTAAAGACTGATTTGCTGTCACTTTAAATATAATCTGCCATGAGGCAAAAAAACTAGAAGATTTTTGTAAAGTCGATTATACTAATAACATTTTAAAAATTTGCAAATTTTATTATTCAGAGTGATGGTGTTATGGGGAGCTCCTATTGGACGCTTTTTGCGTCAAACTAGCATCGCCACGCACAGGGAAGCAGTCTGAGTGAGCCGGCCCATTGCGCTGTACCTCAGCAAGGAAAATAAAGCAAAAAGGAGAGACAGGCTACAATTGCCACTGAGCTAAAGACTGATTTGCTGTCACTTTAAATATAATCTGCCATGAGGCAAAAAAACTAGAAGATTTTTGTAAAGTCGATTATACTAATAACATTTTAAAAATTTGCAAATTTTATTATTCAGAGTGACGGTGTTATGGGGAGCTCCTATTGGACGCTTTTTGCGTCAAACTAGCATCGCCACGCACAGGGAAGCAGTCTGAGTGAGCCGGCCCATTGCGCTGTACCTCAGCAAGGAAAATAAAGCAAAAAGGAGAGACAGGAGCGATAGCACGGCTCGAACAAGTGACCACCGACTTACGAACGCATGCTCCCAGCCACTCCAACTGACAAGCATTGCTTATTGAAGAGCAGCGCGCATTTCACAGAGCCGTACAACCGGATCTTTTAAAAGTGCACATCTTTTTGAAGGTGTATATTTTGAAAAAGTGCGAACATTTTTTGAATTTCTAAACAAATTTTCATAGACGGGAACATTTTTTTCTTATGCGAACAAAAAATTTGAAACCGCAGACTTTTTTTTTTGAAAACATGAACCATTCTTTGAAGTAAGAAAAAATTATGATATTCCAAACAAAATTTTAAACCGCCATTTTTTGTTCAATTTTTTAACAAAGATTTGAAAAATGGAACATTTCATGAAATTACCAAAATGGAAATCTTGAACATTTTTTGAATTTTGTAACAAAAAGTTGAAAATGGAACTTCATGAAATATCAAACAAAAAATTAATACAACGAACATTTTTCAAAATTCCTAAACAAGTTTTCAAAAGTGCAAATTTTTAAAATTTCAGACCAAAGTTTTTAACTGTGAACATTTTTTGCAATTCCAGAAGTTTCTTTGAAATATGAACATTTTATAAATTTGTGAACAAATTTTCAAATACATGAACAATTTTCGAAAGTCCTCTACATTTCTTGAATTTGTGAACAAAAACTTGAAAATGGAACTTCATGAAACATCTAACAAAAAATTGAAACCACGGACATTTTTTAAAATTCCTGAACAAGTTTTCAAATGCAAACATATTTGAAATTTCAGACCAAATTTTGCAACGGCAAACATTTTTGCAATTCCAGAAGTTTTGTTGAAATATGAACATTTTCTTAATTTGTGAACAAATTTTGAAATATATGAACATTTTTTGAAAGTCCTGTACATTTTTTGAATTTGTGAGCATATTTAGAAAGTGGATCATTTTTCAAAATCTATAAAAATTGAATTAAAAAAACAAATACCAACTTGAATAAAAAATTGGAAGAAATGAAAAAAAACAGGAAAAGGAAAAGAAAAGAAAGAAGAAAGAAAAAATAAACAGAAAAAAGAAAAACAAAAAAAAATAAATAAGAGGCTGAAAAACCGGCTTAGAGAACCTTCTAGAAGGTTCCCAAAACCAGAAAAACCGTCTGGGAAACTCTAGAAGGTTCCCAAAACCAAAGGCGTCGCAACACTTTAATGGGCCGGCCCCAAGTCATCGCTGGAACACCAGGTCTCTGTGCGAAAGGTCGACACTTTGACACAATGTGCGCCCAATAGGGAATTTCGGTGTTATGGCCCATGGCTACCTGGTATTTCCTCAAAGAGGAAGGGATGATGCAGCACAAGGACGGTAGGTATTTGCCTTAGTGATGAGACCAAGGTTATCGAACCAGTAGTAGAACCAAGCAACACTACGTAAACAACATCTGCACACAAATAACAAATACTCGCAACCCGACGTGTTAAAAGGATTGGCAATCCCTTTCGGGTAACGGCGCCAAAAAATGGCAAATAGACGTGATAAAAATATGATAAATGGGATAAATAGATCTCGGATAAAATAGATTGCAGCAAGGTATTTTTGTATTTTTTGTTTAATAGATCTGAAAATAAAATTAAAGGGAAGTAGATCGCAAAGGCAAATATATTAAAGAAGAGACGAGGGGCCGTAGTTTTCACTAGCGGCTTCTCTCGAGAAAAATAGCACACGGTGGATGAACGAATTACTGTTGGGCAATTGATAGAACTTCAAATAATCATGACGATATCCAAGTAATGATCATTATATGGGCATCACGTCCAAGATTAGTAGACCGACTCCTGCCTGCATCTACTACTATTACTCCACACATCAACCGCTATCCAACATGCATCTAGTGTATTAAGCTCAGGGAGAAACGGAGTAATGCAATAAGAACGATGACATGCTGTAGAAAAGATCTATTTATGTAGAAATAGACTCCATCTTGTTATCCTTAATAGCAACGATACATATGTGTCGGTTCCCCTTCTGTCATTGGGATCAAGTACCGTAAGATCGAACCCATTACAAAGCACATTTTCCCATTGCAAGATAAATAGATCAAGTTGGCCAAACAAAACCCAAATATCGGAGAAGAAATACGAGGTTATAAGCAATCATGCATATAAGAGATCAAAGAAGACTCAAATAACTTTCATGGATAAAAAGAGGTAGATCTGATCATAAACTCAAAGTTCATCGGATCCCAACAAACACACCGCAAAAAAATTATATCATATGGATCTCCAAGAGACCATTGTATTGAGAATCAAACTAGAGAGAGAGGAAGCCATCTAGCTACTGTTGGGGAACGTAGCAATAATTCAAAATTTTCCTACGTGTCACCAAGATCAATCTATGGAGTCATCTAGCAACGAGGGAGGAGTGTATCTACATACCCTTGTAGATCGCGCGCGGAAGCGTTCAAGAGAACGGGGTTGATGGAGTTGTACTCATCGTGATCCAAATCACCGATGATCCTAGCGCCGAACGGACGGCACCTCCGCGTTCAACACACGTACGGAGCAGCGACGTCTCCTCCTTCTTGATCCAACAAGGGGGAAGGAGAGGTTGAGGAAGATGGCTCCAACAGCAGCACGACGGCGTGGTGGTGGTGGAGCTGCAGTACTCCGGCAGGGCTTCGCTAAGCACTATGGAGGAGGAGGATGTGTTGGAGAGGGAGAGGGAGGCACCAAAGGCAAGGGTGAGAGGTCCTCCCTTCCCCCCACTATATATAGGGGGCCTAGGGGGGGCGCCGGCCCTAGGAGATCCAATCTCCTAGGGGGGGCGGCGGCCAAGGGAGGAATCCCTCCTCCCCAAGGCACCTAGGAGGTGCCTTCCCCTTCTAGGACTCTTCCTTTAGGGTTTCCCCCACCCTAGGCGCATGGGCCCTAGGGGGAAGTGGCGCCCCAGCCCACTTTGGGCTGGATCCCTTCCCACTTCAGCCCATGGGGCCCTCCGGGATAGGTGGCCCCACCCGATGGACCCCCGGGACCCTTCCGGTGGTCCCGGTACAATACCGGTGACCCCGAAACTTGTCCCGATGACCGAAATAGCACTTCCTATATATAATTCTTTACCTCCGGACCATTCCGGAACTCCTCGTGACATCTGGGATCTCATCCGGGACTCCGAACAACATTCGGGTTACTGCATATACATATCCCTACAACCCTAGCATCACCGAACCTTAAGTGTGTAGACCCTAGGGGTTTGGGAACCATGTAGGCATGACCGAGACGTTCTCTGGTCAATAACCAACAGCGGGATATGGATACCCATGTTGGCTCCCACATGTTCCACGATGATCTCATCGGATGAACCACGATGTCAAGGACTTAATCAATCCCGTATGCAATTCCCTTTGTCTATCGGTACGATACTTGCCCGAGATTCGATCGTTGGTATCCCGACACCTTGTTCAATCTCGTTACTGGAAAGTCTCTTTACTCGTTCCGTAACACATCATCCCGTGATCAACTCCTTGATCACATTGTGCACTCCTTGATCCCATGACCAGACACTTGGTCACTTTGAGCTCATTATGATGATGCATTACCGAGTGGGCCCAGTGATACCTCTCCGTTTACACGGAGTGAAAAATCCCAGTCTCGATTCGTGACAACCCAACAGACACTTTTGGAGATACCTGTAGTGTACCTTTATAGCCACCCAGTTACACTGTGACGTTTGGCACACCCAAAGCACTCCTACGGTATCCGGGAGTTGCACAATCTCATGGTCTAAGGAAATGATACTTGACATTAGAAAAGCTTTAGCATACGAACTACATGATCTTTGTGCTAGGCTTAGGATTGGGTCTTGTCCATCACATCATTCTCCTAATGATGTGATCCCGTTATCAACGACATCCAATGTCCATGGTCAGGAAACCGTGACCAACTATTGATCAACGAGCTAGTCAACTAGAGGCTTACTAGGGACATGGTGTTGTCTATGTATCCACACATGTATCTGAGTTTCCTATCAATACAATTCTAGCATGGATAATAAACGATTATCATGAACAAGGAAATATAATAATAATCAATTTATTATTGCCTCTAGGGCATATTTCCAACAGTCTCCCACTTGCACTAGAGTCAATAATCCAGTTCACATCGCTATGTGACTAACACTCAAGGTCACATCCCCATGTGACTAACACCCAAAGAGTTTACTAGAGTCAATAATCTAGTTCACATTACCATGTGATTAACACTCGATGAGTTCTGGGTTTGATCATGTTATGCTTGTGAGAGATGTTATAGTCAACGGGTCTGAATCTTTTAGATCCGTGTGTGCTTTACAAATCTCTATGTCATCTGCTAGATGCAGCTACCACGTTCTATTTGGAGCTATTCCAAATAACTCTTCTACTATACGAATCTAGTTTACTACTCAGAATAATCTGGATTAGTGTCAAAGTTTGCATCGGCGTAACCCTTTACGACGAACTCTTTTACCACCTCCATAATCGAGAAAATTCCTTAGTCCACAAGTTACTAAGGATAACTTTGACCGCTGTCCTGTGATCCATTCTTAGATCACTCTTGTACCCCTTGACTGACTCATGGCAAGGCACATTTCAGGTGCGGTACACAGCATAGCATACTGTAGAGCCTATGTCTTAGGCATAGGGGACGACCTTCGTCCTTTCTCTCTATTCTGCCGTGGTCGAGCTTTAAGTCTTAACTTCATACCTTACAACTCACGCAAGAACTCCTTCTTTGACTGATCCATCTTGAACACCTTCAAGATCATGTCAAGGTATGTGCTCATTTGAAAGTACCATTAAGCGTTTTGATCTATCCTTATAGATCTTGATGCTCAATGTTCAAGTAGCTTAATCCAGGCTTTCCATTGAAAAACACTTTCCAAATAACCCTATATGCTTTCCAGAAATTCTACGTCATTTCTGATCCATAATATGTCAACAACATATACTCATCAGAAATTCTATAGTGCACCCACTCACTTCTTTGGAAATACAAGTTTCTCATAAACTTTGTATAAACCCAAAATCTTTGATCATCTCATCAAAGCATACATTCCAATTCCGAGATGCTTACTCCAGTCCTTAGAAGGATTGCTGGAGCTTTGCATACTTATTAGCATCTTTCAGGATTAACAAAACCTTCCGGTTGTATCACATACTACCTTTCCTCAAGAAAATCGTCGAGGAAACAATGTTTTGACGTCCTATCTACAAGATTTCATAAATAATGCAGTAATCGCTAATATAATTCCAACAGACTCTTAGCATCGCTACGAGTGAGAAAGTCTCACCACAGTCAACTCCTTGAACTTGTCGGGAAACTTCTTAACGACAAGTCGAGCTTTCTTAATGGTGACATTTACCATCATTGTCCGTCTTCCTTTTAAAATCCATATGTACCTAACAGCCTTACGACCATCAAGTAGTTCTCCCAAAGTCTACACTTTGTTTTTATACATGGATCCTATCTCGGATTTTATGGCCTCGAGCCATTTATCGGAATCCGGGCCCACCATCGCTTCTCCATAGCTCGTAGGTTCATTGTTGTCTAGCAACATGACTTCCAAGACAGGATTACGTACCACTCTGAAGTAGTATGCATCCTTGTCATCCCACGAGGTTGGTAGTGACTTGATCTGAAGTTTCATGATCACTATCATAAGCTTCCACTTCAATTGGTGTAGGTGCCACAGGAACAACTTCCTGTGCCCTGCCACACACTAGTTGAAGAGACGGTTCAATAACCTCATCAAGTCTCCACCATCCTCCCACTCAATTCTTTCGAGAGAAACTTTTCCTCGAGAAAGGACCCAATTCTAGAAACAACCCTTTATTGCTTTCGGATCTGAGACAGGAGGTATACCCAACTATTTTTGGTGTCCTATGAAGATGCATTTATTCGCTTTGGGTTCGAGCTTATCAGCCTGAAACTTTTTCACATAAGCGTCGCAGCCCCAAACTTTTAGGAAATGACAGCTTAGGTTTCTCTAAACCATAGTTCATACGGTGTCATCTCATCGGAATTACGTGGTGCCCTATTTAAAGTGAATGTGGTTGTCTCTAATTCCTAACCCATAAATTATCGTGGTAATTCGATAAGAGACATCATGGTATGCATCATATCCAATAGGGTGCAGTTATGATGTTCGGACACACCATCACACTATGGTGTTCCAGGCTGTATTAGTTGTGAAACAATTTCCACAATGTCTTAATTCTATGCCAAACTCATAATTCAGATATTCATCTCTATGATCATATCATAGATATTTTATCCTCTTGTCACGACGATCTTTCAACTTCACCCTGAAATTACTTGAACCTTTCAATAATTCAGACTCGTGATTCATCAAGTAAATATACTCAACATCTACTCAAATCATCTGTGAAGTAAGAACATAACGATTTCCACTACACGCCTCAGCACTCATTGGACTGCACACATCAAAATGTATTACTTCCAACAAGTTGCTTTCTAGTTCCATTTTACTGAAAACGAGGCTTTCAGTCATCTTGCCCATGTGGTATGATTTGCATGTCTCAAGTGATTCGAAATCAAGTGAGTCCAAACGATCCATCTGTATAGAGTTTCTTCATGCATATCTACCAACAAACATGGTTCGCATGTCTCAATCCTTTCAAAAATGAGTGAGTCCAAAGATCCATCAACATGGAGCTTCTTCATGCGTTTTATACCGATATGACTTAAGTGGCAGTGCCACAGGTAGGTGGTACTATCATTACTATCTTATATCTTTTGGCATGAACATGTGTATCACTATGATCGAGATTCATTGAACCATTCATTTTAGGTGCAAGACCATTGAAGGTATTATTCAAATAAACAGAGTAACCGTTATTCTCCTTAAATGAATAACCGTATTGCGATAGACATAATCCAATCATGTCTATGCTCAACGCAAACACCAATCTCGATGGTAGAGGGAGCGTGCGATGCTTGATCATATCAACATTGGAAACACTTCCAACACATATCGTCAGCTCACCTTTAGCTAGTCTCCGTTTATTCCGTAGCTTTTATTTCGAGTTACTAACACTTAGCAACCGAACCGGTATATAATACCCTGGTGCTACTAGGAGTACTAGTAAAGTACACATCAACACAATGTATATCCAATATACTTCTATCGACCTTGCCAGCCTTCTCATCTACCAAGTATCTAGGGTAATTCTGCTCCATTGGCTGTTCCCCTTATTACAGAAGCACTTAGTCTCGGGTTTGGGTTCAACCTTGGGTTTCTTCACTAGAGCAGCAGCTGAATTGCCGTTTCATGAAGTATCCCTTCGTGCCCTTGCCCTTCTTGAAACTAGTGGTTTCACCAACCATCAACAATTGATGCTCCTTCTTGATTTCTACTTTTGTGGTGTCAAACATTGCGAATATCTCAAGGATCATCATATATGTCCCTGATATATTATAGTTCATCACGAAGCTCTAGTAGCTTGGTGGTAATGACTTCGGAGAAACATCACTTTCTCATCTGGAAGATCAACTCCCACTTGATTCAAATGATTGTTGTACTCAGACAATCTGAGCACAAGCTCAACAATTGAGCTTTTCTCCCTTAGTTTGCAGGCTAAGAAAATCGTCGGAGGTCTTATACCTCTTGACGTGGGCACGAGCCTGAAATCCCAATTTCAGCCCTCGAAACATCTCATATGTTTCGCGACGTTTTAAAACGTCTTCGGTGCCTCAACTCTAAACCGTTTAACTGAACTATCATGTAGTTATCAAAATGTGTATGTCAGATGTTCGCAACATCCATAGACAACGTTCGAGGTTCAGCACACTGAGCGGTGCATTAAGGACATAAGCCTTCTATGAAGCAATGAGGACAATCCTCAGTTTACGGACCTAGTCCGCATAATTGCTACTATCAACTTTCAACTAAATTTCTCCGGGAACATAACTAAACAGTAGAACTGAAGCGCGAGCTACGACATAATTTGCGAAGACCTTTTGACTATGTTCAGGATAATTAAGTGCATCTTATGAACTCCCACTCAGATTGACATCCCTCTAGTCATCTAAGTGATTACATGATCCGAGTCAACTAGGCCTTGTCCGATCATCACGTGAGACGGACTAGTCATCATCGGTGAACATCTTCATGTTGATCGTATCTACCATACGACTCATGCTCGACCTTTCGGTCTCTTGTGTTCCGAGGCCATGTCTGTACATGCTAGGCTCGTCAAGTTAACCTAAGTGTTTCGCATGTGTTCCGAGGCCATGTCTGTACATGCTAGGCTCGTTAACACCAGTTGTATTCGAACGTAAGAATCTATCACACCCGATCATCACGTGGTGCTTCGAAATGAAGAACTTTCGCAACGGTGCACAGTTAGGGGGAACACCTTCTTGAAATTTTAGTGAGGGATCATCTTATTTACTACCGTCGTTCTAAGCAAATAAGATGTATAAACATGATAAACATCACATGCAATCAAATAGTGACATGATATGGCCAATATCATATAGCTCCTTTGATCTCCATCTTGGGGGCTCCATGATCATCATCGTCACCGGCATGACACCATGATCTCCATCATCGTGATCTCCATCATCGTGTCTCCATGAAGTTGCCTCGCCAACTATTACTTCTACTACTACAGCTAACGGTTAGCAATAAAGTAAAGTAATTACATGACATTTATGTTGACACGCAGGTCATAAATAAGTTAAGACAACTCCTATGGCTCCTGCCGGTTGTCATACTCATCAACATGCAAGTCGTGATTCCTATTACAAGAACATGATCAATCTCATACATCACATATATCATTCATCACATCCTTTTGGCCATATCACATCACATAGCATACCCTGCAAAAACAAGTTAGACGTCCTCTAATTGTTGTTTGCATGTTTTACGTGGCTGCTATGGGTTTCTAGCAAGAACGTTTCTTACCTACGCAAAAACTACAACGTGATATGCCAATTGCTATTTACCCTTCATAAGGACCCTTTTCATCGAATCCGATCCGACTAAAGTGGGAGAGACAGACACCCGCTAGCCACCTTATGCAACTAGTGCATGTCAGTCGGTGGAACCAGTCTCACGTAAGAGTACGTGTAAGGTCGGTCCGGGCCGCTTCATCCCACAATGCCACCGAATCAAGATTGGACTAGTAACGGTAAGCATATTGAACAAAATCAACGCCCACAACTACTTTGTGTTCTACTCGTGCATAGAAACTACGCATAGACCTAGCTCATGATGCCACTGTTGGGGAACGTAGCAATAATTCAAAATTTTCCTACGTGTCACCAAGATCAATCTATGGAGTCATCTAGCAACGAGGGAGGAGTGGATCTACATACCCTTGTAGATCGCGCGCGGAAGCGTTCAAGAGAACGGGGCTGATGGAGTCGTACTCGTCGTGATCCAAATCACCGATGATCCTAGCGCCGAACGGACGGCACCTCCGCGTTCAACACATGTACGGAGCAGCGACGTCTCCTCCTTCTTGATCCAGCAAGGGGGAAGGAGAGGTTGAGGAAGATGGCTCCAACAGCAGCACGATGGCGTGGTGGTGGTGGAGCTGCAGTACTCCGGCAGGGCTTCGCTAAGCACTATGGAGGAGGAGGATGTGTTGGAGAGGGAGAGGGAGGCACCAAAGGCAAGGGTGAGAGGTCCTCCCTTCCCCCCACTATATATAGGGGGCCTAGGGGGGGCACCGGCCCTAGGAGATCCAATCTCCTAGGGGGGCGGCGGCCAAGGGAGGAATCCCTCCTCCCCAAGGCACCTAGGAGGTGCCTTCCCCTTCTAGGACTCTTCCTTTAGGGTTTCCCCACCATAGGCGCATGGGCCCAAGGGGGAAGTGGCGCCCCAGCCCACTTTGGGCTGGATCCCTTCCCACTTCAGCCCATGGGGCCCTCCGGGATAGGTGGCCCCACCCGGTGGACCCCCGGGACCCTTCCGGTGGTCCCGGTACAATACCGGTGACCCCGAAACTTGTCCCGATGGCCGAAATAGCACTTCCTACATATAATTATTTACCTCCGGACCATTTCGGAACTCGTCGTGACGTCCGAGATCTCATCCGGGACTCCGAACAACATTCGGGTTACTGCATATACATATCCCTACAACCCTAGCGTCACCGAACCTTAAGTGTGTAGACCCTACGGGTTCGGGAACCATGTAGGCATGACCGAGACGTTCTCTGGTCAATAACCAACAGCGGGATTGTTGGAAATATGCCCTAGAGGCAATAATAAAATGATTATTATTATATTTCCTTGTTCATGATAATCGTTTATTATCCATGCTAGAATTGTATTGATAGGAAACTCAGATACATGTGTGGATACATAGACAACACCATGTCCCTAGTAAGCCTCTAGTTGACTAGCTCGTTGATCAATAGATGGTTACGGTTTCCTGACCATGGACATTGGATGTCGTTGATAATGGGATCACATCATTAGGAGAATGATGTGATGGACAAGACCCAATCCTAAGCCTAGCACAAAGATCGTGTAGTTCGTATGCTAAAGCTTTTCTAATGTCAAGTATCATTTCCTTAGACCATGAGATTGTGCAACTCCCGGATACCGTAGGAATGCTTTGGGTGTACCAAACGTCACAACGTAACTGGGTGACTATAAAGGTGCACTACAGGTATCTCCGAAAGTGTCTGTTGGGTTGGCACGAATCGAGACTGGGATTTGTCACTCCGTGTAAGCGGAGAGGTATCTCTGGGCCCACTCGGTAGGACATCATCATAATGTGCACAATGTGATCAAGGAGTTGATCACGGGATGATGTGTCATGGAACGAGTAAAGAGACTTGCCGGTAACGAGATTGAACAAGGTATCGGGATACCGACGATCGAATCTCGGGCAAGTACAATACCGCTAGACAAAGGGAATTGTATACGGGATTGATTAAGTCCTTGACATCGTGGTTCATCCGATGAGATCATCGTGGAACATGTGGGAGCCAACATGGGTATCCAGATCCCGCTGTTGGTTATTGACCGGAGAACGTCTCGGTCATGTCTGCATGTCTCCCGAACCCGTAGGGTCTACACACTTAAGGTTCGGTGACGCTAGGGTTATAGAGACATTAGTATGCGGTAACCCGAAAGTTGTTCGGAGTCCCGGATGAGATCCCGGACGTCACGAGGAGTTCCGGAATGGTCCGGAGGTAAAGAATTATATATAGGAAGTGCTATTTCGGCCATCGGGACAAGTTTCGGGGTCACCGGTATTGTACCGGGACCACCGGAAGGGTCCCGGGGGTCCACCGGGTGGGGCCACCTCCCCCGGGGGGGGCACATGGGCTGTAGGGGGTGTGCCTTGGCCTATATGGGCCAAGGGCACCAGCCCCAAGAGGCCCATGCGCCAAGAGAGAGAAAAAAGGGGAGAGTCCTAAAGGGGGAAGGCACCTCCGAGGTGCCTTGGGGAGGATGGACTCCTCCCCCCCTTGGCCGCACCCTTCCTTGGAGGAAGGGGCAAGGGCTGCACCTCCCCCCTCTCCCTTGGCCCTATATATAGTGGGGAAAAGGAGGAGCAACGATACCTAAGGCCTGGCGCCTCCCTCTCCCTCCCGTGACACATCTACCTCCTCCCGCAGCGCTTAGCGAAGCCCTGTTGGAATCCCGCTACTTCCACCATGCCGTCGTGCTGCTGGATCTCCATCAACCTCTCCCTCCTCCTTGCTGGATCAAGGCGTGGGAGACGTCTCTGTTCCGTAAGTGTGTTGAACGCGGAGGTGCCGTCCGTTCGGCGCTAGGATCATCGGTGATTTGAATCACGACGAGTACGACTCCATCAACCCCGTTCTCTTGAACGCTTCCGCGCGCGATCTACAAGGGTATGTAGATCCACTCCTCCCTCGTTGCTAGATGACTCCATAGATAGATTTTGGTGATACGTAGGAAAATTTTGAATTTATGCTACGTTCCCCGACAGGGATCTGGATACCCATGTTGGCTCCCACATGTTCCACGATGATCTCATCGGATGAACCACGATGTCAAGGACTTAATCAATCCCGTATGCAATTCCCTTTGTCTATCGGTACGATACTTGCTCGAGATTCGATCGTTGGTATCCCGACACCTTGTTCAATCTCGTTACCGGCAAGTCTCTTTACTCGTTCCGTAACACATCATCCCGTGATCAACTCCTTGATCACATTGTGCACATTATGATGATGTCCTACCGAGTGGGCCCGGAGATACCTCTCCGTTTACACGGAGTGACAAATCCCAGTCTCGATTCATGACAACCCAACAGACACTTTCGGAGATACTTGTAGTGTACCTTTATAGCCACCCAGTTACGTTGTGACGTTTGGCACACCCAAAGCACTCCTACGGTATCTGGGAGTTGCACAATCTCATGGTCTAAGGAAATGATACTTGACATTAGAAAAGCTTTAGCATACGAACTACATGATCTTTGTGCCAGGCTTAGGATTGGGTCTTGTCCATCACATCATTCTCCTAATGATGTGATCCCATTATCAACGACATCCAATGTCCATGGTCAGGAAACCGTGACCATCTATTGATCAACGAGCTAGTCAACTAGAGGCTTACTAGGGACATGGTGTTGTCTATGTATCCACACATGTATCTGAGTTTCCTATCAATACAATTCTAGCATGGATAATAAACAATTATCATGAACAAGGAAATATAATAATAATCAATTTATTATTGCCTCTAGGGCATATTTCCAACAGCTACTAACTACGGACCCGAAGGTCTACAAAGGACTACTCACGCATCATCGGAAAGGCACCAATGGACATGATGAACCCCTCCGTGATGGTGTCAAGATTTGATCTGGTGGTTCTAGAACTTGTGGCAGCTGGAATTGATTTTCGTTGACTCCCCTAGGGTTTCTGGAATATTGGAGTATTTATAGAGTAAAGAGGCGGTCCGGGGCACCCAAGGTGGGCACAACCCACTAGGGCGCGCCTGGGCCTCCACGCGTGCCCTGGTGGGTTGTGCTCCCCTCGTAGCACCCCCCAGGCACTTCTCCGGCCCATTGGATATCTTCTAGTCCAAAAAAACTCCACAAAAAGTTTCGCTGCGTTTGGAATCCATTTGATATTGATTACCTGCGATGTAAAAAAACATGCAAAAAACAACAACTGGCACTTGGCACTATGTCAATAGGTTAGTACCAAAAAATGATATAAAATGATTATAAAACATCCAAGAATGATAATATAACAACATAGAACAATCAAAATTTATAGATACGTTGGAGACGTATCACTACCTCACCTTGCCAGAAACCACCCTGACTAGGCCGACCTAGGCCAGCCTAGGTAGGTTATGGCCAATCAATCTAACCCATGACCCTATGACGTGATGGGCCCAGAAGACTTGGTTACAAGAAGGCAACCGGCGTCCGGAGGAATCCTACTAACTAGCTTGAAACATGTAACCCTAGGCCCCACTACCCTTTTAAGTTGGGGTCAGCTTAGTCGCATCTCGCATGGACAATGTGAACCTAGAGCTTTGTGTTGGGGAACGCAGTATTTCAAAAAATTTCCTGCGATCACGCAAGACCTATCTAGGAGATGCATAGCAACGAGAGGGGAGAGTGTGTCTACGTACCCTTGTAGACTGAAAGCGCAAGCATTTAGTAACGCAGTTGATGTAGTCGAATGTCTTTGCGATCCAACCGATTAAGTACCAAACGCACGGCACCTCCGCGATCTGCACACTTCAGCTCGGTGACGTTCCTCGTACTCTTGATCCAGCTGAGGCCGAGGGTTGCGTCAGTACGACGGTGTGTTGAAGGTGATGATTAATAACCCACAAGTATAGGGGATCAATTGTAGCCTCTTTCGATAAGTAAGAGTGTCGAACCCAATGAGGAGCTAAAGGTAGAACAAATATTCCCTCAAGTTCTATCGACCACCGATACAACTCTACGCACGCTTAACATTTGCTTTACCTAGAACAAGTACGAAACTAGAAGTACTTTGTAGGTGTTTTTGGATAGGTTTGCAAGAAAATAAAGAGCACGTAAATAAAATATAGGGGCTGTCTAGATAAAGAAGCAATAAGGTTAGTATGGCGAGTGTGGAAAAGTGGTGATAGGAGTTGCGAAATTGTCCCTAAGCAATTGACTACTTTACTAGACCGATAGCAAGTTTTATGTGGGAGAGGCCACTTCTAGCATGTCATTCCTGACTTGAAATTCTATGCACTTATGATTGGAACTATTAGCAAGCATCCGCAACTACTAACGTTCATTAAGGTAAAACCGAACCATAGCATTAAGATATATTGGCCCCCCTTCAATCCCATATGCATCAATTTCTATGCTAGGATGAAGTTTCTGTCACTCTTGCCCTCCAATACATAGTCCTATCAACATACAACTAACCCTATGGAGTGATCCACGCGCACGCTCATATGATGGGCACCAAAGGACAGCAACATAACCACAAGCAAATTAAATCAATCATAGTGATTCATCAACCACCAATAGGACAACGAAAATCTACTCAGGCATCATAGGATGGCAACACATCATTGGATAATAATATGAAGCATAAAGCACCAAGTGCAAGTAGAGGGTACAACGGGTTGCGCGAGAGTGGACCGCTGTAGATAGAGGGGGGAAGGTGATGGAGATGTTGGTGAAGATGGCGGAGGTGTTGGTGTAGATTGCGGTGATGATGATGGCCCCCGACGGCGTTCCGGTGCCACCGGAAGCGAGGGGAAGAGAGCCCCCTCCTTATTCTTCTTCCTTGACCTTCTCCCTAGATGGGAGAAGGGTTTCCCCTCTGGTCCATGTCCTCCATGGCATGGGAGGGGCGAGAGCCCCTCCGAGATTGGATCTGTCTCTCTGTCTCTCTCTGTTTTTGCGTTCTCACATTCTGCCCTTTCACCGTTTCTTATATTCCCGGAGATCCGTAACTCTGAATGGGCTGAAATTTTAATACAATCTCTATCCGGATATTAGCGTTCTTGCAGCGAAAGAAGGGCACCAACCGCCTTACGGGGTGGCCATGAGGGTCAGGGGCACGCCTGTCCCCCTGGGGCGCGCCCCTGCCTCGTGGGCCCCTCGAGCATCGTCTCGCGTTGATTTTTCTTCGAAAAAAATACATATATTCCAAAAAAAATCTCCGTTAGTTTTTATCCCGTTTGGACTCCGTTTGATATGGATATTCTGTGAAACAAAAAATATGCAACAAACAGGAACTGGCACTGGGCACTGGATCAATATGTTAGTCCCAAAAAATAGTATAAAAAGTTGCCAAAAGTATATGAAAGTTGTATAATATTGGCCTGGAACAATAAAAAATAATAGATACAACGGAGATGTATCGGCATCCCCAAGCTTAATTCCTGCTAGTCCTCGAGTAGGTAAATGCTAAAAAAGATAATTTTTTGATGTGGAATGCTACCTAGCATAATCTTGATCATGTATCAAATCATGGCATGAATATTAATACACGAGTGATTCAAAGAAATATTCTATCAATTGACATTAAGACAGTAATACTTCAAGCATACTAATAAAGCAATCATGTCTTTTCAAAATAATATGGCCGAAGAAAGTTATCCCTACAAAATCATATGGTCTGTCTATACTCCATCTTCACCACACAAAATATTCAAATCATGCACAACCCCGATGACAAGCCAAGCAATTGTTTCATACTTTTGACGTTCTCAAACCTTTTCAACTTTCACGCAATACATGAGCGTGAGCCATGGACATAGCACGATGAGTGGAATAGAATATGATGGTGGAGGTTGTGTGGAGAAGACAAAAAGGAGAAAGTCTCACATCAACGCGGCTAATCAACGGGCTATGGAGATGCCCATCAATTGATGTCAATGTGAGGAGTAGGGATTGCCATGCAACGGATGCACTAAGAGATATAAGTGTATGAAAGCTCAAACTGGAAACTAAGTGGGTGTGCATCCAACTTGCTTGCTCATGAAGACCTCGGGCATTTGAGGAAGCCCATCATCGGAATATACAAGCCAAGTTCTATAATGAAAATTCCCACTAGTATATGAAAGTGATAACTCAAGAGACTCTCTATATGAAGAACATGGTGCTACTCTGAAGCACAAGTGTGGTAAAAGGATAGTAACATTGTCCCTTCTCTCTTTTCTCTCATTTTTTCTTTTTTTTTCTTTTTTTCTTTTTTTGGTGGGCCTCTTCGGCCTCCTTTTTTTGTGGGCTTCTTTGGCCTCTTTTATTTTTTTGTAAAGCCCGGAGAATATTCCCAACTTGTGAGGGAATCATAGCTTCCATCACCCTTTCCTCACATGGGACAATGCTCTAATAATTATGATCATCACACTTTTATTTACTTACAGGTCAATATTACAACTCAATACTAGAACAAAGATATGACTCTATATGAATGCCTCCGGCGGTGTACCGAGATGTGTAATGATCTAGCATAGCAATGACTTCAAAAAACGGCCAAGCCATGAAAACATCATGCTAGCTATCTTAAGATCATGCAAACAAATTTTACAATAAATTCTCAAGTCATGTATATGATGATGATGGAAGTTGCATGACAATATATCTCAGAATGGCTATGGAAATGCCATGATAGGTAGGTGTGGTGGCTATATTGAGGAAGATATAACTAGGTTTATGTGTGATAGGGCATATCGTATCACGGGGTTTGGATGCACCGGCAAAGTTTGCACCAACTCTCGAGGTGAGAAAGGGCAATGCATAGTACCAAAGAGGCTAGCAATGATGGAAGGGTCAGAGTGTGTATAATCGATGGACTCAATATTAGTCATAAAGATCTCACATACTTATTGCAAATATCTATTACTCATCGAAACAAAGTACTACGCGCATGTTCCTAGGGGGATAGATTGGTAGGAAAAGACCATCGCTCGTCCCCAACCGCCACTCATAAGGAAGACAATCAATAAATAAATCATGCTCCGACTTCACCACATAACGGTTCACCATACGTGCATGCTACCGGAATCACAAACTTCAACACAAGTATTTATACAATCCACAAATGCCCACTAGCATGACTCTAAAATCACCATCTTTATATCGCAAAACTATTGCAAGGAATCAAACATATCATATTCAGTGATCTACAAGTTTTATGTAGGATTTTATGACTAACCATGTGAATGACCAGTTCATGTCATCTCTCTAAATAGATATAAGTGAAGCAAGAGAGCTTAATTCTTTCTACAAAAAATATTCCCACGCTCTAACAAATATAAGTGAAGCAAAAGAGCATTCTACAAATGGCAATCCAAACTTCAAATGATATAAGCGAAGCACATGAAGCATTCTATAAAGCAATACTCAAAAGATTTAAGTGAAGTGCAAAGAGCATTATATAAATCAACCAAGGACCATCTCATACCCGCATGGTTCATAAAATAAAAAAGAAAACTAAATGCAACAGACGCTCCACGATTTGCACATATCGCATGAACGAAACGAATCCGAAAACATACCGATACTTGTTGAAGAAAGATGGGATGCCTTCTGGGGCATCCCCAAGCTTAGACGCTTGAGTCTCCTTGAATATTTACTTGGAGTGCCTTGGGCATCCCAAAGCTTTAGCTCTTGCCTCTCCTCCTTCTACTCACATCGAGACCTCCTTGATCTTCAAACACTTCATCCACACAAAACTCAACAGAAAACTCGGTAAGACCGTTAGTATAATAAAGCAAATCACTACTCTAAGTACTGTTGCAAACCAATTCATATTTTGTTTTTGCATTGTAGATACTGTAATATAAATTTTCCATGGCTTAATCCACTGATATAAATCGATAGTTTCATCAAAACAAGCAAACTATGCATCAAAAACAGAATCTGTCTAAAACAGAATAGTCTGTAATAATCTGAACATTCACCATATCTCTGGTACTCCAAAAATTCTAAAAAAATTAGGAAAAATAAAAAATTTGTATAGAAAGACATTGCAAAACGTTTCAGAACAATTTGACGTTCCAGTAAAAAATGTAAAATCGCGAACTACAGCCAAAGTTTCCGTCCTGCACCGTACAAACCAACAAGTAATCTAAAACATCCTAAAGGCAAAGCTTGGCACATTATTTTTATAATACAATGGAATTATACAAGGGAATAATTATTTTTTATTGAAAAGTTTCTTTAATCAAGATTCACAAAGTTTCCGTGAGCATGAACAAAGTTCAAGGAGCTCCCCCACTTCAACAATGCTTGTCTCTCTCTCTTTCACTTTCCTTTTTGAAAAAGTTTTGGGTTCCCCTCTTTATTTTTTTGTTTTTAAACTTTATAAAAGCACACATCAGAAATAAATGACTCTATAAAACTTCCAGGTTGTCTCCCTGGCAGCGCTTTCTTTAAAGCCACTAAGCTAGGCATATAGTGCTCAAGTAATGGATCCTCTCGGATCCCAAGGTATATCAAAGCCAATTTTAATTAACAATGATTTGTAATTCAGTAGTGAGCACAAAGTAACATATATCATGTAATGACGAAGTCTAACTCTCTTCCTATGCATCGGCATGTCATAGAAGAACAATTCATACACACAAAGTAAAGGCCAATGCATAGTATAAACAGTTTCTTGCAATTTTATCATATTGGAAACATAGAGAGGTGGAGATATAGTTCCTCTCTCATAATAATTGCAAGTAGGAGCAGCAAGCACATGCATATTATATCTATCAAATGCATCATGTGTAGTAGTAAAATGCAACCCATCAATATAATCCTTAATAAGGGTAAACTTCTCCGATATAGTGTAGTCGGGAGAATTCAAAAAGATAATAGGACTATCATGCATGGGTGCAATAGCAACAATTTCATGTTTAACATAAGGAACTATAGCAAGTTCATCTCCATAAGCATAATTCATATTGGCATCTTGGCCACAAGCATAGAAAGCATCATCAAAAAGGGATATTTCAAGAGAATCAACAGGATAATAACAGATATCATAGCAATCATCCTTCGGTAAGCACGAAGGGAAATTAAACAATGTATGGGATAAAGAGTTACTCTCATTAGAACGTGGGAACGGGTGATCAATCCGCTCTTCCTCCTTTTGTTCTTCGCTCTCCTCCTCATCTTTTTCATCCAATGAGCTCACATTTTCATCAATTTCTTCTTCCATAGATTCCTGCAAAATATTAGTCTCTTCTTGGACAGCGGAGACTTTGTCAATAAAATTATCAATATCGGAATTGAATTCATAATTCTCATAGCAATATTTAAGGATAGCTAAATTTTCAAGTCTATAAACTGAATCATCAAAATTTTCGCACTCTTTAAACAAAGATTCAATTTCATAAGCACCCATAAAGCAACAAATTCTTCTATTTGTTCCACATCATAGTAATCATATATACCATTAGCATAAGAAGCCAAGGTTTTATCATCATTAAATTTGCATGAAAAGGGAAGGTGTGGAGCCTTCATCCTAGAGAAGCAAGTATAGTCATATCTCAAGCATAGTTCCCGAGCATACCAATGCAACATATGAATTTGATCCCATAATAGTTTCCCTTTTTGAGTCAAGTGATAATCCCTAAAGTATTCACGTTGATCCAACGTGTCTCCCATAACATAATTGAATGGGGTTTTCTCAGGATTATCAAAGTAGTACATAATCTCTTTCACATAACCAACATCGAGGGTTTTAGGAGGTTCCCCATCTCCATGAGTAGCAGGTACACCTAATTTTTTTGGTATGTCGTGTTCCATATCCATAACTAAAGATAGAGAACAACTTGAACAACAAATAAAAATTACTTAGTGATAAAGCAAACAAGCACACACGAGAATATTCACCCCATGCTATGGCTCCCCGGCAACGGCGCCAGAAAAAGGTATTGATAACCCACAAGTATAGGGGATCAATTGTAGCCTCCTTCGATAAGTAAGAGTGTCGAACCCAACGAGGAGCTAAAGGTAGAACAAATATTCCCTCAAGTTCTATCGACCACCGATACAACTCTACGCACGCTTAACGTTTGCTTTACCTAGAACAAGTATGAAAGTAGAAGTACTTTGTAGGTGTTTTTGGATAGGTTTGCAAGAAAATAAAGAGCACGTAAATAAAAGCTAGGGGCTGTTTAGATAGAGAAGCAATAAGGTTAGTATGGCGAGTGTGGAAAAGTGGTGGTAGGAGTTGCGAAATTGTCCCTAAGCAATTGACTACTTTACTAGACCGATAGCAAGTTTTATGTGGGAGAGGCCACTGCTAGCATGTTATCCCTGACTTGGAATTCTATGCACTTATGATTGGAACTATTAGCAAGCATCCACAACTACTAACATTCATTAAGGTAAAACCCAACCATAGCATTAAGATATATTGGTCCCCCTTCAATCCCGTATGCATCAATTTCTATGCTAGGCTGAAGTTTCTGTCACTCTTGCCCTCCAATACATAGTCCTATCAACATACAACTAACCCTATGGTGTGATCCACGCGCGCGCTCATATGATGGGCACCAAAGGACAGCAACATAACCACAAGCAAATTAAATCAATCATAGCGATTCATCAACCACCGATAGGACAACGAAAATCTACTCAGGCATCATAGGATGGCAACACATCATTGGATAATAATATGAAGCATAAAGCACCATGTTCAAGTAGAGGGTACAACGGGTTGCGGGAGAGTGGACCGCTATAGATAGAGGGGGGAAGGTGATGGAGATGTTGGTGAAGATGGCGGAGGTGTTGGTGTAGATTGCGGTGATGATGATGTCCTCCGACGGTGTTCCGTCGCCACCAGAAGCGAGGGGGAGAGAGCCCCCCTCCTCCTTCTTCTTCCTTGACCTTCTCCCTAGATGGGAGAAGGGTTTCCCCTCTGGTCCATGGCCTCCATGGCATGGGAGGGGCTCCGAGATTGGATCTGTCTCTCTGTCTCTCTCTGTTGCTGCGGTTCTCAGATTCTGCCCTTTCACCGTTTCTTATATTCCCAGAGATCCGTAACTTCGATTGGGCTGAAATTTTAACATGTTCTCTATCCGTATATTAGCTTCTTGCGGCGAAAGAAAGGCATCAACCGCCTTACGGGGTGGCCACGAGGGTCAAGGGCGCGCCTGTCCCCCTGGGGTGCCCCCCTGCCTCGTGGGCCCCTCGAGCATCGTCTCGCGTTGATTTTTCTTCCAAAAAATACACATATTCCAAAAAAAATCTCTGTTAGTTTTTATCCCGTTTGGACTCCGTTTGATATGGATATTCTGCGAAACAAAAAATATGCAACAAACATGAACTGGCACTAGGCACTGGATCAATATGTTAGTCCCAAAAAATAGTATAAAAAGTTGCCAAAAGTATATGAAATTTGTATAATATTGGCATGGAACAATCAAAAACTATAGATACGACGGAGATGTATCAGCATCCGCAAGCTTAATTCCTGCTCATCCTCGAGTAGGTAAATGATAAAAAAGATAAGTTTTGATGTGGAATGCTACCCAGTATAATCTTGATCATGTATCAAATCATGGCATGAATATTAAGACATGAGTGATTCAAAGAAATATTTTATCATTTGACATTAAGACAGTAATACTTCAAGCATACTAATAAAGCAATCATGTCTTTTCAAAATTACATGGCCGAAGAAAGTTATCCCTACAAAATCATATGGTCTGGCTATACTCCATCTTCACCACACAAAATATTCAAATCATGCACAACCCCGATGACAAGCCAAGCAATTGTTGCATACTTTTGACGTTCTCAAACCTTTTCAACTTTCACGCAATACATGAGCGTGAGCCATGGACATAACACTATGAGTGGAATAGAATATGATGGTGGAGGTTGTGGGGAGAAGAGAAAAAGCAGAAAGTCTCACATCGACGCGGCTAATCAACGGGCTATGGAGATGCCCATCAATTGATGTCAATGTGAGGAGTAGGGATTGCCATGCAACGGATGCACTAAGAGCTATAAGTGTATGAAAACTCAAACTAGAAACTAAGTGGGTGTGCATCCAACTTGCTTGCTCATGAAGACCTCGGGCATTTGAGGAAGCCCATCATCGGAATATACAAGCCAAGTTCTATAATGAAAATTCCCACTAGTATATGAAAGTGATAACTCAAGAGACTCTCTATATGAAGAACATGGTGCTACTCTGAAGCACAAGTGTGGTAAAAGGATAGTAACATTGTCCCTTCTCTCTCTTCTCTCATTTTTATTATTTTTTTCTCTTTTTTTGTTTTTTTGGTGGGCTTCTTCGGCCTCCTTTTTTTGTGGGCTTCTTTGGCATATTTTATTTTTTTGTAAAGCCCGAAGACTCATCCCAACTTGTGAGGGAATCATAGCTTCCATCATCCTTTCCTCACATGGGACAATGCTCTAATAATGATGATCATCACACTTTTATTTACTTACAACTCAATATTACAACTCGATACTAGAACAAAGATATGACTCTATAAGAATGCCTCCGGCGGTGTATCGGGATGTGCAATGATCTAGTATAGCAATGATATAAAAATGGCCAAGCCATGAAAACATCATGCTAGCTATCTTACGATCATGCAAAGCAATATGACAATAAATGCTCAAGTCATGTATATGATGATGATGGAAGTTGCATGGCAATATATCTCAGAATGGCTATGGAAATGCCATGATAGGTAGGTATGGTGGCTATTTTGAGGAAGATATAAGTAGGTTTATGTGTGATAGGGCGTATCATATCACGGGGTTTGGATGCACCGGCGAAGTTTGCACCAACTCTCGAGGTGAGAAAGGGCAATGCACAGTAGCGAAGAGGCTAGCAATGATGGAAGGGTGAGAGTGCGTATAATCCATGGACTCAACATTAGTCATAAAGAACTCACATACTTATTGCAAAAATCTATTAGTCATCGAAACAAAGTACTACGTGCATGCTCCTAGGGGGATAGATTGGTAGGAAAAGACCATCGCTCGTCCCCGACCGCCACTCATAAGGAAGACAATCAATAAATAAATCATGCTCCGACTTCACAACATAACGGTTCACCATACGTGCATGCTACAGGAATCACAAACTTCAAAACAAGTATTTCTACAATCCACAACTACCCACTAGCATGACTCTAATATATCCATATTTATATCGCAAAACTATTGCAAGGAATCAAACATATCATATTCAGTGATCTACAAGTTTTATGTAGGATTTTATGACTAACCATGTGAATGACCAGTTCCTGTCATCTCTCTAAATAGATATAAGTGAAGCAAGAGAGCTTAATTATTTGTACAGAAGATATTCCCACGCTCTAACAAATATAAGTGAAGCAAAAGAGCATTCTACAAATGGCGGTTTTCTATGTGAAGAGAACAGGCAATCCAAACTTCAAATGATATAAGTGAAGCACATGAAGCATTCTATAAAGCAATACTCAAAAGATTTAAGTGAAGTGAAAATAGCATTATATAAATCAACCAAGGACCATCTCATACCCGCATGGTTCATAAAATAGAAATTAAAACTAAATGCAAAAGACGCTCCAAGATTTGCACATATCGCATGAACGAAATGAATCCGAAAACATACCGATCCTTGTTGAAGAAAGATGGGATGCCTTCTGGGGCATCCCCAAGCTTAGACGCTTGAGTCTCCTTGAATATTTACTTGGAGTGCCTTGGGAATCCCCAAGCTTTAGCTCTTGCCTCTCCTCCTTCTACTCACATCGAGACCTCCTTGATCTTCAAACACTTCATCCACACAAAACTCAACAGAAAACTCGGTAAGACCGTTAGTATAATAAAGCAAATCACTACTCTAAGTACTGTTGCAAACCAATTCATATTTTGTTTTTGCATTGTAGATACTGTAATATAAATTTTCCATGGCTTAATCCACTGATATAAATCGATAGTTTCATCAAAACAAGCAAACTATGCATCAAAAACAGAATCTGTCTAAAACAGAATAGTCTGTAATAATCTGAACATTCACCATATCTCTGGTACTCCAAAAATTCTAACAAAATTAGGAAAAATAAAAAATTTGTATAGAAATACATTGCAAAACGTTTCAGAACAATTTGACGTTCCAGTAAAAAATGTAAAATCGCGAACTACAGCCAAAGTTTCCTCCTGCACCGTACAAACCAACAAGTAATCTAAAACATCCTAAAGGCAAAGCTTGGCACGTTATTTTTATAATACAATGGAATTGTACAAGGGAATAATTATTTTTTATTGAAAAGTTTCTGTAATCAAGATTCACAAAGTTTCCGTGAGCATGAACAAAGTTCAAGGAGCTCCCCCACTTCAACAATGCTTGTCTCTCTCACTTTCACTTTCCTTTTTGAAAAAGTTTTGGGTTCCCCTCTTTATTTTTTTGTTTTTAAACTTTATAAAAGCACACACCAGAAATAAATGACTCTATAAAACTTCCGGGTCATCTCCCTGGCAGCGCTTTCTTTAAAGCCACTAAGCTAGGCATATAGTGCTCAAGTAATGGATCCTCCCGGATCCCAAGGTATATCAAAGCCAATTTTAATTAACAATGATTTGTAATTCAGTAGTGAGCACAAAGTAACATATATCATGTAATGACGAAGTCTAACTCTCTTCCTATGCATCGGCATGTCATAGAAGAATAATTCATACACACAAAGTAAAGGCCAATGCATAGTACAAACAGTTTCTTGCAATTTTATCATATTGGAAACATAGAGAGGTGGAGATATAGTTCCTCTCTCATAGTAATTGCAAGTAGGAGCAGCAAGCACATGCATATTATATCTATCAAATGCATCATGTGTAGTAGTAAAACACAACCCATCAATATAACCCTTAATAAGGGTAAACTTCTCCGATATAGTGTAGTCGGGAGAATTCAAAAAGATAATAGGACTATCATGCGTGGGTGCAATAGCAACAATTTCATGTTTAACATAAGGAACTATAGCAAGTTCATCTCCATAAGCATAATTCATATTGGCATCTTGGCCACAAGCATAGAAAGCATCATCAAAAAGGGATATTTCAAGAGAATCAACAGGATAATAACAGATATCATAGCAATCATCCTTCGGTAAGCACGAAGGGAAATTAAACAATGTATGGGATAAAGAGTTACTCTCATTAGAACGTGGGAACGGGTGATCAATCCGCTCTTCCTCCTTTTGTTCTTCGCTCTCCTCCTCATCTTTTTCATCCAATGAGCTCACATTTTCATCAATTTCTTCTTCCATAGATTCCTGCAAAATATTAGTCTCTTCTTGGACAGAGGAGACTTTGTCAATAAAATTATCAATATCGGAATTGAATTCATAATTCTCATAGCAACATTTAAGGATAGCTAAATTTTCAAGTCTATAAACTGAATCATCAAAATTTTCGCACTCTTTAAACAAAGATTCAATTTCATAAGCACCCATAAAGCAACAAATTCTTCTATTTGTTCCACATCATAGTAATCATATATACCATTAGCATAAGAAGCCAAGGTTTTATCATCATTAAATTTGCATGAAAAGGGAAGGTGTGGAGCCTTCATCCTAGAGCAGCAAGTATAGTCATATCTCAAGCATAGTTCCCGAGCATACCAATGCAACATATGAATTTGATCCCATAATAGTTTCCCTTTTTGAGTCAAGCGATAATCCCTAAAGTATTCACGTTGGTCCAACATGTCTCCCATAACATAATTGAATGGGGTTTTCTCAGGATTATCAAAGTAGTACATAATCTCTTTCACATAACCAGCATCGAGGGTTTTAGGAGGTTCCCCATCTCCATGAGTAGCAGATACACCTAATTTTTTTGGTATGTCGTGTTCCATATCCATAACTAAAGATAGAGAACAACTTGAACAACAAATAAAAATTACTTAGTGATAAAGCAAACAAGCACACACGAGAATATTCACCCCATGCTATAGCTCCCCGGCAACGGCGCCAGAAAAAGGTGTTGATAACCCACAAGTATAGGGGATCAATTGTAGCCTCTTTCGATAAGTAAGAGTGTCGAACCCAACGAGGAGCTAAAGGTAGAACAAATATTCCCTCAAGTTCTATCGACCACCGATACAACTCTACGCACGCTTAACGTTTGCTTTACCTAGAACAAGTATGAAACTAGAAGTACTTTGTAGGTGTTTTAGGATAGGTTTGCAAGAAAATAAAGAGCACGTAAATAAAAGCTAGGGGCTGTTTAGATAGAGAAGCAATAAGGTTAGTATAGCGAGTGTGGAAAAGTGGTGGTAGGAGTTGCGAAATTGTCCCTAAGCAATTGACTACTTTACTAGACCGATAGCAAGTTTTATGTGGGAGAGGCCACTGCTAGCTTGTCACCCCTGACTTGGAATTCTATGCACTTATGATTGGAACTATTAGCAAGCATCCGCAACTACTAACGTTCATTAAGGTAAAACCCAACGATAGCATTAAGATATATTGGTCCCCCTTCAATCCCGTATGCATCAATTTCTATGCTAGGCTGAAGTTTCTGTCACTCTTGCCCTCCAATACATAGTCCTATCAACATACAACTAACCCTATGGTGTGATCCACGCGCGCGCTCATATGATGGGCACCAAAGGACAGCAACATAACCACAAGCAAATTAAATCAATCATAGCGATTCATCAACCACCGATAGGACAACGAAAATCTACTCAGGCATCATAGGATGGCAACACATCATTGGATAATAATATGAAGCATAAAGCACCATGTTCAAGTAGAGGGTACAACGGGTTGCGGGAGAGTGGACCGCTGTAGATAGAGGGGGGAAGGTGATGGAGATGTTGGTGAAGATGGCGGAGGTGTTGGTGTAGATTGGGGCGATGATGATGGCCCCCGGCGGCGTTCCGGCGCCACCAGAAGCGAGGGGGAGAGATCCCCCTCCTTATTCTTCTTCCTTGACCTTCTCCCTAGATGGGAGAAGGGTTTCCCCTCTGGTCCCTGGCCTCCATGGCATGGGAGGGGCGAGATCCCCTCCGAGATTGGATTTGTCTCTCTGTCTCTCTCTGTTTCTGCGTTCTCAGATTCTGCCCTTTCACCGTTTCTTATATTCCCGGAGATCCGTAACTCTGATTGGGCTGAAATTTTAGCACGATCTCTATCTGGGTATTAGCTTTCTTGCGGCGAAAGAAGGGCATCAACTGCCTTACGTGTGGCCACGAGGGTCAAGGGCACGCCTGTCCCCCTGGGGCGCCCCCTGCCTTGTGGGCCCCTCGAGCATTGTCTCACATTGATTTTTCTTCCCATAAGTCACATATATTCCAAAAAAAATCTCCGTCAGTTTTTATCCCGTTTGAACTCCGTTTGATATGGATATTCTGCGAAACAAAAATATGCAACAAACAGGAACTGGCACTGGGCACTGGATCAATATGTTAGTCCCAAAAAATAGTATAAAAAGTTGCCAAAAGTATATGAAAGTTGTATAATATTGGCATGGAATAATAAAAAAATATAAATACGATGGAGACGTATCAATGATGAAGTTACCGATGCAGGGCTTTGCCTAAGCACTACGACAATATGACCGAGGTGGAAAACTATGGAGGGGGCACCGCACACTGCTAAAGATCAACTTGTGTGTCGATGGGGTGCCCCCTCCCCCGTATATAAAGGATAGAGGAGGGGAGGGCCGGCCGGCCCCTAGGGCATGCCCCAAGAGGGGAATCCTACTCCTAGTAGGAGTAGGTTCCCCCTTTCCTAGTCCAACTAGGAGAAGAAGGAAGGAGAGGGGGAGGGAGAGGATAAGAGGGACCGCTCCCCCTCCCCTTGTCCTATTCGGACTCCCCTTGGGGGGGGGCACCTCCTGGTTGCGGCCCTCTCTCTCCCCTAACCCCTCCTGGTTGGGGGGAGGGGTTCCGGTAACCCTCTAACACTCCGGTTTTATCCGAAACTATCCGGAACACTTCCGGTGTCTGAATAACATGGTCCAATATATCAATATTTATGTCTCGACCATTTCGAGAGTCCTTGTCATGTCCGTGATCACATCCGGGACTCCGAACAACCTTCAGAATACATATCGTCATCGAACGTTAAGCGTGTGGACCCTATGGGTTCGAGAACTATGTAGACATGACTGAGACACATCTCCGGTCAATAACCAATAGAGGAACCTAGATGCTCATATTGGTTCCTACATATTCTACAAATATCTTTATCGGCCAAAGCGCACAACAAGATATGTTGTTCCCTTTGTCATCATTATGTTACTTGCCCGAAATTCGATCATCGGTATCATCATACCTAGTTTAATCTCGTTACTGGCAAGTCTCTTTACTCGTTCCGTAATGCATCATCCCGTGACTAACTCATTAGTCACATTGCTTGCTAGGCTCATAGTGCATTACCGAGAGGGCCCAGAGATACCTCTCCGATACACGGAGTGACAAATCCTAATCTCGATCTATGCAACCTCAACAAACACCATCGGAGACACCTGTAGAGCATCTTTACAATCACCCGGTTACATTGTGACGTTTGATAGCACACAAAGTGTTCCTCTGGTATTCGGGAGTTGTATAATCTCATAGTCATAGGAACACGTATAAGTCATGAAGAAAGCAATAGCAATAAACTAAACGATCATAGTGCTAAGCTAACGGATGGGTCTAGTCCATCACATCATTCTCTAATGATGTGATCCCGTTCATCAAATGACAATACATGTCTATGTCTAGGAAACTTAACCATCTTTGATTAACGAGCTAGTCAAGTAGAGGCATACTAGGGACACTCTGTTTGTCTATGTATCCACACATGCACTAATTTTCCGGTTAATACAATTCTAGCATGAATAATAAACATTTATCATGATACAAGGAAATATAAATAAAAACTTTATTATTGCCTCTAGGGCATATTTCCTTCAGTCTCCCACTTGCACTAGAGTCAATAATCTAGATTATACAGTAATGATTCTAACACCCATGGAGTCTTGGTGATGATCATGTTTTGCTCATGAGAGAGGCTTAGTCAACGGGTCTGCAACATTCAGATTCGTATGTATCTTGCAAATCTCTATGTCTCCCTCCTTGACTTGATCGCAGATGGAATTGAAGCGTCTCTTGATGTACTTGGTTCTCTTGTGAAATATGGATTCCTTTGCCAAGGCAATTGCACCAGTACTGTCACAAAAGATTTCCATTGGACCCAATGCACTAGGTATTACACCTAGATCGGATATGAACTTCTACATCCAGACTCCTTCATTTGCTGCTTTCGAAGCAGCTATATATTCCGCTTCACACGTAGATCCCGCCACGACGCTTTGCTTAGAACTGCACCAACTGACAGCTCCACCATTCAATAAAAATACGTATCCGGTTTGTGACTTAGAGTCATCCGGATCAGTGTCAAAGCTTCCATCGACGTAACCATTTACGACGAGCTCTTTGTCACCTCCATAAAAGAGAAACATATCCTTAGTCCTTTTCAGGTATTTCAGGATGTTCTTGACTGCTGTCCAGTGATCCACTCATAGATTAGTTTGGTACCTCCTTGCTAAACTAATAGCAAGTCACACATCAGGTCTGGTACACAACATTGCATACATGATAGAACCTATGGCTGAGGCATAGGGAATGACTTTAATTTTCTCTCTATCTTCTGAAGTGGTCGGGCATTGAGTCTGACTCAACTTCACACCTTGTAACACAGGCAAGAACTCTTTCTTTGCTTGATCCATTTTGAACTTCTTCAAAACTTTATCAAGGTATGTGCTTTGTGAAAGTCCAATTAAGCGCCTTGATATATCTCTATAGATCTTGATGCCCAATATATAAGCAGCTTCACCGAGGTCTTTCATTCAAAAATTCTTATTCAAGTATCCTTTTATGCTATTCAGAAATTCAGTATCATTTCCGATCAACAATACGTCATCCACATATAATATCAGAAATGC
This sequence comes from Triticum urartu, assembly GCF_056163025.1. NCBI lineage: Eukaryota > Viridiplantae > Streptophyta > Magnoliopsida > Poales > Poaceae > Triticum > Triticum urartu. Next base: position 528,166,443 of record NC_141876.1, read on the forward strand.
TACAGATCTCCCACTCACTTTCTTGTAAAAATACAGGCTTCTCCAAAAGTCTGTATAAAACCATATGCTTTGATCACACTATCAAAGCGTATATTCCAACTCCGAGATGCTTGCACCAGTCCATAAATGGATCGCTGGAACTTGCACACTTTGTTAGCACCTTTTGGATCGACAAAACCTTCCAGTTGCATCATATACAACTCTTATTTAAGATATCCATTAAGGAATGCAGTTTTGACATCCATTTGCCAAATTTCATAATCATAAAATGCAGCAATTGCTAACATGATTTGGACGGACTTAAGCATCGCTATGGGTGAGAAGGTCTCATCGTAGTCAACTCCTTGAACTTGTTAAAAACCTTTCGCAACAAGTCGAGCTTTATAGACAGTAACATTACCATCAACGTTAGTCTTCTTCTTGAAGATCCATTTATTCTCTATGGCTTGCCGATCATCGGGAAAGTCAACCAAAGTCCACACTTTGTTCTCATACATGGATCCCATCTCAGATTTCATGGCCCAAGCCATTTTGCGGAATCTGGGCTCATCATCACTTCCTCATAGTTCATAGGTTCGTCATGGTCAAGTAACATGACTTTCAGAACAGGATTACCGTACCACTCTGGTGCGGATCTTACTCTGGTTGACCTACGAGGTTCGGTAGTAACTTGATCAGAAGTTTGATGATCATCATCATCATTAGCTTCCTCACTAATTGGTGTAGGAATCACTGGAACTAATTTCTTGATGAACTACTTTCCAATAAGGGAGAAGGTACAATTACCTTATCAAGTTCTACTTTCCTCCCACTCACTTCTTTCAAGAGAAACTCCTTCTCTAGAAAGTTTCCATTCTTAGCAACGAATATCTTGCCTTTGGATCTGTGATAGAAGGTGTACCCAACAGTTTCCTTTGGGTATCCTTTAAAGACACCTTTCTCCGATTTGGGTTCGAGCTTATCAGGTTGAAACTTTTTCACATAAGCATCGCAACCCAAACTTTAAGAAATGACAACTTGGGTTTCTTGCCAAACCACAGTACATATGGTGTCGTCTCAACGGATTTCGATGGTGCCCTATTTAACGTGAATGCAACCGGCTCTAAAGCATAACCCCAAAATGATAGTGGTAAATCAGTAAGAGACATCATAGATCACACCATATCTAATAAAGTGCCGTTACGACGTTCAGACACACCGTTACGCTGTGGTGTTCCAGGTGGCGTGAGTTGCGAAACTGTTCCACATTGTTTCAAATGAAGACCAAACTCATAACTCAAATATTCACCTCCATGATCAGATCGTAGAAACTTAATTTTCTTGTTATGATGATTTTCCACTTCACTCTGAAATTCTTTGAACTTGTCAAATGTTTCAGACTTATGTTTCATCAAGTAGATATACCCATATCTGCTCAAATCATCCATGAAGGCCAGAAAATAACGATATCCGCCATGAGCATCAACACCCATCGGACCACATACATCAGTATGTATTATTTCCGGTAAATCTGTTGCTCGTTACATTGTTCCAAAGAACAGAGTCTTAGTCATCTTGCCCATGAGGCATGGTTCGCAAGCATCAAGTGATTCATAATCAAGTGATTCCAAAAGCCCATCAGCATGAAGTTTCTTCATGCGCTTTACACAAATATGACCTAAATGGCAGTGCCACAAATAAGTTGCACTATCATTATTAAATTTATATCTTTTGGCTTCAACACTATGAATACTAGACGATTCCCTGCGCGTTGTTGCGGGAATATATGTTAAAATTAACACTAATGAAAATTTTGACGATTCACATACTCTTTTGGTCACATGGCAATAATTTCTGAGTTCAGGGGAAATAATACATTCTACCGAAAAAACTAACTATCCAACAAATTAAATGACTTTCCAGTCCTCCGGATTCCATCAACAATGGTAGTTTCCAAATGCACCAGGCCCCAAAATGGCATTTTCCATGGAAAATAGTTTATTGATCTCTCCTTTAACAATCTCCATCTCTCTCATTATTAAGATGCCTCTTCTTCATGCAAGCCAAAGGAAGTTCCAGCATTGCAAGGTAAATCTACCATATTACATAACATGATCTGGTCATGACATAAGGCACAATTGTAATCTGGAACGAAGAAGTCTTTACAATGGAGCAGATTTCAAGTGTTGACTGTGCGTTCAAGGAGATGCCAAAATATACCTTGCATCTGAACACCTAAGGTGTCAAAATATTTCCAATGCCAATTGAAATGGGGAGGAACTTGAGATATGCCTATCAGTTGTTTTGTAGTCTTTCAGTGGGGAAATAGAGCATGTGTTCCGTACATAAGTCCATTGATCTATATCTAAATAAATTGCTGACAATCCTCAGTCATGCAAGTTTTGTAGCACTAATTTTTATCAAAGATGATAATGAATGAAGCTCTATGAATTGGCTAGTTGGTTATTATTCCATTTGTCTGACCATGAGAGCTTCTCAACTTTTAGTATGCTCACCAAAGATTAAGGCACACCATGGAACCAGGAGACCTTCTGTATCTATAATGGTACATCTTAGGGTCGAAATCTCATAGTAAAGAATAAAAAATCTCGTATCTAGTATATCACAAAATGGTAGATTAATTAATATTTCCTACAAAAATGTTGGATCACACGACATCATGACATGGGGAAGAAAGACAGATTCATCACCTAGCACAGCGGGGCAAGAATCAGCCCGCTTGTGCTTTCTACATTTATTCTCATTATAAATGAATATAAAATTGGAAGATAAAATACGACAATGACACACTACATAAACTACTCCTCGCAGGATAACAGTGAAAGAGTACAAAAATATCAAAAATATGAGTACAAATAGAAACAAACATGGTCAATGAGTTGATGGCACCCGGTTTGTCTAGCCTCATGGCAAAGGATTAAACCTTTGGTGGCGTGGTTCTCTATAGTATATCATTAAGAAATGTCCCACGTTGCCTGCAGTAAAATAGGTGCATTGCTTAGAGATGTAAGGTCATTCCATAGCAAAGAAAATAGGAATGATAGAGCACCCACTTCACTGCTCTCTGTGAAAATATTGGGCTATTCCCGCACGCACATTCAGAAAAAAATTGAACAATCCTATGAGTCTGCACTGATAGAAAAATGAAAAATTCCTAGATCAAATATACCTTTCACTTTGCCATCCTTCTTATCCGCCAAATACTTGGGGCAGTTCCGCTTCTAGTGACCAGTCCCTTTGCAGTAGAAGTACTCTGTCTCAGGCTTAGGTCCAGACTTGGGCTTCTTCACTTGAGCAACAACTTGTTTGTTGTTCTTCTTGAAGTTCCCCTTCTCCCCTTTGCCCCTTTTCTTGAAACTAGTGGTATTGTTAACCATCAACACTTGATGCTCCTTCTTGATTTCTTCCTCCGTAGCCTTCAGTATTGCGAAGAGCTTGGGAATTGTCTTGTCCATCCCTTACATATTATAGTTCATCATGAAGCTTTTGTAGCTTGGTGGCAGTGATTGAAGAACTATGTCAATAACACTATCATCAGGAAGATTAACTCCTAGTTGAGTCAAGTGGTTTTGGTACCCAGAAATTCTGAGTATATGTTCACTGGCAGAACTATTCTCCTCCATTTTGCAGCTATAGAATTTATTGGAGACTTCATATCTCTCAATTCAGGCATTTTCTTGAAATATTAACTTCAACTCCTGGAACATCTCATATGCTCCATGATGTTCAAAACGTCGTTGAAGTCCCGATTCTAAGCCGTAAAACATGGCACACTAAACTATTGAGTAGTCATCAGCTTTGCTCTGCCAGACGTTCATAACATCTGGTGTTGCTCCTGCAGCAGGCTTTGCACCTAGCGGTGCTTCCAGGATGTAATTCTTCTGTGCAGCAATGAGGATAATCCTCAAGTTACAGACCCAGTCCATGTAGTTGCTATCATCATCTTTCAACTTAGCTTTCTCTAGGAACACATTAAAATTCAACGGAACAACAGCACGAGCCATTTATCTACAACAACATAGACATGCAAAATACTATCAGGTACTAAGTTCATGATAAATTAAAGCTCAATTAATCATATTACTTAAGAACTCCCACTTAGATAGACATCCCTCTAGTCATCTAAATGATCACGTGATCCATATCAACTAAACCATGCCCGATCATCTTGTGAGATGGAAAAGTTTTCAATGATGAACATCACTATGTTGATCATATCTACTATATGATTCACGCTCGACCTTTCGGTTAGTGTTTCGAGGCCATATCTGCATATGCTAGGCTCATAAAGTTTAACCCGAGTATTCTGCTGGTGCAAAACTGGCTTGCACCCGTTGTATGTGAACGTAGAGCTTATCACACCCAATCATCACGTGGTGTCTCAGCACGACGAACTATAGCAACGGTGCATACTCAGGGAGAACACTTATACCTTGAAATTTACTGAGAGATTATCTTATAATGCTACCGCTGTACTAAGCAAAATAAGATGCATAAAAGATAAACAACACATGCAATCAATATAAGTGATATGATATGGGCATCATCATCTTGTGCCTTTGATCTCCATCTCCAAAGAATCGCCGTGATCACCGTCGTCACCGGCTTGACACCTTGATCTCCATTGTAGCATCATTGTCGTCTCGCCAACTATTGCTTCCACGACTATCGCTACCGCTTAGTGATAAAGTAAAGCAATTACATGGCGATTGCATTTCATACAATAAAGCGACAACCGTATGGCTCCTGCCAGTTGCCGATAACTTTGTTAAAAAACATGATCATCTCATACAACAATTTATATAATCACGTCTTGACCATATCACATCACAACATGCCCTGCAAAAACCAGTTAGACATCCTCTACTTTGTTGTTGCAAGTTTTACGTGGCTGCTATGGGTTTAGCAAGAACCGTTCTTACCTACGCATCAAAAACCACAACGATTTTTCATCAAGTGTGTTGTTTTAACCTTCAACAAGGACCAAGCGTAGTCACACTCGATTCAACTAAAGCTGGAGAAACAGACACCCACTAGCCACCTGTGTGCGAAGCACGTCGGTAGAACCAGTCTCATGAACGCGGTCATGTAATGTCGGTCTGGGCCGCTTCATCCAACAATACCGCCGAATCAAAGTATGACAATGCTGGTAAGCAGTATGACTATTATCGCCCATGGTACGTCTCCAACGTATCTATAATTTTGATTGCTCCATGCTATATTATCTACTGTTTTGGACATTATTGGGCTTTATTATCCACTTTGATATTATTTTTGGGACTAACTTATTAACCAGAGGCCCAGCCTAGAATTGCTGTTTTTTGCCTGTTTTAGGGTTTCGAAGAAAAGGAATATCAAACGGCGTCTAAACGGAATGAAACCTTCGGTAACGTGATTTTATCAACGAAAAAGACCAGGGAGACTTGGACCCTACATCAGGAAAGAAAAGAGGAGGCCAAGCGCCTACCCCCCAGGCGTGCCCTCCACCCTCGTGGGTCCCCTGTTGCTCCACCGACGTACTCCTTCCTCCTATATATACCTACATACCCCAAAACAATCAGAGACGGAGCCAAAAACCTAATTCCACCACCGCAACTTTCTGTATCCACGAGATCCCATCTTGGGGCCTGTTTCGGAGCTCCACCGGAGGGGGCATCGATCACGGAGGGCTTCTACATCAACACCATAGCCCCTCCGATGAAGTGTGAGTAGTTTACCTCGGACCTACAGGTCCATAGTTAGTAGCTAGATGGCTTATTCTCTCTTTTTGGATATCAATACAATGTTCTCCCCCTCTCTTGTGGAGAACTATTCGATGTAATCTTCTTTTCGCGGTGTGTTTGTTGAGACCGATAAATTGTGGGTTTATGATCAAGTCTATCTATGAATAATATTTGAATCTTCTCTGAATTCTTTTATATATGATTGGTTATCTTTGCAAGTCTCTTCGAATTATCAGTTTGGTTTGGCCTACTAGATTGATCTTTCTTGCAATGGGAGAAGTGCTTAGCTTTGGGTTCAATCTTGCGGTGTCCTTTCCCAGTGACAATAGGGGCAGCAAGGCAGGTATTGTATTGTTGCCATCGAGGATAACAAGATGGGGTTTTCTTCATATTGCATGAGTCTGTCCCTCTACATCATGTCACCTTGCTTAAGGCGTTACTCTGTTTTTAACTTAATACTCTAGATGCATGCTGGATAGTGGTCGATGAGTGGAGTAATAGTAGTAGATGCAGGCAGGAGTCGGTCTACTTGTCTCGGACGTGATGCCTATATACATGATCATACCTAGATATTCGCATAACTATGCTCAGTTCTGTCAATTGCTCAACAGTAATTTGTTCACCCAGCGTAGAATACTTATGCTCTCGAGAGAAGCCACTAGTGAACCCTATGGCTCCCGGGTCTATCTTTATCATATTAATCTCCTACTACTTAGTTATTTCCTTTGCTATTTACTTTGCCTTTATTTTACTTTGCATCTTTATCATAAAAATACCAAAAATATTATCTTATCATATCTATCAGATCTCACTCTCGTAAGTGGCCTTATAGGGACTAACAACCCCTATTTGTGTTGGTTGCGAGGATTTATTTGTTTTGTGCAGGTGCGAGGGACTCGTGCGTAGCCTCCTACTGGATTGATACCATGGTTCTCAAAAACTGAGGGAAATACTTACGCTACTTTGCTGCATCATCCCTTCCTCTTCGGGGAAAACCAACGCAGTGCTCAAGAGGTAGCAAGAAGGATTTCTGACGCCGTTGCCGGGGAGGTCTATGCAAAAGTCAACATACCAAGTACCCATAACATACCCTTATCTCCCGCATTACATTATTTGCCATTTGCCTCTCGTTTTCCTCCCCCCACTTCACCCTTGCCGTTTTATTCACCCTCTCTCTCTATCCTCCCTCTCCCTCTCTATTTGCCTCCTTTTGTCCGCTTGCTTTTTGTTTGCTTGTGTGTTAGTTTTCTTGCTTGTTACGATGGCTCAAGATAATACTAAATTGTGTGACTTCACCAATACCAACAACAATGATTTTATTAGCACTCCCGTTGCTCCTCTTACCGATGCTGAATCTTGTGAAATTAATATTGCTTTGCTGAATCTTGTCATGAAAGATCCATTTTCCGACCTTCCTAGTGAAGATGCTGCTACCCATCTAAATAGCTTCGTTGATTTGTGTGACATGCAAAAGAAGAAAGATGTGGATAATGATATTGTTAAATTGAAGCTATTTCTTTTTTCGCTTAGAGATCGTGCTAAAGCTTGGTTTTCGTCTTAGCCTAAAAATAGTATTGATTCATGGAACAAGTGCAAAGATGCTTTTATCTCTAAGTATTTTCCTCCCGCTAAGATCATCTCTCTTAGAAACGATATTATGAATTTTAAGCAACTTGATAATGAACATGTTGCACAAGCTTGGGAGAGAATGAAATTAATGATATGTAATTGCCCTACTCATGGTTTAAATTTGTGGATGATTGTTCAGAATTTTTATGCCGGATTGAATTTTGCTTCTAGAAATCTTTTAGATTCGTCCGTGGGAGGCACTTTTATGGAAATCATTTTAGGAGAAGCTACTAAACTCCTAGATAATATTATGGTTAATTATTCTCAATGGCACACTGAAAGATCTACTAATAAAAAGGTGCATGCGATAGCAGAAATTAATGTTTTGAGTGGAAAGATGGATGAACTTATGAAATTATTTGCTAATAAGAGTGTTTCTTCTGATCCTAATGATATTCCCTAGTCTACTTTGATTGAGAATAATAATGAATCTATGGATGTGAATTTTGTTGGTAGGAACAATTTTGGTAACAACGCGTATAGAGGAAATTTTAATCCTAGGCCTTATCCTAGTAATCCCTCTAATAATTATGGTAATTCCTACAACAATTCTTATGGAAATTATAATAAGATGCCCTCTGATTTTGAATCTAATATTAAAGAATTTATTACTTCGCAAAAGAATTTAATGCTATGATTGAAGAAAAATTGCTTAAGATTGATGATTTGGCTAGGAACGTTGATAGAATTGCTCTTGATGTTGATTCTTTGAAACTTAGATCTATTCCACCTAAGCATGATATCAATGAGTCTCTCAAAGCCATGAGAATTTCCATTGATGAGTGCAAAGAAAGAACCGCTAGGATGCGTGCTAAGAAAGATGCCTTTATAAAAGCGTGTTCTTCTAGTTCTTATGAAAATAAAGATGAAGATCTAAAAGTTATTGATGTGTCCCCTATTAAATCTTTGTTTTGCAATATGAATCTTGATAATTATGGGACTGAATATGATCCACCTTTACCTAGAAGGCGTTCCAAGAATTCGGAATTGTTGATCTTGATGCTAAATTTGATAAAAGTGGGATTGAAGAAATTAAAACCCTAGATGTTGCTAAACCCACTATTATGTATTTCAAGGAATTTAACTATGAAAATTTCTCTTTGATTGAATGTATTTCCATGTTTCAATCCGTGCTAAATTCTCCTCATGCTTATAGTCAAAATAAAGCGTTTACTAAACATATCGTTGATGCCTTGATGCAATCTTATGAAGAAAAACTTGAATTGGAAGTTTCTATCCCTAGAAAGCTTTATGATGAGTGGGAACCAACTATTAAAATTAAAATTAAAGATCATGAATGCTATGCTTTATGTGATTTGGGTACTAGTGTTTCCACGATTCCAAAGACTTTGTGTGATTTGTTAGGTTTCCGTGATTTTGATGATTGCTCTCTAAACTTGCACCTTGCGGATTACACTATTAAGAAACCTATGGGAAGAATTAATGATGTTCTTATTGTTGCAAATAGGAATTATGTGCCCGTAGATTTTATTGTTCTTGACATAGATTGCAATCCTTCATGTCCTATTATTCTTGGTACACCTTTCCTTAGAACGATTATTGCAATTATTGATATGAAGGAGGGAAATATTAGATTTCAATTTCCATTAAGGAAAGGCATGGAACACTTTCCTAGAAATAAAATTAAATTACCTATGAATCTATTATGAGAGCCACTTATGTATTACCTACCAAAGATGGCAATACCTAGATCTATTCTTACTTGTTATGCCTAGCTAGGGGCGTTAAATGATAGCGCTTGTTGGGAGGCAACCAAATTTTATTTTTATTCCTTACTTTTTGCTCCTATTTAGTAATAAATAATTTATCTAGCCTCTGTTTTGGTTGTGTTTTTGTGTTTAATTAGTGTTTGTGCCAAGTAGAACCGTTGGGAAGACTTGGGGAAAGTCTTGTTGAACTTGCTGTAAAAAATAGAAACTTTAGCGCTCACGAAAACTGCTGTAATTTTTATTTGGAAAGTTATATTTAGTTAATTATTTTTTCAGATGATTATTAGATAAATTCCTCACGTCCAGAAATTTATTTTAGAATTTTTGGGGTTCCATATCTTGCGCTAGCTACAGATTAATACAGACTGTTCTGTTTTTGACAGATTCTGTTTTTCATGTGTTGTTTACTTATTTTGATGAATCTATGGCTAGTAAAATAGTTTATAAACCATAGAGAAGTTGGAATACAGTAGGTATAACACCAATACAAATAAATAATGAGTTCATTATAGTACCTTAAAGTGGTCTTTTATTTTCTTTTGCTAATGGAGCTCACGAGATTTTCTACTTTAAGTTTTGTGTTGTGAAGTTTTCAAGTTTTGGGTAAAGATTTGATGGATTATGGAACAAGGAGTGACAAGAGCCTAAGCTTGGGGATGCCCATGGCACCCCCAAGATAATCTAAGGACACCTAAAAGCCAAAGCTTGGGGATGCCCCGGAAGGCATCCCCTCTTTCGTCTACTTCTATCGGTAACTTTACTTGGAGCTATATTTTTATTCGCCACATGATATGTGTTTTGCTTGGAGCGTCTTGTAGTATTTGAGTATTTGCTTGTTAGTTTACCACAATCATACTTTCTGTATACACCTTTTGAGAGAGTCATACATGATTTGGAATTTGTTAGAATACTCTATGTGCTTCGCTTATATCTTTTGAGTTATATAATTTTTCTCCCGTACTTCACTTATATCTTTTAGAGCACGGTGGTGGATTTGTTTTATAGAAACTATTGATCTCTCATGCTTCACTTAGATTATTTTGAGAGTATTAATAGCATGGTAATTTGCTTAAAATCCTAATATGCTTGGTATACAAGATTAATAATAAAACATTCTTATGAGTGTGTTGAATACTATGATAAGTTTGATACTTGATAATTGTTTTGAGATATGGAGATGGTGATATTAAAGTCATGCTAGTTGAGTAGTTGTGAATTTGAGAAATACTTGTGTTGAAGTTTGTGATTCCCGTAGCATGCACGTATGGTGAACCGTTATGTGATGAAGTTGGAGCATGATTTATTTATTGATTGTCTTCCTTATGAGTGGCGGTCAGGGACGAGCGATGGTCTTTTCCTACCAATCTACCCCCCTAGGAGCATGCGCGCAATACTTTTCTTTGATAACTTGTAGATTTTTGCAATAAGTATATGAGTTCTTTATTACTAATGTTGAGTCCATCGATTATACGCACTTTTCTCACCCTTCCACCTTTGCTAGCCTCTCTAATACCGCACACCTTTCGCCAGTATCATACACCCACCATATACCTTCCTCAAAACAGCCACCTTTGTTAGCATGATCATGTAGTTGACATCGTATTTGTGGCAAAGCCACCATTCATAATTCTTTCATACATGTCACTCATGCATCATTGCATATCCCGGTACACCGCCGGAGGCATTCACATAGAGTCATATTTTGTTCTAAGTATCGAGTTGTAATTGTTGAGTTGTAAGAAAAAATAAAAGTGTGATGATCATCATTATTAGAGCATTGTCCCAGTGAGGAAAGGATGATGGAGACTATGATTCCCCCACAAGTCGGGATGAGACCCCAGACGGAAAATAAAAGAGGCCAAAGAAGCCCAAATAAAAAAAGAGGCCATAAAAAAGGAAGAAAAGGCCCAAATAAAAAAATAATAAAAAATGAGAGAAAAAGAGAGAAGGGACAATGTTACTATCCTTTTACCACACATGTGCTTCAAAGTAGCACCATGATCTTCATAGTAGAGAGTCTCACATGTTATCACTTTCATATACTAGTGGGAATCTTTCATTATAGAACTTGGCTTGTATATTCGAATCATGAGCAAGCAAGTTGGATGCACACCCACTTAGTTTCTTTTTGAGCTTTCATATACTTATAGCTCTAGTGCATCCGTTGCATGGCAATCCCTACTCACTCACATTGATATCTATTGATGGGCATCTCCATAGCCTGTTGATACGCCTAGTTGATGTGAGACTATCTTCTCCCTTTTTGTCTTCTCCACAACCACCACTCTATTCCACCTATAGTGCTATATCCATGGCTCACGCTCATGTATTGCGTGAAGATTGAAAAAGTTTTGAGAATGTCAAAAGTATGAAACAATTGCTTGGCTTGTCATCGGGGTTGTGCATGATTTAAATATTTTGTGTGGTGAAGATAGAGCATAGCCAGACTATATTATTTTGTAGGGATAAATTTATTTAGCCATGTTATTTTGAGAAGACATAATTGCTTTGTTAGTATGCTTAAAGTATTATTATTTTTATGTCAATATGAACTTTTGTCTTGAATCTTTTGGATCTGAATATTCATACCACAATTAAGAAGAATTACATTAAAATTATGCCAAGTAGCATTCCGCATCAAAAATTCTATTTTTATCATTTACCTACTCGAGGACGAGCAGGAATTAAGCTTGGGGATGCTTGATACGTCTCCAACGTATCTATAATTTTGATTGCTCCATGCTATATTATCTACTGTTTTGGACATTATTGGGCTTTATTGTCCACTTTTATATTATTTTTGGGACTAACCTATTAACCGGAGGCCCAGCCCAGAATTGTTGTTTTTTTTGCCTATTTTAGGGTTTCGAAGAAAAGGAATATCAAACGGAGTCCAAACGGAATGAAACCTTCGGGAACGTGATTTTCTCAATGAACAAGACCAGGGAGACTTGGACCCTACATCAAGAAAGAAAAGAGGAGGCCACGAGGTAGGGGGCGCGCCTACCCCCGACCCCCCAGGCACGCCCTCCACCCATGTGGGCCCCCTATTGCTCCACCGATGTACTCCTTCCTCCTATATATACCTACGTACCCCCAAACGATCAGATACGGATCCAAAACCCTAATTCCACCGCCGTAACTTTCTGTATCCACGAGATCCCATCTTGGGGCCTGTTCCCGAGCTCCGCCGGAGGGGGCATCGATCACGGAGGGCTTCTACATCATCACCATAGCCCCTCTGATGAAGTGTGAGTAGTTCACCTCAGACCTACGGGTCCATAGTTGTTAGCTAGATGGCTTATTCTCTCTTTTTGGACCTCAATACAATGTTCTCCCCCTCTCTTGTGGAGATCTATTCGATGTAATCTTTTTTTGCGGTGTGTTTGTTGAGACCGATGAATTGTGGGTTTATGATCAAGTCTATCTATGAACAATATTTGAATCTTCTCTGAATTCTTTTATGTATGATTGGTTATCTTTGCAAGTCTCTTCGAATTATCAGTTTGGTTTGGCCTACTAGATTGATCTTTCTTGCAATGGGAGAAGTGCTTAGCTTTGGGTTCAATCTTGCGGTGTCCTTTCCCAGTGACAGTAGGGGCAGCAAGGCACGTATTGTATTGTTGCCATCAAGGATAACAAGATGGGGTTTTCTTCATATTGCATGAGTCTGTCCCTCTACATCATGTCATCTTGCTTAAGGAGTTACTTTGTTTTTAACTTAATACTCTAGATGTATGCTGGATAGCGGTTGATGAGTGGAGTAATAGTAGTAGATGGAGGCAGGAGTCGGTCTACTTGTCTTAGACGTGATGCCTATATACATGATCATACCTAGATATTCTCATAACTATGCTCAGTTCTGTTCATTGCTAAACAGTAATTTGTTCACCCACCGTAGAATACTTATGCTCTCGGGAGAAGCCACTAGTGAAACCTATGGCCCCCGGGTCTATCTTTATCATATTAATCTCCTACTACTTAGTTATTTCCTTTGCTATTTACTTTACCTTTATTTTACTTTGCATCTTTATCATAAAAATACCAAAAATATTATCTTATCATATCTATCAGATCTCACTCTCGTAAGTGGCCTTATAGGGACTGACAACCCCTATTTGTGTTGGTTGCAAGGATTTATTTGTTTTGTGCAGGTGCGAGGGACTCGCGCGTAGCCTCCTACTAGATTGATACCTTGCTTCTCAAAAACTGAGGGAAATACTTACGCTACTTTGCTGCATCATCCCTCCCTCTTCGGGGAAAACCAACGCAGTGCTCAAGAGGTAGCAGCCCACAACTCTTTGTGTTCTACTCGTGCATATAACATCTACACATAGACCTGGCTCGGATGCCACTATTGGGGAACGCAGTATTTCAAAAAAAATTATATGATCACGCAAGATCTATCTAGAATATGCATAGCAATGAGAGGTGAGAGTGTGTCTATGTACCCTCGTAGACCGAAAGCGGGTGCGTTTAGTAATGCGGTTGATGTAGTCGAACGTCTTCGCGGTCCAACCGATCAAGTACCAAACGCACGGCACCTCCGCGATCTGCACACGTTCAGCTCGGTGACGTCCCTCGTACTCTTGATCCAGCTGAGGCCGAGGGTGAGTTGCGTCAGCACGACGGTGTGTTGACGGTGATGATGAAGTTACCGACGCAGGGCTTCGCCTAAGCACTACGACAATATGACCGAGGTTGAAAACTGTGACGGGGGGCACCGCACACGGCTAAAGATCAACTTGTGTGCCTATGGGGTGCCCCCTGATAACCCACAAGTATAGGGGATCGCAATAGTTTTCGAGGGTAGAGTATTCAACCCAAATTTATTGATTCGACACAAGGGGAGTCAAAGAATATTCTCAAGTATTAGCAGCTGAGTTGTCAATTCAACCACACCTGGAAACTTAATAACATCAAAGTGTTTAGTAGCAAAGTAATATGATAGTAGTGGTAACGGTAGTAAAAGGTAACGGTGGCAAAAGTAATATTTTTGGTGTTTTGTAGTGATGATAACAATAGCAACGGAAAAGTAAATAAGCGAAGAACAATATATGGAAAGCTCGTAGGCATTAGATCAGTGATGGGGAATTATGCCGGATGCGATTCATCATGTCACAGTCATAACCTAGGGTGACATAGAACTAGCTCCAGTTCATCAATGTAATGTAGGCATGTATTCCGAATATAGTCGTACATGCTTATGGAAAAGAACGTGCATGACATCTTTTGTCCTGCCCTCCCGTGGCAGTGGGGTCCTATTGGAAACTAAGGGATATTAAGACCTCCTTTTAATAGAGTACTGGAACAAAGCATTAACACATAGTGAATACATGAACTCCTCAAACTACGGTCATCACCGGTAAGTATCCCGATTATTGTCACTTCGGGTTAACGGATCATAACTGTAACACCCCGGATGTAACTTACCCAATTTGTACTCCAACTCTTGACGTTTCTGGCGTTAAGTTATTTTATTTTCTCGGGTTCGGGTTTTTGTCTCCGTGTGTTGTTATCATTGTCATGCATCTCATAGCATGTCATCATGTGCATTGCGTTTGCATACGTGTTCATCTCATGCATCCGAGCATTTTCCCCGTTGTCCGTTTTGCATTCCGGCGCTCCGTTCTCCTCCGGTGGTCATTTCTACCTTTCTTTTGTGTGTGGGGATTAAACATTTCTGGATTGGACCGAGACTTGCCAAGCGGCCTTGGTTTACTACCGGTAGACCGCCTGTCAAGTTTCGTATCATTTGGACTTCGTTTGATACTCCAATGGTTAACCGAGGGACCAAAAGGCCTCATGTGTGTTGCAGCCCAACACCCATCCAAGTTGCCCCAAAACTCACCTAAACCCTCTCCATCATCTAGAGCGTTCGATCACGATCGCGTGGCCGAAAACCGCACCTCATTTGGACTCTCCTAGCTCCCTCTACCTCTATTTAAAGACCCCCCTCCGAAATTCTTTTTCTCCTTCCCCAAACCCCAGAAATCATCTCCGCCGCCATCGGACATGTCCGCCACCGACCAGACACATCGCCGCCGCCAATAGTGAGCCGCCACCTGTCCCGCGCCGGGCCTCCCTCCGCCGCCGGCCCGCGAGGCCCAGGGCGGGCCCTCCTCCTCCGCCGCCCGGGCCGAGCCGCACCAGCGCGCCCCGCCGCCCAGCGCATCGGCCGTGCCGCCCGGCCGCCCACCGGCGCCGCCCATTTCGCCGGCTCCGCCCCGGCTGCCTCGTCTCGCCACCGCGCGCCATCGCCGCCAGCGCCGCTCCGCACCTCGTCGCCGGCCACCGCAGCTCGACGCCGTGCCCCTCGCCGCCGCGCCGCTCGGCTACAGCCTCACCGCCCCTCTCCCTCGTCTACGGCGCCGTTCCGGCGAGTACTCCGGCAACCGCCTCGGGAAGCGTGCAGACCTGGAAACCCTAGATCTGGTTGACTTTTCCCCTCTCCCCTATATTTTTTAGCTATGTTCATCGTGCTGTAACTTTGCATCCGTAGCTCCGTTTTGGGCATATAGCATATCAAAATGTTCGTCTCAGAGAGCACATCATTTCATTCCATTGCATCTTTTTCATTTGAGTTCATCTTGATGCCCGAAATGCTGTTAGAAGAGGGCTACTTGAGATAATTGTCAGATCTGCTACTCTATTTAGATATTTGTCATTTTTGCCATGATTATTGTGTGCATGATATGCCCATAAGCTCTACATATGTTTTGTTAAGGGTTTTGCCATCTTTCCAGAGATGCAACCCATGTATTTTTGGGATGTGTGTGGTGACTAGCACAAGCTTGAAAAGTGAGGCACTTGGTAATGTTGATTTCAGGGACTTAGCATTTCCACCAAGTCCTTGAGTTGTTTATCTCATATGGCCATATGTTCATGTTGTTTCCTAGTGATCCGTGCCTCTTTTGAGGATGATCAATAAGGATGTTTTGTTAATCTTGTAGTGCTCTATCCATCCATGTCTTTGTTTGTAATTATGGAGCACCCTAGCTTGAGTCAATCGAGCTCTACTTTTGCTACTTCATGAATCTGGGCAGATTGTCTACTTGTTAGCGATTTTGCCGATGATGTTGTAGTTGATCCGTGCATGCTATGCCATTGTTCTTGCCATGTCTAGCTTACATTTTGTGTATTCTTGATGGGTGTATGCTTAGATTATCATGACTTGCTCTGTAGTGAGTGCATCGAGCTCGTAAACATGCCTACTTGATATCTGTTTTCAGCATGCTCCAGTTTTCACTAAGTCTGAGAACTGATTATGTTTTTGCCATGTTCACATGCTTGCAATTGTATTTTATGATCCCTTTTGGCTCAAGGTCACTAAGGGACTTTTGTTAAGGTCTTTGAGTAGCTCCATGCCATGCTGTACCTTTCCATGTTCAGGTCCTGTAGCATGTAGTTTTCCTGCTCCGAAGAGTGCTATCTGATCTGAAATTCCAGACAAGTGTTAATTTCACTAAGTCTGAGATCTGTTTACCATATGCATTTTTGCCATGCTTGTTTGAACATGTTAATGGATGAATTGGCCGTAGCTCAGTGCTAGACTTTTGTTAAGCATCATGAATGCATCCCTGCCATGTATTTTGTTGTCATGTTTGGGTGCTGTAGCATGTTAATCCCATTGCATTTAGATGGCTACTTGTTGTAAATCGCAGACCGTGGTCATATTTGAATTGCTTGCCATTTCCAAACCGTAACTCCGATTCCGGCGTTCTTTATATCGTTTTCAAGCAATTTCATCTCATCTTTCCAGTGGCACACTTGGTTTCCCAAGTTGAGGCCAGGTTCATGCATCCCTTGTCAAATCTTGCATATGCATCCCGCATCGCATCCCGCATCGCATCCCGCATAGCATACCATCCTTGCATCATATGTTTGATCCTTGAACGTGGTTGATTGTGTCCTTGTTGCTTGTTTTTCTTGTTTGGGTAGAGCCGGGAGACGAGTTCGCTAACGAGGAGCCCGTTGAGTTTGCTTTCGAGGATCCAGTCAACTCTGACAACTTTGCAGGCAAGATGATCATACCCTCGAAATCACTACTATCTTTGCTTTGCTAGATGCTCGCTCTTTTGCTATGCCAATGCAACGATGCCTACCACTTGCTTTCAAGCCTCCCAAATTGCCATGTCAAACCTCTAACCCACCATGTCCTAGCAAACCGTTGATTGGCTATGTTACCGCTTTGCTCAGCCCCTCTTATAGCGTTGCTAGTTGCAGGTGAAGATTGGAGACCGTTCCTTGTTGGAACATTTATTTACTTGTTGGGATATCATTATATTATCTTGTTATCTTAATGCATCTATACACTTGGTAAAGGGTGGAAGGCTCGGCCTCTCGCCTAGTGTTTTGTTCCACTCTTGCCGCCCTAGTTTCCGTCATATCGGTGTTATGTTCCCGGATTTTTGCGTTCCTTACGCGGTTGGGTTATAATGGGAACCCCTTGATAGTTCGCCTTGATTAAAGCTTTTCCAGCAATGCCCAACCTTGGTTTTACCATTTTCCACCTAGCCTCTTTTTCCCTTGGGTTTCCGGAGCCCGAGGGTCATCTTATTTAAACCCCCCGGGCCAGTGCTCCTCTGAGTGTTGGTCCAACTCGTCAGCCGCCGGTGGCTACCAGGGGCAACTCTGGGCTGGCCTACCAGAAGTTTAGACAATCTGCGTGTGCCCTAAGAAAGAGATATGTGCAGCTCCTATCGGGATTTGTTGGCACATTCGGGCGGTGTTGCTGGTCTTGTTTTAACCTGTCGAAGTTTCTTGAAGAACCGAGGTACCGAGTCTGATCGGAACGTCTCGGGAGGAGTTCTATTCCTTCCTTGACCATGAGAGCTTGTCATGGGCTAAGTTGGGACTCCCCTGCAGGGATTTGAACTTTCGAAAGCCGTGCCCGCAATTATTGGCAGATGGGATTTGTTAATGTCCGGTTGTAGATAACTTGAACCTTAACTTAACTAAAATGAATCAACTGAGTGTGTTACCGTGATGGCCTCTTCTCGGCGGAGTCTGGGAAGTGGACACGGTGTTGGAGTAATGCTTGCGCAGGTTGTCCTCTAGTTTCTCGCTCGCGCTCTGCCTCCTCTTCTCGCTCTCTTTTGCGAACAGGATAGCCACCATATTTGCTAGTCGCTTGCTGCAACTCTATATATTTACCTTGCCATACCTATTAAGCTTAAATAGTCTTGATCGCGAGGGTGCGAGATTGCTGAGTCCCTGTGGCTCATAGATTACTATTACACCAGATGCAGGGCCTGATGATTCCGCTCCAGGTGACGCGCTCGAGCTCAAGTGGGAGTTTGACGAGGACTCTCAACAATACTATGTTTCCTTTCCTGATGATCAGTAGTGGTGCCCAGTTGGGGGTGATCGGGACCGTGTCGCATGTTGGGTTATCTTTTATTTTGGCGCCGTAGTCGGGCCATGAGTGTTTGGATGATGTAATGTTATTTATGTACTTGATTGACGTGGCAAGTGTAAGCCAACTATGTTATCTCCCCTTTTATTATCTATATTACATGGGATGTTGTGAAGATTGCCTAACTTGCGACATATGCCTTCAATGCGATTATGCCTCTAAGTCGTGCCTCGACACGTGGGAGATATAGTCACATCGAGGGTGTTACAATAACACATAATAGGTGACTATAGACTTGCAATGGTAAGGCATCCTTTTAGGAATTCTTTTTACTTCCCAGTCTCCTCATCGCTCTGGTAGGATAGGTGACTATAGACTTGCAAGATAGGATCAAGAACTCTCATATATTGATGAAAACATAATAGGTTCAGATCTGAAATCATGGCACTCGGGCCCTAGTGGCAAGCATTAAGCATAGCAAAGTCACAGCAACATCAATCTCAGAACATAGTGGATACTAGGGATCAAACCCTAACAAAACTAACTCGATTACATGATAAATCTCATCCAACCCATCACCGTCCAGCAAGCCTACGATGCAATTGCTCATGCACGGCGGCGAGGATCATGAAATTGGTGATGGAGGAAGGTTGATGATGACGATGGCGATGGATTCCCCTCTCCGGAGCCCCGAACGGACTCCAGATCAGCCCTCCCGAGAGAGTTTAGGGCTTGGCGGTGGCTCCGTATCGTAAAACGCGATGAATCCTTCTCCCTAGTTTTTTCTCCTCGAAAGTGAATATATGGAGTCGAGGTTGAGGTCGGTGGAGCATTGATTCGTTTTCGTCGTATCTACTTTTCCAAACACTTTTGCCCTTGTTTTGGACTCTAACTTGCATGATTTGAATGGAACTAACCCGGACTGATGTTGTTTTCAGCAGAATTGCCATGGTGTTATTTATGTGCAGAAAAAAAAGTTCTCGGAATGACCTGAAACTCCACGGAGATTTTTTTTGGAAATAATAAAAAATACTGGCAAAGATTCAAGGCTAGGGGGCCCACACCCTAGCCATGAGGGTGGGGGGCGCGCCTGCCCCCTGGGCGCGCCCCCTGCCTCATGGGCCCCCTGGAGCTCCACCGCGTTTCGGGGAGAAAAAAATCAAGGAGAAAGATTCATTGTGTTTTATGATATGGAGCCGCCGCCAAGCCCTAAACTCTCCCGGGAGGGCTGACCTGGAGTCCGTTCGGGGCTCCGGAGAGGGGAATCCGTCGCCATCGTCATCATCAACCATCCTCCATCACCAATTTCATGATGCTCACCGCCGTGCGTGCGTAATTCCATCGTAGGCTTGCTAGATGGTGATGGGTTGGATGGGATCTATCATGTAATCGAGTTAGTTTTGTTAGGGTTTGATCCCTAGTGTCCACTATGTTCTGAGATTGATGTTGCTATAACTTTGCTATGCCTAATGCTTGTCACTAGGGCCCGAGTGCCATGATTTCAGATCTGAACCTATTATGTTTTCATCAATATATGAGTGTTCTTGATCCTATCTTGCAAGTCTATAGTCACCTATTATGTGTTATGATCCGTTAACCACGAAGTGACAATAATCGGGATACTTACCAGTGATGACCGTAGTTTGAGGAGTCCATGTATTCACTATGTGTTAATGCTTTGTTCCGGTTCTCTATTAAAAGGAGGCCCTAATATCCCTTAGTTTCCATTAGGACCCCGCTGCCACGGGAGGGTAGGACAAAAGATGTCATGCAAGTTCTTTTCCATAAGCACGTATGACTATATTCAGAATACATGCCTACATTACATTGATGAATTGGAGCTAGTTCTGTGTCACCCTATGTTATGACTATTACATGATGAACCACATCCGGCATAATTCTCTATCACCGATCCAATGCCTACGAGCTTTTCACATATTGTTCTTCGCTTATTTACTTTTCTGTTGCTATTGTTATCATCACTACAAAAAACCAAAAATATTAATTTTGCTACCGTTACCTTTTGCTACCGTTACCACTACTATCATATTACTTTGCTACTAAACACTTGCTACATATATTAAGTTTCCAGGTGTGGTTGAATTGACAACTCACCTGCTAATACTTGAGAATATTCTTTGACTCCCCTCGTGTCGAATCAATAAATTTGGGTTGAATACTCTACCCTCGAAAACTGTTGCGATCCCCTATACTTGTGGGTTATCAAGCATCAGGGGGCCCACGAGGCAGGGGGCGCGCCCAGGGGGCAGGCGCGCCCCCACCCTCGTGGACAGTGGAGGCCCCCCTGACGTGGATCTTCTGTAACATCCCAAATTTTCAATTTGGAATGTTATACATTAGATCATCAATGCATATCATATTTATTTTGCATTTTGGTTGATACTAGAAATTCTACGGAACTCAATGACCCACGGAGAGAGTTGGGGATTTCGATATTTTCATATTTGAGTTCTCTCAAATTTTGAGAATAGGATCATTTGATTTTATTTATTTTATCATCAATTATTTCTATTACAAAAATATGAGAGAGGTAATAAAATGACTTTCCCAAAATAAAGAAATATTGAGGATTTAATAATAAAATCAAATAAGATTTTATTTCGGAGTTTTTCGGTGTTTTATTTGAAATTAGGAAAAAATGCGTTTTTCAAAATTGCATTTAGGTCCCAAATAAATGTTCACCTTGTGAGGCTTGATTTTAGAAGCCCGTGAAAATTTATTTCGGAAATTTTGGAGTCCGTTTAGTATTGCTTTTTCTTCCGAGCGGATTATTTAAAAAAACGCGCCGCGCCCCGACTGGGCCAAGGCCCAGCCGACGGCCCACCCCGCCGCTTGCGTCTCCCTCCAGGAGACCGGAGCCGCGCCGCCGCCCGAGTCCAGCTCGGGGCCGCCGCCGTGCCCCCTCCCCCAAGGCAGCACCCCCTCCCTCTCTTAAATACCGAGCCGCCCCGCCGCCCCTCACCTCACCCCGCCCCGCCGCCCGCCAAGCCGCAGTCGCCCCGCCGCCTGGGCTGCTACCGCCGCCGCTGAAAGACTATGTCTCGGTCATCCGTCTTCTCAAACACCATGTAGTGCGAGAAACCAAACGGAGGCGATCGAGTCTTGTGGGGAAAAGTGCGCAAACCTCTACAGAGTGTAACAAACTAATCATGATTAGCCGTGTCCCCGGTTATGGACATCTTGAGTATCTAGTACTTGGATTTTCATGTGAATCTCAACATGTTACTCTAAATTAATTTTGTTGGGTTATGTTTAATGATGATGCTTAATTGGGATTGAGAATGTTGTCAACCATTCTCAATGTTTAACAACTACCATGATAGTTAAATAAAATTATTCCTTTGAAGTAGGGAAAAATTGGCTTTACGCAAAAACTGTAACCATAGAGCTTTCCACCAGCGAAATATGCATATAGTATAGATGTTTCATTCCATTACTCTCTATGTGTTACCTTGCTAGCATATTCCATGTGCTGACCCGTTTCGGGCTGCAACGTTAATGTTGCAGACTTTTCAGACGATGATTAAGGAGTTTTAGGTCGTGGTTCTATACTCAGTGATGCCGTTGGAGTTGATGGACTCACTTATCTTCCAAGCCTTCCGTTGTTATCGTTATTAGATGGCCTTAAGCCATATTTATTGTAATAAGTTCTCTTCTGGGACACTCGATGTAATAAGTGTGTGATTGCTACTCTGCTATAAATCATCCGAGTACTGTGTGCTGTCAGCATTACTGATCCAGGGATGACACCGGAGCACAGAGATCAGACTGTTTGAGGTCTGGTCGCTACAGAGATAGTATCAGAGCACACGCTGACTGTAGGACACGACCACTAAGCTAAAAGACCTATATCACTATTCACTCTCTTCTTCTCTGAATCCTCATCTTTTCTACTCTTTAGGATGGCGGATGCAAGGAACAAGTTCACACAACCGGATGAAGATACACCCTTTGGACGACACTTGAAGGAAGTCACTAGATACCTGAACATAGGAGTACCAAGCTTCACGGGAACCTACAACGCCACTTTACCTGAAGAAGAGCGCTGGATGATTCAAGTTCAAGTTCCAGGAAGGACGTTCATGCCAGTCACTGAGCCCATAGAGTTTTCATTTGATGCACCAACTTGGAGTCTAGGAAAGAGCTTGGAAGCTCACATCACCATGGGACGCATTGGAGAAGTCTACCGCAATGATCTCAAGGATACTATCTACCAGATTTGTGGGCGCCCAGATGAACACTGGGAGATGATCAGCACTAGGAAGGATAGATCAATCGCAGCTTTTATCCAGGAATTAAACCAGCACATTCGACGCCAGGAGAACCAGATGTGTGCCGACATGATAGATCTGAAGAAGGCTAAGACTAGAATCAAGGAACTGGAGGAAGAACTCAAGGCTACACGTGAAGATTATGAAGAAGAAATTGAAGTATTGGTGGAGAAGAATGATGACCTGATCAAGAAGATTGGAATATTTATGGGAGGCCCGACACCAGTAGATGAAGACGAAGAACCCAAGGAAATTAACCCGGAAGACTACATCATTTTCGACGGCACCGACTCGGAACCAGACAGTAGCGATGATGACTATGTTGATGAAGCTGGAGCAGATATCATGGAGTCAATGACCGAAGAATATTTCTAGTAGACCACCTCCTCAGTAGTAGTAGTCCACCATGTAAATATAGTAGCCCGAGCACTTTTGCGATAGTTAGATCGATTGTATGCCCTTGTTTGATTGAATGAAGTGAATTGTTTGCTTTTGCCTCATGTGCATATGGGTAGTGTTTCTCTTTAGACCCCCTCTATTCTTGCATCTCATCTTTTCTAAACCCTCAGATGCCTCCGAGACGTGACCTCGGATTTGCTTTTCCACCGGAGCTCACCCAGTTGATCCAGCAGCAGAACACATTGATGCAGTTGCTCGTCCAGAATAAGAATCAGGGGAACAACAACAACAACCCACCACCACCACCACCACCTGTTGACCACTTAGCCCGTTTTCTTAGGCTGAATCCGCCGGTGTTTTCCAGTAGCACCGAGCCGATAGTAGCAGATGATTGGCTCCGCAAGACAGCTAGGGAGTTGACCACAGCAGGATGCACAGATGCGGAGAAGGTGAAATTTGCCTCACATCAGTTAGAAGGACCCGCAGCATCATGGTGGGAGAATTTCACAGCCACCTTCCCAGTCGACACTGTCACATGGGACCAGTTTCAGCAGGCTTTCCGTACTGCCCATGTTTCAGCAGGAGCTATGGCCATGAAGAAGCATGAGTTTCGTAACTTGCACCAAGGAGGACGGACAGTTGGCCAGTATGTGGAGGAATGTAGTAAGTTAGCACGTTATGCCCCAGATGACGTTGCTATGGATGCAGCTAAGCAAGAGAAGTTTCTGGAAGGACTGAATGATGAGATGAGCATGCAGTTGATGGTAGCCACCTTCAACAACTACCAGGAGTTGGTAGATCGTGCTCTTATGATTGAAGGGAAGCAGCAGCAAATTGAGAATCGCAAGAGGAAGTATGGAAAAGGAAAGTACAATTCAGGAGCTCAGCAGAAGCCACGTTTTATCTCTAGACCTGGAGGACATTTTCAGCATACCCATGGAGGAGGTAGCTCGCACAATCACAGTGGCACCAAGAATGGTAATGGCAATGGAGGAAGCAACGGCTAGAACCGCACCAACCCCTCAACCCCAGCCGAGAAGGACTTGAGCCAAGCCACTTGCTATAAGTGTTCGAAGACCGGACATTATGCCAATGAATGTCCTGAATGCCAAAATGGCAATGGAAGTTCTGGGAAGAAGCCGAACTCTTTCAACAGGGGACAAGTGAACCACGTTAGCGTGGAGGAGGTTGAAGCTCAGCCCGATGTAGTAATAGGTAAGTTTTTGGTTAAGTCATTTACTGCACTAGTTCTTTTGATACTGGTGCATCGCATTCATACATCTCAAGGGGATTTGTGGATAAGTATAACCTATCAACCCAAGACCTTAGGTCACCCATGTTAGTAACCTCGCCCGGAGCAGAATATGTGGCCAGTCTATGGTGTGATCGGTTACCATTAAGGATTGGTAACTATGATTTTCCCTCAGACCTAATAGTATTGGAATCTCAAGGATTGGATGTGATATTAGGCATGGATTGGTTATCAAAGTATGAAGGGAATATTGAATGTGCTAGTAAGTCAATTTTGCTTACTACCCCATAAGGGAGAAGGATCAAGTATGTATCCCGGCATGTGCCAAAAAGGGCCCAGGTAAATTGCCTAACAGGAGTTGTGCAGGAGGAAGTACCAGTGGTACGGGATTTCCCTGATGTATTTCCAGAAGAGTTGCCAGGCATGCCACCGGATAGAGATATCGAGTTTTTGATTGAGCTATTGCCAGGCACAGGGCCAGTATCAAAGAGACCATATAGGATGCCAGCAAAGGATTTGGTGGAAATTAAGAAGCAGATTAAGGAGTTACTGGATAAGGGATATATTCGCCCAAGTTCTTCACCTTGGGGATCGCCAGTACTTCTAGTGGAGAAGAAGGATGGATCGTTAAGGATGGTTGTTGATTATCGAGGATTGAATGAAGTAACGATCAAGAACAAGTACCCATTACCAATGATCAATGATCTGTTTGATCGATTGCAAGGAGCTAAGGTATTTTCCAAGATCGATCTGTGATCAGGATACCACCAGTTGAAGATTCGGGAACAGGATATTCCGAAGACAGCTTTTACTACCAGATATGGGCTGTATGAGTATACCGCTATGTGATTTGGTCTGACTAATGCACCTGCCTATTTTATGAACAAGATGAACAAAGTGTTTATGGAGTTTTTGGATAAATTCGTAGTAGTGTTCATTGATGATATCCTGGTTTATTCTAAGAATGAAGAGGAACATAAGGAGCATTTGCGTTTGGTACTTGGAAAGCTTAGAGAACATCAATTATATGCCAAGTTCAGCAAATGTGAGTTTTGGTTGAAGGAAGTAGGATTCCTCGGACATGTTATATCTGGGGAAGGTATAGCAGTAGATCCCGCTAAAGTCAAAACCGTGACCAAGTGGGAAGCCCCAACAACGGTTGGAGAGATCCGGAGTTTTCTTAGACTCACAGGATACTACCGGAGATTTATTGAGAATTTCTCAAAGATTGCGAAGCCTATGACAGAGTTATTAAAGAAGGATACCAAGTTCATATGGACAGAGGAGTGTGAGGCTAGTTTCCAGGAGTTGAAGAAACGTTTGGTTACCTCACCAGTGTTGATTTTGCCAGACTAGACCAAAGATTATGAGGTGTACTGCGACGCTTCACATCGAGGACTTGGAGCAGTGCTTATGCAGGAAGGGAGAGTTGTTTCATATGCCTCAAGACAACTGAAGCCTCATGAGTTGAATTATGCCACGCATGATTTGGAGTTAGCAGCCGTAGTGCATGCGTTGAAAACATGGAGACATTTTCTCATTGGTAATCATTGTGAGGTGTACACAGATCATAAGAGTTTGAAGTACATTTTCACCCAGAAGGAGTTGAATCTCAGACAAAGGAGATGGTTGGAGCTTATCAAGGATTATGATATGAAATTGCATTATCACCCCGGAAAGGCTAATGTAGTAGATGACACATTAAGCCGCAAGAGCCATGTCAATACATTAATGACGGGAGAAATAGCCAAGGAGTTAGCAGAAAATCTTCATGAACTATGTTTGGAAATAGTTCCGAGAATCTATGTAGCAGCATTGGAGATTCAGTCAACTTTGATGGATAGAATCAGAGAAGCTCAGAAAACTGACAAAGAGATTGCCGCTATAAAGGAGGAACTGAGCAAAGGAAAAGCTAAAGGATTTCGTGAGGATGAACACGACACCCTATGGTTTGAAGACCGCGTTTACGTGCCCAATGGCCCGGAGATCAGGAAGTTGATTTTGCAAGAGGCACACGATTCACCATATTCAATTCATCCAGGAAATACCAAGATGTATCTGGATTTGAAGGATATTTTCTGGTGGACCGGAATGAAGAGGGATATAGCGGAGTATGTAGCAGTTTGTGACATATGTCAGAGAGTAAAGGCAGAGCATCAGAAGCCAGCAGGATTGTTACAACCATTGCCGCTACCCGAATGGAAGTGGGATAAGCTAGGCATGGATTTTATCACAGGATTGCCCAGGACTCGTTCAGGCTATGACTCAATTTGGGTTGTAGTTGATCGATTGACGAAAGTAGCTCATTTCATCCCAGTAAAGACCACTTACACCAGTGCTAAGTTGGCAAAGATATACATGACCAGGATCGTATGTCTGCATGGAGTTCCAAGGAGTATTGTATCATATAGAGGAACCCAGTTTACCTCAAACTTCTGGAAGCAGTTGCACGAAACTTTGGGTACCAGGCTAGAATTCAGTACAGCTTTTCATCCACAGACAGATGGACAGACCGAGAAGACAAATCAGATTTTGGAGGATATGCTGAGAGCTTGTGCGCTAGATTATGGATCTAGTTGGGACGACAATTTGCCATATGCAGAGTTCTCTTACAACAACAGTTACCAAACCAGTTTAAAGATGGCCCCTTTCGAAGCCTTGTACGGAAGGAGGTGCAGGACGCCGTTGTCATGGGACGAAGTTGGAGACCGTCAGTTGTTTGGTCCTGACTTGATTAAAGAGTCTGAACAGAAGGTGAAGTTGATTCGCGATAGGCTCAAGGTAGCCCAGTCCAGACATAAGAGTTATGCAGATTCTAAACGCAAGGAGACAGTTTACGAAGTTGGAGATAGAGCTTATCTTCGAGTATCTCCACTTCGGGGAACAAAGCATTTTGGAGTTAAAGGGAAGTTAGCACCACGATTTGTAGGACCATATCGAGTATTGGAACGTATGGGGGAAGTAGCCTACAAGTTGGAATTGCCCGAAGGATTGTCAGGAGTTCATGATGTGTTCCACGTTTCTCAGCTGAAGAAGTGTCACGCGGAGATGGCTGACATACCGTTGAGAGATACAGTGCCTTTGGAAACTATTCAGTTGGATAACGATTTGACCTACGAGGAGAAGCCAGTTAAGATCCTCGAGTTTGCCAACCGAGTTACTCGCAGCAAGGTTATCAAGTTTTGCAAAGTTCAGTGGAGCCACCACTCAGAGGATGAAGCCACCTGGGAACGAGAGGAAGATTTGTTCAAGGACCACCCTCACCTATTTTCTAGCCAACCCGAATCTCGAGGGCGAGATTCATCTTAAGGGGGGTAGGTTTGTAACATCCCAAATTTTCAATTTGGAATGTTATACATTAGATCATCAATGCATATCATATTTCTTTTGCATTTTGGTTGATCCTAGAAATTCTACGCAACTCAATGACCCACAGAGAGAGTTGGGGATTTCGATATTTTCATATTTGAGTTCTCTCAAATTTTGAGAATAGGATCATTTGATTTTATTTATTTTATCATCAATTATTTCTATTACAAAAATATGAGAGAGGGAATAAAATGACTTTCCCAAAATAAAGAAATATTGAGGATTTAATAATAAAATCAAATAAGATTTTATTTCGGAGTTTTTCGGTGTTTTATTTGAAATTAGGAAAAAAATGTGTTTTTCAAAATTGCATTTAGGTCCCAAATAAATGTTCACCTTGTGAGGCTTGATTTTAGAAGCCCGTGAAAATTTATTTCAGAAATTTTGGAGTCCGTTTAGTATTTCTTTTTTTTCTTTTCTTCTGAGCGGATTATTTAAAAAAACGCGCCGCGCGCCGACTGGGCCAAGGCCCAGCCGACGGCCCACCCCGCCACCTGCGTCTCCCTCCAGGAGACCAGAGCCGCGCCGCCGCCCGAGTCCGGCTCGGGGCCGCCGCCGTGCCCCCTCCCCCAAGGCAGCACCCCCTCCCTCTCTTAAATACCGAGCCGCCCCGCCGCCCCTCACCTCACCCCGCCCCGCCGCCCGCCAAGCCGCAGCCGCCCCGCCGCCTACGCTGCTGCCGCCGCCGCTGCCGCTGTTGCGCTGCCCCACCGCCCCGCATAGCCGCCGCCGCCGGAGTACCTCGCCGGAGGTATAGCAGCCGCCGTTCGCCGTTCGGTTTTTTTAAAAAAAACTGCCTCGGTTTTTTTGAAACCCTAGATCGGTTTATTTCTCTGGTTTATTTAATTAGTGAACGTTCACCGATTCGTTCGTTTTAACGAACGCGCTCATCGTTTAGTTTCAGATAACGAACGTTCTTTCGTTAATCTGTTCTTCGTTTTTCTTTTTCTCGGATTAAATCCGCGATTTTTCTGATCGCGATTCCTGATCCGATTTTCGTTTTAGTTTATCTTTTCGCTCGTTTATCGGAATCAGGCGATTCAGGCGCCTAGGGATTCGTCTCGAAACCCTCTATCCGTTTAATCAACTTAAACAAGATTTTGCTACTGTAAAATTTTCCCTAGATCCAGATTACTAGAACGAAGTTGTTTTCTTTCGCCGTTTGATTTTCGTTGCTTCGTTCGATTTGATTCTTTTTGCCAACCGGAGTTCTTAAGTTGAACCTTCTGGTTAGATCTCTTATTTGAGTTTTACCTGTGCATTAGATGAGTACTTATTGTATGCTCGTTTGTTTGTTTGCGATAGAGTATCCGGAGTGCGCCGCCTGTTACTTCGAATCGCTAGGTTTCCCGGATCATCAGCAAGGCAAGTAACACTTTGATCATACCTTCTCTACTACCCAGTTTTATTGCATTAGATCAATCCACACACATTGCATGATTAGGATCTAATTAAATTGTGGGATGGGAAGTAGATGAGGTAGTACCTATTACCAATTTATTTTCAAACCTTTGGGAGTTACTTCTACGTTTGCTTATCATGCCATGCTATGCTAGTAGACGTGGATTGGGTGAGTGAAATCTATTGACAGATGTGAGATTGTTAATTAATGGTTTATCTAAGGTGGCAACTTAAACACACATCTGGGTGGATTGAGGCACCTGGGTATTCCAGGACTTGCCTGTTTTCTTTTGGACCGCCACCCAGGCTCAAAGGGATCATAAGTCTATTCATACTAGAAACTTTCGTGTGCAGCCACAAGCTATTATGGGCTCTAGCATAGTTGACTAAGTTGTGCGAACTCTTATAGTGGTAGACTAGCAAATGTAGGGGATGTAGGTGGTACGGTCTACCCGATCGTAAGGTGCTAGTGCTTCTGAAAGACTATGTCTCGGTCATCCGTCTTCTCAAACACCATGTAGTGAAAGAAACCAAACGGAGGCGATCGAGTCTTGTGGGGAAAAGTGCGCAAACCTCTACAGAGTGTAACAAACTAATCATGATTAGCCGTGTCCCCGGTTATGGACATCTTGAGTATCTAGTACTTGGATTTTCATGTGAATCTCAACATGTTACTCTAAATTAATTTTGTTGGGTTATGTTTAATGATGATGCTTAATTGGGATTGAGAATGCTGTCAACCATTCTCAATGTTTAACAACTACCATGATAGTTAAATAAAATTATTCCTTTGAAGTAGGGAAAAATTGGCTTTACGCAAAAACTGTAACCATAGAGCATTCCACCAGCCAAATATGCATATAGTATAGTTGTTTCATTCCATTACTCTCTATGTGTTACCTTGCCAGCATATTCCATGTGTTGACCCGTTTCGGGCTACAACATTAATGTTGCAGACTTTTCAGACGACGATTGAGGAGTTTTAGGTCGTGGTTCTATACTCAGTGATGCCGTTGGAGTTGATGGACTCACTTATCTTCCAAGCCTTCCGCTATTATCGTTATTAGATGGCCTTAAGCCATATTTATTGTAATAAGTTCTCTTCTGGGACACTCAATGTAATAAGTGTGTGATTGCTACTCTGCTATAAATCCTCCGAGTACTGTGTGGTGTCAGCATTACTGATCCAGGGATGACACGGAGCACAGAGATCAGACTGTTTGAGGTCTGGTCGCTACATCTTCCTTCCAGTATTTATTATATATTCCAAAATAATTCTCCGTTGATTTTTCAGGTCATTTCGAGAACTTTTATTTCTGCACAAAAATAACACCATGGCAATTCTGCTGAAAACAGTGCCAGTCCGGGTTAGTTCCATTCAAATCATGCAAGTTAGAGTCCAAAACAAGGGCAAAAGTGTTTGGAAAAGTAGATACGACGGAGACGTATCAACTCCCCCGATCTTAAACCTTTGCTTGTCCTCAAGCAATTCAGTTGATAAACTGAAAGTGATAAAGAAAAACTTTTACAAACTCTGTTTGCTCTTGTTGTTGTAAATATGTAAAGTCAACATTCAAGTTTTCAGCAAAGATTATGAACTAACCATATTCACAATAACATTTAGGTCTCATGTTTACTCATATCAGTAGCATAATCAACTAGCAAGCAATAATAATAAATCTCGGATGACAACACTTTCTCAAAACAATCATGATATGATATTACAAGATGGTATCTCGCTAGCCCTTTCTGAGACCGCAAAACATAAATGCAGAGCACCTTTAAAGATCAAGGACTGACTAGACATTGTAATTCATGGTAAAAGAGATCCAGTCAAGTCATACTCAATGTAAACTAACAATAATGGATGCAAATGACAGCGGTGCTCTCCAACTGGTGCTTTTTAATAAGAGGATGATGACTCAACATAAAAGTAAATAGATAGGCCCTTCGCAGAGGAAAGCAGGGATTTGTAGAGGTGCCAGAGCTCAGTTTTGAAATAGATATGAATAATATTTTGAGCGGTATACTTTCATTGTCAACATAACAACCGAGAGATGGCGATATCTTCCATGCTACGCACATTAAAGGTGGTTCCCAAACTGAATGGTAAAGTTTATACTCCCCCTTCACCAACAAGAATCAATCCATGGCTTGCTCGAAACAACAAGTGCCTCCAACTAATAAGAGTCCCGGGGGAGTTTTGTTTGCAGTTATTTTGATTTGATTTGCATAAAGCATGGGACTGGGCATCCCGGTGACCAGCCATTTTCTCGTGAGTGAGGAGCGGAGTCCACTCCTCTTGAGAATGAACCGCCTAACATGGAAGATACGGACATCACCAGTTGATACATGAGCTATTCGAGCATACAAAACAGAATGTTTATTTGAAGGTTTAGAGTTTGGCACATACAAATTTACTTGGAATGGCAGGTAGATACCGTATATAGGTAGGTATGGTGCACTCATATGGAATAACTTTGGGGTTTATGTAATTGGATGCACAAGCAGTATTCTCGCTTAGTACAGGTGAAGGCTAGAAAAAGAGTGGGAAGCGAGCAGCTAGAGAGCGACAACAGTCATGAACATGCATTAAAATTAATCAACACTGAATGCAAGCATGAGTATGATATAATGCACCATGAACATAAATATCGTAGAGGCTATGTTGATTTTGTTTCAACTACATGCGTGAACATGTGCCAAGTCAAGTCACTCGAATCGTTCAAAAGAGGATACCACCCTATCATACCACATCACAACCATTTTAATAGCATGTTGGCACGCAAGGTAAACCATCATAAGCTCCTAGCTAATTAAACATGGCATAAGCAACTATAATCTCTAATTGTCATTGCAAACATGTTTATTCATAATAGGCTGAATCAGGAATGATGAACTAATCATATTTACAAAAACAAGAGAGGTCGAGTTCATACCAGCTTTTCTCATCTCAATAAGTTCATCGTATATCGTCATTATTGCCTTTCACTTGCACGACCGAATAGTGTGGATAATAATAATAGTGCACATGCATTGGACTAAACTAGAATCTGCAAGCATTCAATTCAAGAGAGAAGACAAGGTAATATGGGCTCTTTGTTAGATCAACAATAATGTATATAAGAGCCCCTCAACATTTTCATTATGGTCTTCTCCTCTCGACCCCCAAAGAACAAGAAAAGAAATAAAACTATTTACACGGGAAAGCTCCCAACAAGCAAAAGAAGAACGAGAAATATTTTTGGGTTTTCTTTTTAATTACTACTACAACAGGCATGGAAAGTAAACTAATTAAAAGCTACACCTATTTTTTTTGTTTTTCTTAAGGTTCATTAAACACACAAGAAGAAAGCATAAAAAGAAAAATAAACTAGCATGGATGATACAATGAAAAAGTATGAGCACCGACAACTAGCAATGGGTGTGTGAACATGAATGTAATGTCGGTGAGAAATACATACTCCCCCAAGCTTAGGCTTTTGGCCTAAGTTGGTCTATGGCCACGGCTTGCCTGGCGGATATCCATAGTTGTAGCTGGGGTCGTACTGAGATGCAACAGCTATTGCCTCATGAGCTGCCTCTTGGAGATGGGCCGTCTCCGTCCTCCTCTTATACTCGTCCGCCTCCTCCCTGGTTATAACATATCTCCCTTTTGCCTGAGAGTCAAAGAAAGCAGGAGCAGGGAGAGCGACGTGATAGGTGCGTCGTCTGTCAAAGATTAGTCGGTACTGGAGGAACTGATCGTTCCTCTCAACAAACTGATGACGAACCATGGCCTCATAATCTAAATAAACAGGAGGCAACTCAATATCATACCCACGTATGGGTATATCAAGAAATTTAGATAGACGGGTTGCATAAATTCCACCAAAGAAATCTCCATTAAATCTATTATTATGCAACCTACATGCAACAATGGCTCCCAAATTATAATGTTTATCTCCAAAAATAGCGCTTCTGAGAACGCTGAGATCAGGCACACACATGTGACATGCTTCATGATACGTCTCCAACGTATCTATAATTTTTGATTGCTCCATGCTATATTATCTACTGTTTTGGACATTATTGGGCTTTATTATCCACTTTTATATTATTTTTGGGACTAACCTACTAACAGGAGGCCCAGCCCAGAATTGTTGTTTTTGCCTATTTCAGGGTTTCGAAGAAAAGGAATATCAAACGGAGTCCAAATGGAATGAAACCTTTGGGAACGTGATTTTCTCACCGAACATGATCCAGGAGACTTGGACCCTACGTCAAGACACAAAAGAGGAGGCCAAGAGGTAGGGGGTGCGCCCTCCACCCTCGTGTGCCCCCTGTTGCTCCACCGACGTACTCCTTCCTCCTATATATACCTACGTAACCCCAAACGATCAGATATGGAGCCAAAACCCTAATTCCACCGCCGTAACTTTCTGTATCCACGAGATCCCATCTTGGGGCCTATTCCGGAGCTCCGCCGGAGGGGGCATTGATCATGGAGGGCTTCTACATCATCACCATAGCCCCTCCGATGAAGTGTGAGTAGTTCACATCAGACCTACGGTTCTCCCCCTCTCTTGTGGAGATCTATTCGATGTAATCCTCTTTTTGCGGTGTGTTTGTTGAGACCGATGAATTGTGGGTTTATGATCAAGTCTATCTATGAACAATATTTGAATCTTCTCTGAATTCTTTTATGTATGATTGGTTATCTTTGGAAGTCTCTTCAAATTATCAGTTTGGTTTGGCCTACTAGATTGATCTTTCTTGCAATGGGAGAAGTGCTTAGCTTTGGGTTCAATCTTGCGGTGTCCTTTCCCAGTGACAGTAGGGGCAGCAAGGCACGTATTGTATTGTTGCCATCAAGGATAACAAGATGGGGTATTCACCATATTGCATGAGTTTATCCCTCTACATCATGTCATCTTGCTTAAGGCGTTACTCTGTTTTCATTAACTTAATACTCTACATGCATGCTGGATAGCGGTCGATGAGTGGAGTAATAGTAGTAGATGCAGGCAGGAGTCGGTCTAGTTGTCTTGGACATGATGCCTATATACAGGATCATACCTAGATATTCTCATAACTATGCTCAATTCTGTCAATTGCTCAACAGTAATTTGTTCACCCATCGTTGAATACTTATGCTCTTGAGAGAAGCCACTAGTGAAACCTATGGCCCCCGGGTCTATCTTCATCATATTAATCTTCCAATACTTAGTTATTTCCTTTGATTTTTACTATGCTTTTATTTTACTTTGCATCTTTATTAAAAATACCAAAAATATTATCTTATCATATCTATCAGATTTCACTCTCGTAAGTGGCCGTGTAGGGATTGACAACCCCTTATCACATTGGTTGCGAGGATTTATTTGTTTTGTGCAGGTACGAGGGACTCGCGCGTAGCCTCCTACTGGATTGATACCTTGGTTCTCAAAAACTGAGGGAAATACTTACGCTACTTTGCTGCATCATGCCTTCCTCTTCGGGGAAAACCAACGCAGTGCTCAAGAGGTAGCACTTCATCTTTACCATTAATGCATCTTCCTATGTAGGGAGCAAAACAATGTATAGCAGGAAAATGAATGGTCCCTATGGTAGCTGATAACCCACAAGTAGAGGGGATCTCAACAGTTTTCTATAAGTAAGAGTGTCGAACCCAACGAGGAGATAAAGGTAGAACAAATATTCCCTCAAGTTCTATCGACCACCGATACAACTCTACGCACGCTTGACGTTCGCTTTACCTAGAACAAGTATGAAACTAGAAGTACTTTGTAGGTGTTGTTGGATAAGTTTGCAAGATAATAAAGAGTATGTAAATGAAAAGTAGGGGCTGTTTAGATAAATAAACAATAAAGTAAATATAGCGAGTGTGGAAAAGTGGTGGTAGGAGTTGCGGAATTGCCCCTAAGCAATTGACTACTTTACTAGACCGATAGCAAGTATTATGTGGGAGAGGCCACTTCTAGCATGTCATCCCTGACTTGGAATTCTATGCACTTATGATTGGAACTATTAGCTAGCAATCCGCAACTACTAACGTTCATTAAGGTAAAACCCAACCATAGCATTAAGATATATTGGTCCCCCTTCAATCCCGTATGCATCAATTTCTATGCTAGGTTGAAGCTTCTGTCACTCTTGCCCTCCAATACATAGTCCTATCAACATACAACTAACCCTAGGGTGTGATCCACGCGCGCAATCATATGATGGGCACCAAAGGACAGCAACATAACCACAAGCAAATTAAATCAATCATAGCAATTCATCAACCACCGACAGGACAACAAAAATCTACTCATACATCATAGGATGGAAACACATCATTGGATAATGATATGAAGCATAAAGCACCATGTTCAAGTAGAGGGTACAGCGGGTTGCGGGAGAGTGGACCGCTGTAGATAGAGGGGGGAAGGTGATGGAGATGTTGGTGAAGATGGCGGAGGTGTTGGTGTAGATCGCGGTGATGATGATGGCCCCCGGTGGCACTCCGGTGCCACCGGAAGCAAGGGGGAGAGAGCCCCCCTCCTTCTTCTTATTCCTTGACCTCCTCCCTAGATGGGAGAAGGGTTTGCCCTCTGGTCCATGGCCTCCATGGCACGGGAGGGCCGAGAGCCCCTCCGAGATTGGCTCTGTCTCTCTCTGTTTCTGCGTTCTCAGATTCTGCCCTTTCACCGTTTCTTATATTCCCGGAGATCCATAACTCCGATTGGGCTGAAATTTTGACACGATCTCTATCCGGAAATTAGCTTTCTTGCGGCGAAAGAAGGGCATCAACCGACTTACGGGGTGGCCACGAGGGTCAGGGGCGCGCCTGCCTACCTCGTGGGCCCCTCGAGCATCGTCTCGCGTGGATTTTTCTCCCCAAAAATCATATATATTCCAAAAAAATCTCCATCAGTTTTTATTCCGTTTGGACTCCGTTTGATATGGATATTCTGCGAAACAAAAAACATGCAACAAACATGAACTGGCACTGGGCACTGGATCAATATGTTAGTCCCAAAAATTGTATAAAAAGTTGCGAAAAGTATATGAAAGTTGAATAATATTGGCATGGAACAATAAAAAATTATAGATACGACGGAGACGTATCAGCATCCCCAAGCTTAATTCTTGCTCGTCCTCGAGTAGGTAAATTATAAAAAAGATAATTTTTGATGTGGAATGCTACCTAGCATAATCTTGATCACATATCTAATCATGGCATGAATATTAAGATACGAGTGATTCAAAGCAACAGTCTATCATTTGACATAAAAACAATAATACTTCAATCCTACTAATAAAGCAATCATGTCTTTTCCAAATAACATGGCTAAAGAAAGTTATCCCTAAAAAATCATATAGTCTGGCTATGCTCCATCTTCACCACACAAAATATTCACATCATGCACAACCCCGATGACAATCCAAGCAATTGTTTCATACTTTTGACGTTCTCCCTTTTCAACTTTCATGCAATACATGAGCGTGATCCATGGACATAGCACTATGGGTGGAATAGAATGGTGGTTGTGGAGAAGACAAAAAGGAGAAGATAGTCTCACATCAACTAGGCGTATCAACAGGCTATGGAGATGCCCATCAATAGATATCAATGTGAGTGAGTAGGGATTGTCAGGCAACGGATGCACTAGAGCTATAAGTGTATGAAAGCTCCAACTGAAACTAAGTGGGTGTGCATCCAACTTGCTTGCTCATGAAGACCTCAGTCATTTGAGGAAGCCCATCATCGGAATATACAAGCCAAGTTCTATAATGAAAATTCTCACTAGTATATGAAAGTGATAACTCAAGAGACTCTCTATATGAAGAACATGGTGCTACTTTGAAGCACAAGTGTGGAAAAAGGATAGTAGCACTGCCCCTTATCTCTTTTTCTCTCTCTTTTTTATTTTTTTGGTGGGCTTCTTTGGCCTCTTTTATTTTTTGTAAAGTCCGGAGTCTCATCCCGAGTTATGGGGGAATCATAGTCTCCATCATCCTTTCTTCACTGGGGCAATGCTCTAATAATGATGATCATCACACTTTTATTTACTTACAACTCAATATTACAACTCGATACTAGAACAAAGTATGACTCTATATGGATGCCTCCGGCGGTGTACCAGGATGTGCAATGATCTAGCGTAGCAATGATATCAAAAAACGGACAAGCCATGAAAACATCATGCTAGCTATCTTACGATCATGCAAAGCAATATGACAATGATCTAGTGTGTATAATCGATGGACTCAATATTAGTCATAAAGATCTCACATACTTATTGCAAAAATCTATTATTCATCGAAACAAAGTACTACGCGCATGCTCCTAGGGGGATAGATTGGTAGGAAAAGACCATCGCTCGTCCCTGACCGCCACTCATAAGGAAGATAATCAATAAATAAATCGTGCTCCGACTTCGTTACATAACGGTTCACCATACGTGCATGGTACGGGAATCACAAACCTCAAGACAAGTATTTCTACAATCCACAACTACCCACTAGCATGAATCTAATATCACCATATTTATATCGCAAAACTATTGCAAGGAATCAAACATATCATATTCAGTGATCTACAAGTTTTATGTAGGATTTTATGACTAACCATGTGAATGACAGTTCCTATCATCTCTCCAAATAGATATAAGTGAAGCAAGAGAGTTTAATTCTTTCTACAAAAGATATGCCCGTGCTCTAACAAATCTAAGTGAATCAAAAGAGCATTCTACTAATGGCGGTTTTCTATGTAAAGAGAAACGGGCAATCCAAACATCAAATGATATAAGCGAAGCACATGAAGCATTCTATAAAGCCATACTCAAAAGATATAAGTGAAGTGCAATGAGAATTCTATAAATCAACCAAGTACTATATCATACCAGCATGGTGCATAAAAGAAAGATGAAAACTAAATGCAAAAGACGCCCCAAGATTGCACATATCACATGAACGAAACGAATCCGAAAACATACCTATACTTGTTGAAGAAACAGGGGATGCCTTCCGGGGCATCCCCAAGCTTAGACGCTTGAGTCTCCTTGAATGTTTACTTGGGGTGCCTCGGGCATCTCGAAGCTTGAGCTCTTGCCTCTCTTCCTTCTTCTCACATCGAGACCTTCTCGATCATCGAACACTTCATCCACACAAAACTTCAACAGAAAACTCAGTAAGATCCGTTAGTATAATAAAGCAAATCACTACTCTAAGTACTGTTGCAAACCAATTCATATTTTGTTTTTTCATTGTGTCTACTTTAGTATTACTTTTTCATGGCTTAATCCATTGATATAAATCGATAGTTTCATCAAAACGAGCAAACTATGCATCAAAAACAGAATCTTTCTAAAACAGAACAGTCTGTAATAATCTGAACATTCACCATACTTCTGATACTTGAAAAATTCTACCAAAATTAGGAAAAATAAAAAATTTGTCTAGGAAACAGTGCAAAAAGAATCAAAACCATTTGACGTTCCAGAAAAAAATGTAAAATCACGCACTACAGCAAAAGTTTCCGTCCTGCACCGTACAAACCATCAAGCAAATGTAAACATCCTAAAGGAAAACCTTGGCACATTATTTTTATAATACAATGGAATTGTGCAAGGGGATAATTATTTTTATTGAAAAGTTTCTGTAATCAAGATTCACAAAGTTTCCGTGAGCATGAACAAAGTTCAAGGCTAGCTCCCACTTCAACAATGCTTGTCTTTCTCACTTTCGCTTTCCTTTTTGAAAAAGTTTTGGGTTCCCCTCTTTATTTTTGTAGTTTTAAAACTATATAAAAGCACTCAACGGAAATAAATGACTCTCTAAAACTTCCGGGTTGTCTCCCTGACAGCGCTTTCTTTAAAGCCATTAAGCTAGGCATATAGTGCTCAAGTAATGGATCCACCCGGATCCCAAGGTATATCAAAGCCAATTTTAATTAACAATGATTTGTAATTTAGTGGTGAGCACAACGTAACATATATCATGTAATGACGAAGTCTAATTCTCTTCCTATGCATCGGCATGTCATAAAAGAACAATTCATGCACACATAGTAAAGGCCAATGCATAGTATAAATAGTTTCTTGCAATTTTATCATATTGGAAACATAGAGAGGTGGAGATATAGTTCCTCTCTCATAATAATTGCAAGTAAGAGCAGCAACCACATGCATATTATATCTATTAAAATCATCATGTATAGTAGTAAAAGGCAACCCATCAATATAATCCTTAATAAGGGCAAACTTCTCCGATATAGTGTAGTTTGGAGAATTCAAAAAGATAATAGGACTATCATGCGTGGGTGCAATAGCAACAGTTTCATATTTAACATAAGGAACTATAGCAAGTTCATCTCCATAAGCATAATTCATATTGGCATCATGGCCACAAGCATCATCAAAAAGGGATATTTCAAAAGAATCCAAGGGATCATAACAGTCATCATAGCAATCATCCTTCGGTAAGCACAAAGGGGAATTAAACAATGTATGAGTTGAAGAGTTACTCTCATTAGAAGGTGGGCACGGGTGATCAATCCGCTCTTCCTGCTTTTGTTCTTCGCTCTCTTCCTCCTCTTTTTCATCCAATGAGCTCATAGTTTCATCAATTTCTTGTTCCATAGACTCCTGCAAAATATTAGTCTCTTCTTGGACAGCGGAGACTTTCTCAATAAGTGCATTAATTTCGGAATTGTATTCATAATTCTCATAGCAATATTTGAGGATAGCTAAATTTTCAGATCTATAAACAGCATCATCAAAATATTCAAACTCTTTACACATAGATTCAATTTCATAAGCACCCATAAAAGCAACAAATTCTTCTATTTGTTCCACATC
This sequence comes from Triticum urartu, assembly GCF_056163025.1. Lineage (NCBI taxonomy): Eukaryota > Viridiplantae > Streptophyta > Magnoliopsida > Poales > Poaceae > Triticum > Triticum urartu. Next base: position 528,206,425 of record NC_141876.1, read on the forward strand.
ATAGTAATCATATATACCATTAGCATAAGAAGCTAAGGTTTTATTATCATTGAATTTGCATGAAAAGGGAAGGTGTGGAGCCTTCATCCTAGAGCAACATGTATAATCATAACTCACGCATAATTGCCAAGCATACCACTTCAATATATGAATTTGATCCCATAATAGTTTCCCTTTTTGTGTCAAGCGATAATCCCTAAAGTATTCACTTTGATCCAACGTTACTCCCATTACATAATTAAATGGGGTTTTCTCAGGATTATTAAAGTAGTACATAATATCTTTCACATAACCAGCATCGAGGGTTTTAGGAGGTTCCCCATCTCCATGAGCAGAAAGTACACCTAATTTTTTTGGTATTTCGTGTTCCATATCCATAGATAAAGAACAACTAAGAACAACAAATAAAAATTACTTAGTGATAAAGCAAACAAGCACACACGACAATATTGACCCCACACTATTGCTCCCCGGCAACGGCGCCAGAAAAAGGTCTTGATAACCCACAAGTATAGGGGATCGCAACAGTTTCCGATAAGTAAGAGTGTCGAACCCAACGAGGAGCTAAAGGTAGAACAAATATTCCCTCAAGTTCTATCGACCACTGATACAACTCTACGCACGCTTGACGTTCACTTTACCTAGAACAAGTATGAAACTAGAAGTACTTTGTAAGTGTTGTTGGATAGGTTTGCAAGATAATAAATAGTATGTAAATAAAAAGTAGGGGCTGTTTAGATAAAGAAACAATAAAGTAAATATAGTGAGTGTGGAAAAGTGGTGGTAGGAGTTGCGGAATTGCCCCTAAGCAATTGACTACTTTACTAGACCGATACCAAGTATTATGCGGGGGAGGCCACTACTAGCATGTCATCCCTGACTTGGAATTCTATGCACTTATGATTGGAACTATTAGCAAGCAATCTGCAACTACTAACGTTCATTAAGGTAAAACCCAACCATAGCATTAAGATATATTGGTCCCCCTTCAATCCCGTATGCATCAATTTCTATGCTAGGTTGAAGCTTCTGTCACTCTTGCCCTCCAATACATAGTCCTATCAACATACAACTAACCCTAGGGTGTGATCCATGCGCGCAATAATATGATGGGCACCAAAGGACAGCAACATAACCACAAGCAAATTAAATCAATCATAGCAATTCATCAACCACCGATAGGACAACAAAAATCTACTCAGACATCATAGGATGGCAACACATCATTGGATAATAATATGAAGCATAAAGCACCATGTTCAAGTAGAGGGTATAGCGGGTTGCGGGAGAGTGGACCCCTGTAGATAGAGGGGGAAGGTGATGGAGATGTTGGTGAAGATGGCGGAGGTGTTGGTGTAGATCGCGGTGATGATGATGGCCCCCGGTGGCACTCTGGTGCCACCGGAAGCGAGGGGGAGAGAGCCCCCCTCCTTCTTCTTCTTCCTTGACCTCCTCCCTAGATGGGAGAAGGGTTTCCCCTCTGGTCCATGGCCTCCATGGCACGGGAGGGGCGAGAGCCCCTCCGAGATTGGATATGTCTCTATGTCTCTCTCTATTTCTGCGTTCTCAGATTCTTCCCTTTCACCGTTTCTTATATTCCCGGAGATCCGTATACTCCAATTGGGCTAAAATTTTGACACGATCTCTATCCGGAAATTAGCTTTCTTGCGGCGAAAGAAGGGCATCAACCGACTTACGGGGTGGCCACGAGGTTCAGGGGCGCGCCCCCTACCTCGTGGGCCCCTCGAGCATCGTCTCGCGTGGATTTTTCTTCCCAAAAATCATATATATTCCAAAAAAATCTCCGTCGGTTTTATTCCGTTTAGACTCCGTTTGATTTGGATATTATGTGAAACAAAGAACATGCAACAAACAGGAACTGGCACTGGGCATTGGATCAATATGTTAGTCCCAAAAATAGTATAAAAAGTTGCCAAAAGTATATGAAAGTTGAATAATATTGGCATGGAACAATCAAAAATTATAGATACAACGGAGACGTATCAGTAGCTTGTGTTTATCTCTGGATTCCCCCACAGTTATACTAGCAAGAAAATCTCTAAACTCAGATTTGTGAGGCTCACTAGTGCTGCCCCATTGTGCTGCTCCATATTATAAAAAAAATTCATCTACTACCACTATAAAAGCAAGAGAGGACGGAGAACCAAGTCATCCTATCCATCCAAACCTGCAATCTGATGGTCTACATCCCTCCAACATACTAAACACATTTTATGCTTTAATTACCCACCTATGCCATTACGTTAATTAATTACCCACCATGCCATTGGATTAACGTCATCAGGAGCACGTCCCGCCAAAAAAAAGAAATCCTCATGACGTCGCTGCCCTCTGCCCTCTCGCGACCACGCCCTCGGGCAGTTTTGGCCACCGCCCACACCTCGCCCCACCTCTCCCCCAGATCCTCCCCGCCAGCCACCACCTCGACCTGTGCCTCCGCCGCCGGACCGCCGCGCCCCCGCTTCAGGCGCTCGGGCCGCCCCATCCACGCGCCGCCCGAGCCGCCGGAGCTCGGGCCGCCTCGTCTTGCCACCTCCTGCTGCCGTCCATGTGTAGCTCGTCGACTTAAAACGGCGCCGCCGCTCCTCCCTTCTCCTCCTCCTGTGCACTCCCCCCGATCCACCCCACCTCCGGTCGTCGCTCGCGCTCCTGCAAGCCGCCGCCGACCTCCTCAGCCGGTCAACCGCGCCCAATGCCCTTCTTTGTTTTCTCCCCCTCTCCTCACTAATCTCTCTCCGTTCCCAAACTACAGGACGCCATGGCCACCGGAGGCAGGGGACGCGGCCGTGATGGGCCCGAGCTCGGCGGCGTGGAAGCCATTGGAGGCGTTGGCGAGGCCAAGGTCGATGAGCCTGGCAGCAACGGTCTTGTGCATTGAGCACAGGTAGGACTTCCTCATGAGTTGTTTTCCTCCAACGCCGGGGTGTGGATCTACGTGCGGGCTGCACCCGCCGCCACCGCCTCGATCCCGACCCCCTTCCCCCTGCTTCCCGGGGACAGACCCCGTCGCCTTCTCCCTTCTTCCTCGGACCCCAGGACGTCCTGCTGTCATCTCCTCCCTGTCCCAGTCTTCATCCGGTCATCAGGTTCACCTCAAAGAAGGTATGCATGAGCAGCTAGCTAGGTTGTTTGTTCTCATCCACCGCGGCATCAGTTCTCTTTCTTATTGAATATAATCAATCAATACCACTAGGCCATAGAGATGGGATCTTCACAATGTCTGGGTCAGATCCGCCACTGGTGTCCATAGCAGGATCATGCGTGTTGTTGTGTTCATGGATTCCATCTTGTGGATGATGATTTGTGTATGATTGGTGTGCTATCTTTCACTAGTAGAAAACAGGGCTATGGTCCAGGTCAACTCAGCCCATTAGTCCCGGTTCAGTGTAGAACCGGGACTAATGTGGGCATTGGTCCCGGTTCGTGAGCCCAGGGGGCCGGCCGTACCACGTGGGCCATTGGTCCCGGTTCGTCTGGCTCTTTTGGTCCCGGTTGGTGGGACGAACCGGGACCAATGGGCCTCGCTCCTGGCCCACCACCATTGGTCCCGGTTGGTGGCCTGAACCGGGACCAAAGGCTCCCCTTTAGTCCCGGTTCTTGCAACAAACCGGGACCAATGAGGTGCCTATATATACCCTTGCCCGCGAGCAGAGCACTCCGGTGCTCTGTTTTTCTCTGGCCGGCGAGGGGAGGGGTTTGTGGTGCTCTAGCTCACCTCCTATGCACATGAGGTGTTCGATGGAATGCCCGAGCCACACTACTTAAACTTTCTCCTCTCGAAGCTCGACCTCCAAGCTCCATTTTCCTCGAGATTTGTCTAGATTTAGCGGTCCGTCACGCCCCGTCCCCGTCTTCACCGCTGTCGATCACCCGCGCTGATCTCATCACCGACACCACCGTGGTGAGCCTCTTGTTCTTATCTTCTTTCTGAAAGGAAAAATATTCTTACTTGTCTGTTTAGATAGATACTTGTATCATTTTCATACATTTATTATTGCATCTTATATAGTGCGATGGTTTTGGTATCCGCCCCCGTCGGCCCTCGTCCTGTCTATGATTCGGATTTGGTATGTATATTATCTTCATAACTATTGGTTCATTTATTGTTTATGAAAATTATGCCGACCAACGTGACATAGATTTTATTTATCTAGGATGTATGTGAATCGGAAATGCCAATGGACCCTATTGTCGAGAGGTTAAATTTAGTTGAAGAAGAAAACAATTTGTTGAAGGAAAAAATAAAAAAAATTGAGGAGGAGAAGATGATATTGGAGTTGCATGTTGCGGATGTCGTCGATGATCACAAGATCAAGATGGATGCAATGCGCTTGAAGATTAGAAAGATTAGAAAATATGCCATTCATACCGAGGCTTGGTATCATTATGCCGTTGGATCAATTGTTACCTTGGTTGCGATTATGATCGCATTTGTTTTCGCATTGAAATGTTTTACATAGTTTCAATGTATGGTTTAATTAATTAGATGCTCTGGAGAGCTATATGTTGTTAGATGAGAACTATGTATGCACTTTGGTTTTAATGTGATGATGAACTTCTATTAATTTGGACACTTAATTATATATAATGCACGCAGATGAACCGGCAATGGATGTACGGTGACAGACACACCCGCGAGTACATTAAGGGCGTGCATGAGTTTCTCGATGCGGCTGAGGCAAACAAGCAGAATGGTTTTATGTGTTGTCCATGCACTGAATGTGGGAATACGAGGTCTTACTCTAACCGGAAAATCCTTCACTCCCACCTGCTTTACAAGGGTTTCATGCCACACTATAATGTTTGGACGAGGCACGGAGAAATAGGGGTTATGATGGAAGACGGCGAAGAAGAAGAGTACGATGACAACTATGTGCCCCCTGAATACGGTGATGCTGCAACGGGGGGAGCTGGTGAAGATCAAGAGGAACCAGACGATGTGCCCAATGATGCTGCCACGGGTGAAGCTGCTGAAGATAAAGAGGAACCAGACGATGTGCCCGATGATGATGATCTCCGTCGGGTCATTGTCGATGCAAGGACGCAATGCATTAGTCAAAAGGAGAAGCTGAAGTTCGATCGCATGTTAGAGGATCACAAAAAAGGGTTATACCCCAATTGCGAAGATGGCAACACAAAGCTCGGTACCGTACTGGAATTGCTGCAGTGGAAGGCAGAGAATGCTGTGGCTGACAAAGGATTTGAGAAGCTACTGAAAATATTGAAGAAGAAGCTTCCAAACGATAACGAATTGCCCGACAGTACATACGCAGCAAAGAAGGTCGTATGCCCTCTAGGATTGGAGGTGGAGAAGATACATGCATGCCCTAATGACTGCATCCTCTACCGCGGTGCCTACAAGGATCTGAACGAATGCCCGGTATGCGGTGCGTTGCGGTATAAGATCAGACGAGATGACCCTGGTGATGTTGACGGCGAGCCCCTCAGGAAGAGGGTTCCTGCGAAGGTGATGCGGTATGCTCCTATAATACCACGGTTGAAACGTCTGTTCAGAAACGAAGAGCATGCCAAGTTGATGCGATGGCACAGTGAGAACCGAAAGAAAGATGGGAAGTTGAGAGCACCCGCTGACGGGTCGCAGTGGAGAAAAATCGAGAGAAAGTATTGGGATGAGTTTGCAAAGGACCCAAGGAATGTATGGTTTGCTTTAAGCGCGGATGGCATTAATCCTTTCGGGGAGCAGAGCAGCAATCACAGCACCTGGCCCGTGACTCTATGTATGTATAACCTTCCTCCTTGGATGTGCATGAAGCGGAAGTTCATTATGATGCCAGTTCTCATCCAAGGCCCTAAGCAACCCGGCAACGAAATTGATGTGTACCTAAGGCCATTAGTTGAAGAACTTTTACAGCTGTGGAATGGAAACGGTGTACGTACGTGGGATGAGCACAGACAGGAGGAATTTAACCTTAAGGCGTTGCTGTTCGTGACCATCAACGATTGGCCCGCTCTCAGTAACCTTTCAGGACAGACAAACAAAGGATACCACGCATGCACGCACTGTTTAGATGACACTGAAAGTATATACCTGGACAAATGCAGGAAAAATGTGTACCTGGGCCATCGTCGATTTCTTCTGACCAACCATCAATGTCGAAAGAAAGGCAAGCATTTCAAAGGCGAGGCAGATCACCGGAAGAAGCCCGCCATGCGCACCGGTGATCACGTGCTTGCTATGGTCAATGATTTACACTACGTAATCTTTGGAAAGGGTCCCGGTGGACAAGCTGTTCCGAATGACGCTGAGGGACACGCACCCATGTGGAAGAAGAAATCTATATTTTGGGACCTACCCTACTGGAAAGACCTAGAGGTCCGCTCCTCAATCGACGTGATGCACGTGACGAAGAACCTTTGCGTGAACCTGCTAGGCTTCTTGGGCGTGTATGGGAAGACAAAAGATACACCTGAGGCACGAGAGGACCTGCAACGTTTGCACGAAAGAGACGGCATGCCTCCGAAGCAGTATAAAGGTCCTGCCAGCTACGCTCTTACAAAAGAAGAGAAAGAAATCTTCTTTGAATGCCTGCTCAGTATGAAGGTCACGACTGGCTTCTCGTCGAATATAAAGGGAATAATAAATATGCCAGAGAAAAAGTTTCAGAACCTAAAGTCTCATGACTGCCACGTGATTATGACGCAACTGCTTCCGGTTGCATTGAGGGGGCTTCTACCGGAAAACGTCTGATTAGCCATTGTGAAGCTATGTGCATTCCTCAATGCAATCTCTCAGAAGGTGATCGATCCAGAAATCGTACCAAGGCTAAGGAGTGATGTGGCGCAATGTCTTGTCAGTTTCGAGCTGGTGTTCCCACCATCCTTCTTCAATATCATGACGCACGTCCTAGTTCATCTACTCGACGAGATTGTCATCCTGGGGCCCGTATTTCTACACAATATGTTCCCCTTTGAGAGGTTCATGGGAGTCCTAAAGAAATATGTCCGTAACCGCGCTAGGCCAGAAGGAAGCATCTCCATGGGCCATCAAACAGAGGATGTTATCGGGTTTTGTGTTGACTTCATTCCTGGCCTTAACAAGATAGGTCTCCCTAAATCGCGGTATGAGGGGACACTGACTGGAAAAGGCACTCTTGGAAGAGACTCAATAATATGCAGGGACGGATATTCTTGGTCTCAAGCACACTATACAGTTCTACAGAACTCTACCTTGGTGACCCCGTATGTCGATGAACACAAGAACAGACTGCGCTCCAAACACCCGGAGCAGTGCGACGACTGGATTACATGTGAACACATCACGACTTTCAGCAGTTGGTTGGAAACACGTCTCAGAGGTGACAACACTGTTTGTGATGAGTTGTACTTGTTGTCCAGGGGACCATCTTTGACTGTATTGACTTACAAAGGATACGAGATAAATGGGAATACATTTTACACGATTGCCCAAGATCAAAAGAGCACCAACCAAAACAGCGGTGTCCGCTTTGATGCAGCAACCGAGAGCGGAAAGGACACATATTATGGTTACATAGTGGACATATGGGAACTTGACTACGGACCTGATTTTAAGGTCCCTTTGTTTAAGTGCAAATGGGTCAATCTGTTAGGCGGCGGGGTACAGGTAGACCCACAGTACGGAATGACAACAGTGGATCTGAAAAATCTTGGGTACACTGACGAACCGTTCGTCCTAGCCAATGATGTGGCACAGGTTATCTATGTGAAGGACATGTCTACCAAACCGAGAAAAAGAAAAGATAAGGAAGCGAATACATCATACGATGAGCCAAAGCGCCACATAGTTCTTTCAGGAAAAAGGGACATCCTGGGAGTGGACGGCAAGACAGACATGTCTGAAGATTATGAAAAGTTTCATGAAATTCCTCCCTTCAATGTCAAGGCTGACCCAAGCATCCTGATAAACAATGAAGATTATCCATGGTTACGGCGCAATAAGCAAATGACACAAGCAAAGAAAAAGTGAAGACTTTCTCCCGCAATAAGCAAATGCTATGTGGGTGAAATTATGATACCATCCCAACTTTCAACTTTTTCAGAGTTCATTTGAAATGCTTTCATGTCTTATGGTTCGAAACTTTGATACTTCGAAAGTGATTGTCCATTTTGTACACGAAGTGCATCAAGTTTTTGTCGTAACGCTCTCTACTTTTTGGAACATGCTATGTGGGTGAAATGATGATACCATGCCAACTTTCAACCTTTTCAGAGTTCATTTTGAAATGCTTTCCAATTTCGGAGTCATTTAGCTCAAAGAATGAATTAATAGCAAACAGAATGAACTACAAAACTTTTATGAAAATAAAAACAATCAATTAAAATATTATGTTATGATCAACTAAATAAAACTATAATATTCTTCAATAGCAAAAAGAATATAATTTGTGTGACCTAAAATCAAACTATAAGTATTTAATTGTAAGTATAAATAAAAAATAAATAGCAAAGAAGAAAAAATTCTAATTTTATAGTAAATTTATTCATAAACTAGTGATTCACACAAATTTTTAAAAATTCAAATTTAAACTATTTAAAATTTAAAACTAATGGCACTAACAGAAAGTTTATAATTTTTGTGACCTAAAAGCAAAAAGAAATCACTAAAAAACTGTAAGTATTTAGTTGTAAGTAGAAATAAAAAATAAATAGAAAAAAATTCTAATTTTATAGTAAAGTTATTCATAAACTAGTGATTCACACAAATTTTTAAAAATTCAAATTTAAACTATTTAAAATTTAAAACTAATGGCACTAACAGAAAGTTTATAATATTTGTGACCTAAAAGCAAAAAGAAATCACTAAAAAAACTGTAATTATTTAGTTTTAAGTAGAAACAAAAAAATAAAAAACCAAAAAAATGTAGAAATAGAAAAGAAAAAACCAAAAAAAATGCCACCTACTGGGCCTCCACGGCCTGAATACGATTAGAAACCCTACATGGGCCAGGATTCAGGCCCATAGAGGCCCAATAGGCCCACAGGCAGTAGCAGTTTAGGCCCGAAAGCCTGCATTTGAGAGGAGCTCGAAAGGGGAGGCAGAGTAGCGCTTATAAACCAGTATCGGCGCCCTTCAGCTAGCGATGTGGGACTAAACTTCTGGGCGCGGGGCGCACAAGGGCATTGCTCCCGGTTGGTGGCACCAACCGGGACTAAAGGGTGCATTGGTCACGGTTGATGGCACCAACCGTGACCAATGCCCCCCTTTAGTCCCGGTTGGTGCCACCAACCGGGACCAAAGGTCACCGCTTCCCGCCCTTTTGCCTGCCGAAAATTGACCTTTGGTCTCGGTTCGTGGCACCAACCGGGACTAATGCCCTCCTTTGGTCCCGGTTGCTGCCACGAATCGGGACTAAAGCCTGTTCTATATAAGGAAGCACTTAGCATTTTTTTCATTCTCATCCTGCAGTTGCCCCGACGCCGCCCGCCCCCATCGTCGCCGTCGCCCGCGCCCATCGTCGCCATCGCCGCGCGCCGCCCCGGCTCGCCCCCGTCGCCGTCGCCCTCGTCCCTGCGCCGCCCCGCACCGCCCTCGTCCCTGCCCCGACGCCGCCCGCCCCCATCGTCGCCGTCGCCCGCGCTGCGTGCCGCCCCGGCCCGCCCCGGCCCGCCCCCGTCACCGTCGCCCACATCGCCCGCGCCGCGTGCCGCCCCGACGCCGCCCGCCCCCATCGTCGCCGTCGCCCGCGCCCATCGTCGCCGTCGCCCGCGCCGCGCGCCGCCCCGCCGTCGCCGTCGCCGTCGCCCGCCCGCCCCCATCGTCGCCGTCGCCGTCGCCCGCCCGCCCCCATCGTTGCCGTGGCCGTCGCCCGCGTCGCCGTCGCCGTCGTCCTCTGGTCCGGCCGCGGCGCCCTAGCTAGCATATTTTTTTTGTTATATGCTTTTTTTCTGTTATATGCTTTTTTTCTGTTATATGCTTTTTTCTGTTATATGCTTTTTTTTCATGTATATATGCAAAAAATAGTAAATATGAAAGAATATAGGATTTTTTTCATATGATTTTTTTCATAGATTTTTTTCTGTTCATATGCAAAAAATAGTAAACATGAAGGAGAAGAAAGAATATAGGATTTTTTTCTGTTCATAGATTTTTTTGGTGATATTAATTATTGTAAATATGAAAATGTTTGTATATTCATATGAACAAATGAATTAGAAGAGGGAGAAGAAGAGGGGGTCGAGAGGGGGTCTAGGGTCGCCGAGGGGGGAGAGGAAGACGGGGAGAAATAAATAAGAAGAAGAAAAAAGAAGAAAAAGAAGAGGAGAAGAAGAAGAAAGGAATAGAGGAGAAGAAGAGAAAAATAGAATATATATATATATATATTCTATTTTCTCTTTTCTCCTCTATTCCTTTCTTCTTCTCCTATTTTTCTTCTTCTTTTTTTTATTCGACACGTGGGGGGGGGCGAGAACGCCGGACATTCATGAGAGAGGCGAGGAAGAAGGGGAAGAAGAAGAGAGGAAGAAGAGGAAGTCTTCTCCTCTATTCTTTCTTCTCTTCTTTTTTCTTCTTCTTCTTCCTCTTTATTTTATCGGGAACGAGGGTCGTCGAGAGGGTCGCCGAGCGGTAGAGGAGAAACCCTAAATAGAAAGTATCGTCGGTGTGAGATACATGTACCGTCGGTGTCGGACACTACATCCACATCCCACAAGTGGCGCGGGCTTCGACCCCCACGTCACTTGTGGGACGTGGATGTAGTGTCCGACACCGAAGGCCACATGTATCTCACACCCACGATACTTGCTTGCTATTTAGGGTTTCCTCTACCGAAAAGAAGAGGAGAAATAAATAAGAAGAAGAAAAAAGAAGAAAAAGAAGAGGAGAAGAAAAAAAAAGAGGAGAAGAAGAGAAAATAGAATTCTCTTCTTCTCCACTATTCCTTTCTTCTTCTCCTCTTTTTTTTCTTCTTTTCTTCTTCTTCTTCTTCTTCTTCTTCTTCTTATTAGCCGGAAGTAGAGAGAGGTTTCCTCGTGTCAAAGTATTGAAGAAATCCATGCCTTCATCATTAGCCGGAAGTAACCAGGGCATGTTGGTACGAAGTTCTGCAAAGTTATTCTGGAATGGAGTCCCGGATAGAATAATCCGCTTTTTGGTACGAATTCAGCAAAGGCCTTCCAAATAGCGATATTCGGAAGGCTCTTGCTGAACTTTGTACCAAAAAGCGAATTATCCTATCTGGGACTCCGTTCCAGAACAACTTTGAAGAGCTTCGTACCATCATGCACATGTTACTTTCGCCTAATGATGAAGACATGGTTTTGTTGAATCCTTTGACACTAGGCAACCTCCCGACCCCTCGGCGATCCTCTCGAAAATGAGAGGAAGAAGAGGGTCGTCTAGGGGTCGAGGGTTCCAGGGTCGTCGAGGGTTCGAGGGGTCGAGGATCGCCGAGGGGTCGAGAGAGGTTTCCTAGTGTCAAAGTATTGAAGAAATCCATGCCTTCATCATTAGCCGGAAGTAACCAGGGCATGTTGGTACGAAGTTCTGCAAAGTTGTTTTGGAATGGAGTCCCGGATAGAATAATCCGCCTTTTGGTACCAATTCAGCAAAGGCCTTCCAAATAGCGATATTCGGAAGGCTCTTGCTGAACTTTGTACCAAAAGGCGGATTATCCTATCTGGGAGTCCGTTCCAGAACAACTTTGAAGAGCTTCGTACCATCATGCACATGTTACTTTCGCCTAATGATGAAGACATGGTTTTGTTGAATCCTGAGACACTACGCAACCTCCCGACCCCTCGGCGATCCTATCGAACATGAGAGGAAGAAGAGGATAAAAAAAGAAGAGGAAGAAGAAAAAAAGAGGAGAAGAAAGAATAGAGGAGATCTTCTCCTCTATTCTTTCTTCTCCTCTTATTTTTCTTCTTCTTCCTCTTTTTTTTATCGGGAACGAGGGTCGTCGAGGGACATAGATGTAGTGTCGTCGTTGTCGATATATACCCCCTCCCGATAGCTTACTATGATTAGGTAGCTAGTTCTACGTTTGGCACTAATATATCCATCTATCATGTTTGAATAATAATTGCCATGTTGTAAATATTTGTAGAAACTATGGACACCGCCCTAGATGAAGCAACAAAAGAAGCGTTGTTGAGGGACATAATTGCAGAAGGAAGTGATGCCATCTCGTTGTTTCTCAACGAAACCGATGGTCTGGAAGGACAGGGTGAACAAGCTGGCTACGGTGACCTAATGCCGGTGCAAGAAGAAGAACATGAGGACGGCTCCGGTGACCCAATGCCGGTGCAAGAAGGAGACCGTGATGACGGCTCCGGTGACCGAACCGAGTCCGGCCAGGTATATATATTAGTTAAGCCTATGCTGACTAGCTGATTGATGCATTCATTGTTTTGGTATGTACACATATTAATTAAGTCTTTGTTCTTTTTTCTAGCCCTCCGAATCGAGCACAACTTCGGTAAAGAGACGAGGCCCGAAGAAAAAGTTGAGCTCGGATGAAAAGTTTGAGATCATAGCAATCGCGCCCGACGGCCAACCTATTGAACCCCTCCGGACAAAGAGCGCATTTGTTGCTCAGTGCGGGGTTCTGGTTAGGGACAAGATCCCGATAAGCATCCAGCAATGGTTTAAGCCAGCTACAGAAGACCCTGAGGTGTCTTATGTCAATGATATGCAGAAAAATGATCTTTGGACTGAGCTGAAGTCAAATTTCACCCTACCGCCTGAGGATAATCCAGAGAACCCAGTTAAAGAGAAATTAATCAAGTCTTTTGCTCTGAAGAGGATGGCAGAACTATTCAGGAGGTGGAAGAAAGAGCTGAATAAGTTTGTCGAAAAAAATGAGACACCAGAATTCAAGGGCAGATATGAGAAGATCAGAGATCACTGGCCCGCATTTGTGGCCCACAAGACATCAGAAAAGAGTAAGAAGATGTCGGCGACAAACAAGCAAAATGCTACGAAGAAGAAGCTTCACCATCGCACGGGGTTAGGTGGCTACCTCGTAGCCCGGCCTAAGTGGTCCAAGAGTGAGAATGATCTGGTTCATAAAGGGATCGAACCAGAGACAAATAACTGGCCAAACCGTTGCCGGACTTGGTTCTTCGGGGCTGGCGGAACCCTGGACCCTGAAACAGGGAAGTGCATTTGGACGAACGATCAAATGGACATACTAGTCAGTAAGCTTAAGCAGTATATCGAAGCAGCGCAGGAAGGGACGTTCTTTCCAGACAGAGAGAACGACGAGCTCACAATGGCCCTCGGGAATCCTGAGCACCCTGGACGGACACGAGGCACGCCAGGCTCCGTTCCATGGAAGGTTGGGTTTCCGGACGCAGGCGGCTACAAATCCCATGAGAGGAGGAAAAAAGTGCAGCAGACCCAAATGCAGGCGCTGCAAGCAAGGGTGGACGCGATAGAGGAACGAGAAGCAAATCGCAGCAAACGTACTGTCGAAGCCTCCCCCGAAGCTACCCCGCCATCTCAGCGCAGAAGCAGCGTGGCTTCCACCGAGCTGCTTCAGCTAGAGCATGCCTTGATGGCTCCTGCCAGCTATCCCATGGATGCTATCACGGAGTCTCAAAATTGCCACCTTATGACGAAATGGATGAATTTGAAGGTCAAGGCGGCTGTTGGCTCTGTTTATCCTACTGAACCCGGCACAACTTTTCACTGCCGGCCGATTCCAGAAGGATATGCTAGGGTGATGGTGGATGAGATAACGGAGGGATTTGAGGACCTCCAGCTTGACCACCCTACCGGTGAAGGGGAGACTCGGCTGGGGTCTGCTCTGAAGACTCCATGCCTATGGCGGAAGGACCTCATCAACCTTCCGAACTGGACGCCACCGCCTCCTCCTCCTCCTCCGGTGAGTCAGGGCACTCCGCCTCCACCGCCTCCTCCTCCTCCGGCGAGTGACGATCAGGGCCCTCGGCCGGCTCCTTCTCCGGCGCGCGGCGGCACTCCGCCTCCTTCTCCGCCTGCGCCGACGCGCCCGAGCAGCCCGCCTCCTCCTTCTCCGCCTCGTCAGCAAGGGCGGAAGAGACCTGCCGCCGCTCCAGCTGCTCCGGCGCGTCGTAGTCCTTCTCCTCCGCCGCTTAAGCAAGTAAAGAAGACAACCACTACGTCTGCTCGGTCGGCGTCTAGCAGTACAACTAGAGGCGGGAGGACATACAGATTCGGTCCTTCTCTGAAGACTCTAGAGAAGTTACCATACGAGAGGACCCAGGAGGAGAACGCCGAGATCGCGCGAGAAGAAGTGAAGAAATTCTTTGAAGGGGTGAAAGCAAAGAAACATCCACCTCCGGAGGAGAAGGTAGATCGGGTGAAAGTGAAGCGCACTCTGGCTGCCCTGACAAAAACACCGAAGTCTGATTCGCCGAAAGGATACTATGACCGCATTATTGGAAAGGAATTTGCCGGAGCGGAGCGGTCGGGAAGTACTGTCAGTGATCAAAGGCTGAAACAACGACGAGCTGGGAAACAAATTGCCCAGCTCGGCGAACAAGCGAAGCAATCGTGCCCCCCGCTCAAGGTGCCTAGCCACAACGTCGATAATGATCCGAGGATGGTGCCCGGTTATAGCAATCCTGCAGATTACCTGCCCGACGAGGTACATTATGACCCCATGGACGTGCAGATACAAAGATACGAGTACGGGAAGCCTCTCGTCAAAGATGAAAGATCTCTATCAACGATGATGCGAAGATTGCATGATTGGTACTTGAAAATCTGCAGAGACTCTGGGGGGAGGAGTACTTTGTATGCGAGAGTTAAACCGGAGCATGACCTCGTTGGAATTGATCTGTTGCCTGTTCCATTTGAGGAGTTCTATCAGTTCTTCAATCAATTGGCCCTCGATAAAGCAACTGTCACCTGCTACTGTCTGTAAGTAGTACTACTTCTGTCATTAAGTTTCTCTATATAGCTTAGCTCTTTCATTGCATGTATTTATAATCATCCTCACTATATTATGCAGATTGAAGATCATCGAATTGAAGAAAAGACAAGTCGGTGATATTGGGTTCATTAACACAAATCTCATAGATGCAACTCAGGTTAAATTTCATGCCGCAGAAACCGAGGCCAGCATGCTAGAATCGTTGATAATAAATCAAAACAAAGATATAATACTCTTTCCTTACAACTCAAGTGAGTGTTACTGTCTTGTGCGTATTCGGTTTCCCTTATATATTAGTCAAGGTTATAGTAATGTAATTGATGAGTTATGCATGCGTGTGCAGTTTCCACTATATTCTCTTACATATTAAGCTTGAGCAGGGACTAGTAACCGTCTTAGACTCAAGACGAAAAGATCCCAAGGACTATGCAGACATGACTCAAATACTCGAGAAGTAAGTTAAATCGATCATTATCCACCATATCAGCAACTTTGTTCATTTCCTGATATATCAAGTAATTGTTTTCTTTGTCCGGCAGGGTTTGGAGAAAATTCACCAGAAAAGCTCCGGGACTGCCGAAGGAGCTGCAATTTAGACACCCGAAAGTAAGTACTAGCTATAGTAGCATTTTAAGCGCATCTACTAGTCATTCAAGCGCTAGTTTCATCAATACCATTTGGCATTCTTGCTTATCAGTTTGATTAACCTCTATTTCTTGTAAAGTGGTTGTGGCAGCAACAAGGGAATGATTTCTGTGGTTACTATGTTTGCGAGTCCATCCGCCACACGACCTGTGAACGGGGCTACACTGACGAACAATATGAAGTATGTAAATAACAACATTCACAATTTTATTTTATTACCATCATTTGTGTTGAGTTTCATTCATTCATATATATATGTATTGACCCCCTTCTTTAAATTAGATGTTTCGGAAGCGGGATGAACTCCTAGCACCAGCTCGCATGCGAGGAATTCAAGAGGAATTGGCGGCATTCTTTCTTGACCACGTGATCCCTGAAGACGGAGAATTCTATGTTAACCCTGAGTCCGTATGATTATATTTGTAAGAGATAATTACTGTATATATGTAGCCGGTAGTGTCAGATAGATATACGAGAACTTGTTGTTCGACCAATCTCTCGGAGAAGGAAAGGTGGTCGATATCACTTCTCTTTGTATATATGCATATATGTTCATGACGATCTTCTGTTTCCTTCGTTTGCTTACTAGCTAGCTAGCGTGTCTAGTCCTCTCTATATACGTATGTATAG